>NC_050458.1:27317425-27671175 GCF_903995425.1 Onychomys torridus | reverse complement strand
TTCCCTGTTCTCTCAGTGACAGCCTGATGTCAACACTCTCAGTTCCAGGAATAGCTCTTGGAAAGTTCCTGCCGCCATTACAAAACATTCTTTCCCTCCCTCCTTGACGGGCATGATTCCAACACTTAGGTTATGTGTTTGGGAGCTGTGAGCCTGAGGGCTGAGATACAATTTGGAAGTTCAATATGGGGCTTCCCCCCAACATTTGGAACCAGAAGAGGACAGCCATGGCACCTGTGTCCCTCTGGAGTTCCTTCCCATGCAAAGGATGCAAGTCCTTTTCAATAGATCTCAAAAAAATGTTAGCAGTGCTATTAAAAGACAAAGTTGAAGGGATTATACCTTCAGAGGGAGGTAGGCATGGCCTCTCCTCCCAGTAATTAAGTTAGGACAGCCACATGGCCTCACAGGGACCTTACTGTCTTTCTTTGTGAAATACAACCAGATAAGCTTTCTTTTAGGGTTGTGAATGGTTTGTGTCAGATGGCATAGATAAAGAACATAGCTGAGAGCCTGGTGCAGAGCTGGCAGCCAGCAAATACCCCTTAGATGGTACCTTTGTTTATCTTTTTCACACAGGCTGAGTGGCAGCCTTTCCCTACTCTGGAAACTTTATCATAGAGAAAACAACTCCAGAAAAATGTATGCTGGATGCACTTATTTCCGAGGACCTTTTTCAGTGGGTCTAGAACTCTTGTAACTTATTTAATGTAGAGACGAAGGGATGTAAGGTGGGAATGAGGTTATTCCTGCATGTGAAGAGTTTATCCTCAGATCTCAGTAAACATAATGGCTATAATGAAAACAGACTTTCCCAAAACTTCACAGTAGGGAGCTATGCAAATTCTGTGAGTTGTATTGATAAACACTTGTCTGTGTCTCTATTACCGGGGAGCTCTTCTCCTCAACATAGACTTGTGGGACTAGTCAAACACCTATTTTATTCTGATTTGTCTAGTACATGGGCTCCTAGTGAACTGTACCAAACAGGACAGTGCTATTCAATGGAAATACAATTGCACACATCATCTTAGGATTCCCAGCCACCTTATTAAAAAGTGTAAAGAGAAACAAAAGAAATTGATATCAATAGTGTGTTTAATTTATCACAATTTATTAGAATTTAGTTTGCTTGATCGGCAATCAATATGACAACTTGGAGAGTAATATTTTACATGCCTTTTACAATAAGTGTTAACATGCAGCATGTCTTTGCTTACAGCATATCTCAGCTTGGCCTGGATGTGTATCAAGTACTCAATGAATGCATGCATTGGTGGTTCCTGCATGGGACAGAGAAGTTTTGGACAGTGATTTCCTCAAGGAAAGACATATTTATTGCATTTGTTCTGCTACCATTCATACTTTATGCCCAGGGTCAGATGCCAAATTGGTGTTCAGCTTTTAATTAATTAACTAATTATTTTTTGTTCTGAAACTCAAACTCAGAACATTGTACATGGAGGCAATCTCTTTGTATGAGCTACACCTCCGCCCTAATGTTCAATACTTTTTATCTCAGAGATATGAATTACCTTCTCACACCTCTGAATAGACTACTTCACTACTTTCCAGCCATGGCCTCATTGGGGGTCCCTCTCTTCACTCCTTGATATCTGAGTATTTGTCATCTCCCCTAAGATTCAGTGAGAAATGTGCTTGTGATGCACCAAGTAGTTAATCAGCTCAATGCTGATGGAGATTCAGTGTCCCTGCAGATCTGCAGATGCATTGGCCTGCATACTGTGCTTTGGAGTGGCTTCACTGGGACTGTAACCAGCTGATAGGAGGGGAAACTGAGACTGATGTGAGTTTGCCAGATCTGCAGTTCTGGGAAGAAGTTGAGAAGCCAGGTGTGTGATCTGCAGAGAAGGCCTTAGCACCCAAGTGATGAGGTGGAGGCAGATGTTTGATGGCATGCCACAGAGGACAGGTGCCATTCATCCTCCTGTCCAGGAGCCCTGGCTCTCTGATGCACATAAAGGTCATCATAAGGGTGGAAGTTAGCAGTGGCGGCTTTTCCTTCTCCCATCTGGTTGAGGCTCAGCTTACCACGGAAAGTATCATTAAGAGTCAACTGTGAACTGACATGTTGCCTCATGGCTGTAATCCCAGAATTTAGCTTATTAAGAGAATAGCAGAGACAGAGAGAATGAAAGAGAGAGTAATATAAGCAAGGATCAGAAGGAAGGAAGAAGGAAGGAATGAAGGGAAGGTGGGGGAAGGAGGGAGAAAGGAGGAAGGAAGAAAGGAAGAAGCTTAAAAGGTAGGGTTAATTCTTTCAGGTCTGGATTCTGAAAAGCCTGAAGGCTGGAGAAACCATTAACAGGAGGCCCAGAGTTAGAGGAGTATATTATGTCCTGCCAGACAAAACCTGGTAATTCTTAGCACCTAACTAAAAAGCTCAGTGTCATAGATGGGTATTTTGGAAGAATTTGTTGGAGGTGAAGATTGTGTAATGTCTTTGCTTGACTTATACAAAAGCAGAGGCCCTTGTGGGTTTGACCAAGACCTTATTGTTAAGTGTTCTAAGAACAAGAAAAGACCAGAGGTACTGAAGTGGCTTAGAAATGGGGCAAGTTGGCTCTGGCTAGAGTTGGGGACCCAAGGAGGAGGAGGAAACTTGTCCCTGGTGGGGGCAGCCCATTGTGGACACTTCTATTTGCCTCTATTGAATTACAACAGCGGGCATGATTAGCTTAACCTGCCTATTCTTTTAAATAGGAGACAGATGGGCTCAGAGAGGTCTTTTGACCTGGCCAATGACAGAGTGCATACATGACTGACATCTGTGTTCTTCCCATTGAGGCAGACAAACACCGAACAAGTGTATGTTGTACATGAACTTCCAACCAGGAAACCAGAGAGCATGGATGAATTTTAGGCATGAACTCTTCTATTCCCTCCCCACATTTTTGACTAGTTGTGGAATTTTTGTGGTATCAGATTCTTCATTTGATTCCAGTGTCTCCAAATGTTGGAGCAGAAAGGCAATGGGTTGAGGTTATGAGACATCTGTTTAACTTTCCTTCTTGCCTTTGGGATAAAGCCTCAGGCTGGAATTACTCTCTAATCTTCCCTAGCACTTTCTTCAGAGTGCCAGAAAAAGGCAGAAGAAGACTGGAGCAGAGCTTTGGGTGAACAGTGTTTTCTACCTGGATTGAATAAGTTGCTATATTTACACGGAACTTTCTATTTCTGGAAACTGATACTTGTCTCATTCACTGTAATGTGTTTTTCTTGTATTGTAATTAACCTAAGATGATCCTGTGACATGTATGAAGTCAGTGACAGTGTGTGTGGAACAGAGACCTATCAATTTTTTTTAAAGATTGATTTTTATTATTTTAAATTTGTGTGTATGCAGTCCATATAGAGTACAGAATGTGGTATCAGATACCTTGGTGCTAAAGTTGCAGGCCACTGTGGACTGCCTGACGTGGGAATCAAACTTGAACCCTTGAGGGCCAGTTTCACATGCTGTAGGTGGAAATGTAAACTGGTGGCACTTCCTTAGCTTTACCAGCATTCTTTTCCTCTTCTGAAACAGTCTTGCTATGTATGCCACACTTACATTGAACTCATCTTTCTGCTTTGTCTTCCAAGTGTTGGAGTTTTAGGTGTGTGGCACTGTGCCTGAGTCCGGGTCATTCTTATTCAGAACTGGTTCAGTTACGCTTGATGAATATGCTAACGTGGCAGCTCTTTTAGACCAGTATGCCACAGATTTTTTTAGGGGATTATGTGGGATAAACCCCTCAGACAGCAAACTTTCTCAGATGGTTTTAGTCACAATGTCTGATTTCATTTTGACAACGGCTTTGGTTTTATTAGTAACTTCCAGAATTAAAGAACAGGGTTGATTTAATTTGTCTTGTAAATGGTCACATAATTTGAGTATAAATTTGGTCATTTTTCATATTTCTTTTCAACATGAATAGTCAGAAAACCCTTTTTAGTTTCAGATCTAATTTAGTTACAATAATCTGAAGTTAAATAATAATATATTTAGACTCATAGAAGTGAGTGGATAAACTTTTTTTTTCCCCTGAAGGCAAGATGGTAAATAGTTTATGCTTCTGGACTACATCACTTTGGTAGTACTATTGAACTATGGTACAGTGGTATGAAAGCAGCCATAAACCATATGTAGATAAATAAGTATAACAGTATGTCAATAAAGCTTTACTTATAAAGTGATTAGCAATAGAATGTATTTTTCTACCCTTTCTGTCATACATTTAGCATTCCTAAGGAACTGTGGTTTTAGAAAGTAAGAGAGTAGTTAAGAAGGGTTTGAACTAACATTACACTTTTGTACATACTTTACCTAATGTTCTGAGAATTATAAAATGAATGAAGAACATGCATTCAGCTTCCAGGACCATTGTTGATATTACAAGAAATGTCTATGTAAATTGCCTGACAGGTGGTACTTAGTAGATCTGTCCCCAACTTTGATCCCTGCCTATATAGCATCTTCTTCCCTTGCTACCTCCACAAAGCCCTTCTTGGGCAGCCTTTCCTGCCGCATAAGCTTGGGTCCTGCAGGTGCAATTTTCTCATGTGCAGTGTTTGGCTGTTCTCATCTTCCTGGCCTCCAAGTCTCGGGTATGCAGAAAATCAGGCAGCCTCCTCCAGAAATTCAGTAGAAAAGAATTTCTAGGCAGACTGCCTAAATGCTGCACTGTGTTCTTAGAAAGCAGCTGTGGCATCTGGTAAGCGTTGACTACGTGAGATCATTGGCAGACTCTGTTCTTTGAGGACCGACCTTGAGCCTCCAGGCTGCAGACGGGGGATGACAACACCAACACCTTCTCCATGTGTAAAGCCCAGACAGTGTGCTGCAGAGATGAACCCGACAGAGTGT
Source organism: Onychomys torridus (assembly GCF_903995425.1). Taxonomy (NCBI): domain Eukaryota; kingdom Metazoa; phylum Chordata; class Mammalia; order Rodentia; family Cricetidae; genus Onychomys; species Onychomys torridus. The sequence goes on along the minus strand of NC_050458.1, from coordinate 27,666,305 downwards.
TTACCACTTCCTGCAGACTGGGGCACTTTAGATCTGCCCAGTCCAAAGCTATAAACTGGGCTCAATGATCAAGAATAGGATCTCAGCAGGTGGCTTTTGCCTCTCTGCCTTGACTACTCCAAGACACACTAAGTTTTATTCCCACCCAGTTGTGCTGGGACTAGACCCTCACCAAGCTTTCTTGGAGCCATTAGAAGGTAGATCTGCAACAGGCTTTGAGCACACCTTGCTCCTTACCCTTTCGTTTTTAGCAAAGGATGTTATGGCCTGGTGAGGAGATTTTATTTTCCTTAAACTCATGCACTTCTGAAGCTAAAGACAGTTCAAGATTTTCTCTTTTGGGGTAATATTTGAATTTGTTATGAGAATTTATAAGGAGTATTAAGTTTTGAGTATTCTAGAGGGAATGTTTCTCCTCTCATTTCATGACTCAAATGTTCAGGAAGCTTTGTAAAATATGTACACCTCTATAATTTACATGTATAGGCATAAATGTTTGCATATTTACATAGATACACACATTTATATAAATTTGCTTTATTTGTTATTGTTTATTTCATACATATTGAGTATAATATATTTTAAATACTGTAATTAGAATGCATATGCTATGTGTGCGTATACACATGTGCACACACATTTGTCTGTGTGTGTAGGGGGTATATATTTTAATAGTAATCATTTTATAGTTTTAGTCCTCAAGAAATTGACAGTCCCATAGCTTCTTGTATCAGAAGCACAGAAAGGACTGGGCTGGGCAAATTTCATCTGTAGTCTCTCCTGGGACAGTAGTCAATGGTTTTCTAGATCTGTCTTCTCTGGAAGGTTGAATGGAAGCTAGAAGATCCATTTCCAAGTTGCATGCTTCCCAGGACTGTCAAATCAATGGTGGCTGTATGCCAAGATCATTGGTTCTCCTCTGTAAGAGTATTTGGATATTATCCTAGAATGGTGACTGACTTCCTGGGCTGAGCAATTCATGAATTAAAGACAGAGCTGCAATGCCTTTTGTGATACAATCTTGGGAGTCTTGTCTCCTTACTCATAACACATTTATTTTTGTTTTCTGTCTTTTTTTTTTTCATACAGGGTCTAATGTATCCCAGACTATCTTTGAACTCTTTCTGTATCTATGAAAGACTTAAAACTTATCATCCTGTTTCCTCAGTGCTGGAGTTAAAGGTATGAACCATGACACCTGGTTTATATCGCTCTGGACATAGAAATCAGGGCTTTATGAATTTTATGCAATTACTCTACTAACTAAACTACATCCTCATGCCAGGTGTAATATTTTATTGCTTACCACCATCCAGAAATCCAGATGGGAAGCGACTACACAAAGGGTTAAGTACCAGTGGTGAGGATTACTGGAGACCACATTGTGGACCTGACCTCACTGTTTTCTAAGTGGAAAGGAGAATTATAACTCTGAATAACATGATCCATAAGAAAAGAAGTGGAGAGTTTAATGAATAAGCAACAGGTACAAATAAGGGTGACAAAAATGTCCCTTTAAAAGACTTTTTGGAGAAAGCAGTGTTTGAGCTGGGATATGACAATTGGATGGAAGTTGGTCAGGCTTGGGAATGAGGGTGTGGGAACAGTACTCCAAGCAGAGGGAAGAACATTCTTTAGGTTTCATCTAGAATGACATTTCTTCCAAATCTCTAGTCCCAGGAGATACAGGACAAAAAAATTCTGTACTGAAATAAGTTGGGAAAATGTAGTGTACCTCAGTTTCTGTGAGAGATTTGTGGTTCTCACCGATATTGAAGAGCCTGAGAAAGTTTGCACTAGAGACACTTTTTAACAGCCTGGGAAAATGCAGTGTTCTGTGGAGCACATTTTGGGAAAAGTTGCATTAGACAATCAGGACTTCCAGTTCCTTGCCAAATTCTTATTAATCTCTTTCAGTACTTCCAGTAACTTAAAGGGAGAAGAGAAGGGAAGAGCAAGTTACCCATTCATCACTGTAGTGGTGGGCAGTTCTGTAACTTTAAGAGAGGCAATCTGATTTAAGTGGCTTGGACTCCAAATGAGGAATTGCAGACCTAAGTATTGAGAAGATTGAAGATAGATTTTTAGTTAACTGCCTCCATGATTTTAAACTCAATCCTTAGAAACCTGGGTTGGTCCAGGCTTTGAGTAGATGGTGGCTAAGAAGATGACCAATAACTCTAGTCTATTTTCAGCCAAGAATGATGACTGTCTGATTAGTCAAATGCTGAAGCTGATTGGACAGTCCAAGGTCATAGGCAAGAAGAGTGAGGCATTGTATTGGCTTGGTGCCATCTTAGAATACTAAGATCTTTGGGGTGCTTCTTCCCAGACTATACATATGTAGAGAGAAGAGAGAATAAGCATTTAGATTGATGAACAACATATTTAAAATCTTCCCATCCCCCAAGTTCACTTTAACTATGTGATCTTTGTTAACTCATTTCTCAGTTTTCTTCCTATCTAGATGCAAATAAAGCAACATCTATGGAGATATGAATTAATAGCTATTGAGATATGAAGCCAGGATGGATAACCCCTGCTCTAAAGACTTGACATCTGCTGCTTGAGGTCAGGGGCTTTGCTTTGTTCCAAAGTGTTCAAAGCCCAGCACAGTATCTGGCAAATAGTAAGTGCTCAAGGATTACTTATTGGATGAATGAATGAGAAGCTTACAAAAGCAATGATTCATTGATAAAGTTGGTTTTTCCTTTGTCTTTCACATGCTGTGAATCCTGAAGCATCTTTAAAGTAGAGAGTACAAGAGTATCATAAATGCTAAGAACATGGTAGAAAGAAAGGCATTTTCCTTTCCCCAACTTAAGTAACAGCCCCCCTCACCCCATCAGCTAGCTCACAAATGATCTGTCTGCCTGAGAACCTCCAGGGAACATAATTATGGTTGTTTGTGAAATCATCAGTACAATTACTAATTCTCTGATGAAAAGAGGTTGTCTACAATCTGGAAACACAGAAGACAATGCTTAAATGCTAGAAAATCTTGTTCCAAATTTGGTTTCTGAGACAGCCAGATAGTGCTAGATTCTCATAACTTTCTACTGGGGAGTCTTGTTGATGTGAAGCATAACTGGAACCCTTGTCAATCCCTAGGTGCCTTTTTTCCTGCTGCACCTCTTCATCTCAAGAGTTGTCTTCCTCACAACTCTTGAGATGAAGTTTATCTGAGCTCCCCCATTCTGCAGACCCACAACTGCATGGCCCTACTAAATTTAGAGTAAGATATTTTGTTGCATAGCTATTGAGGGTGTGGCTACTCGTGTGGGGACAACAGCTCCCAAAGGTGCTGGTCCTGTTAGGAAGGGGATGCTTCTGTTTGCTTCTTTTGCCAGAATGCTTAGGTTCTTGGTAATTATTCATCTTCATTGTCTCATTGCACAGGCTTCCATGGGCTTTTGAGAAAGACTGCCTCATGTGTGGCCCAGCCTCTTTCTACCTATGTGTTCTTTGGTAACTCACTTCTCCGTTTTTTCCTATCCAGGTGTGAATAAAGTAATATCTGTTCCATAGTACTGCTATAAAAATTTCTTTCTAAACACACACATATATATGTTAATTACACTCAGATCATATATTTAACTACACTAAGATGAATATATACATAATACATATGGATACATGTATATGAGCACATTCTGGGAATCTTGAAAACATTATTCATGCAACATTGCTGATTCTTGCACACAACTATTCAACACCCATGCTCATATACCTTTGATGGACCTGAATCCTGTTGTCCTCTCCACAACCCACCTTAGAAAACTTCTCTTGGGTAGCTTGACTTTCACCTGCAGCTCCTAATTTCTTGGTCACAGTTTGTGGAATCTAGGTGACTAGAGAACACTGGGGCTTTACATTGTACACCAGTGTAGCTAACTATTCATGGTACTTCTGTACTTCTTCACTCCTTGAAAGTTGGAGTTATAATGTTTCTTGAGAGGACCCTTTCTGGGTCTGAGGGCTAAACTGGAATTTGATCACATGGACCATGTGGTCAAATCTTCAGGGATGGGGCTCTAACCAGGCACTTTGTTCAGTTTAAGCATCTGTGTCTATGAGCCAGATTTCAGCAAATTGTTCTCCACATTTGCATTCATTGTCCTTTCTTTCCAATGACAGTTGAAATACTCTGAAGAATTGTTTGAGGGTAACTGTCTCTATGGACAGACTCTAAGATCCCTGAGGGCAGAGATGCCTTTTTGGATCTAAATTCCCTGTGCCACCTGCAGTGCCTGAAATATGAAACATTTCATTCATACTTTTAAGTTATCTGAACGCATTAATGGGGACTGGGGTTAGTCCTGGCTGTCTACATTCCTGCCTAGATGGTGAATCTGACCAATACAGAACAGAAGAAGAAAGGACGAGAAAAGTAGTTAAAATTAGAGAAATTTCAAGTCCAAGTTCACATAATCATCCTGGTTCTGCTCCATGAATCCTTGCTGAGAATCTACAGAGAATAGTAATGACCATTCTTGCTCCTCATGCCCCCAGAAACTTTAATTTCTGATTCAGACCCTGGTTAGTCTAGTGACCCTGGGTTCTTTCATAGCCAATACCTGAGGTAGAATTTCCTTACAGAACTTGGAAAGATTGATAAGATGTTATGTTTAAAAATGGCGTAATTCATGTTGCCCAAAGAATATTTCACTCCATTGACAAACACGCTCTCCCTAAGCATCCCCCTCCCATTTTTTATTTATTTACTTACACATTTGTTTTGACTCTAGTTCTACTAGTATCCATATAAACGTGGGCGAGTTATTAATCTTCCTGTGTCTGTATTTCCGTATCCATGAAAAAGAAATGCTAGTAGTATCTCCCTGAAGGGTTGTAGCGAGGATTCAATGGCACACCAGCCTGACACATAATAAACACTTGTAAGTGTTAGCATTTTAGTATTGGTGCATGCTATGGCTTAGGCATTAAGTGTAGGGGATTGAATGTCTCAGAACATAAATGTGAGATGTGGGTGAAATGATAGATTTGAGAACAGATTTAAGTGAATATGTATTGGCAAGAACTGTCACTTTTGAACTCCTCTAGTTTGCTTAAATTCCTTACATAAGGCTAAAATAAGGCTAGTACTTGGAAATTTTCACACACTTTCAAGACGGCAAAAATTGGGGCTGACCAATGCAGGCTAGAGCAAAGAAGGAGAAGCATGGATTGCTGAAGCCTGTACAATGAGTGATGGCTGATAAAAGGTCACAGACATGAAATTATCTAAGAAAGAGTGAGAGTCAGGAGTAGGGCAAGCATAAGGCAGCCCTCAAGACTGGGAACTGTACATCACTACTCTATTCTGCCTTTCAATATTGACTTCTTTGTTTCTTGGGACTGGAGAAATGGCTCAGTGGATAAAATGCTTGTTGTAAAAGCATGAGGACCTGAGTTTAGATCCTCAGCATCCACATAAAAGGCAGGTGCAGTGGAATACAGCTTTAACCCTAGAGCAGGCACAGGGAAGACAGAGCCAAGCAGATGCCACAGGGTTTCTGTCCAGTCAGTCTACCTAAACAGACAAGCTTCAGGTTCAGTGACAGTCACTACCTTAGAAAAGTTAAGGTGGGGTTTCCTCATGCAGGGGGAGGATCTCATGAGGCCATATCGCTCACTGAGAAACTATGAACAATTCAAGGTTGTTGAAAGGGTTTCATTTATTATTAGTGGTGTTGCCACCAATAGGTTGCCTATGTTCCAGTCAATTAACCCTCTGATAATGCTCATATTAGCAACCACAACACAGAGAGTTACAAACAAAACAATAACACCAATAAAGCCCTAAAGACATCAAAATCAGAGGGGACTTTGCAGGAAGAAGAAGAATTTTGGTGGGGAAGAGACAAGGATGAAAGAAAGCAATGGACATAAAAATGAGCAAAATTCATTATATATCTATTAAACTGTCAACAATGGAGAATGATAAAAGATGCCTATATCAACCTCTGACCCCAACATTTTCACATACAGGTAAGCATGCTTGCACACATATGTGCACACATGTATACAACACACATACTCATTCACTCCACAAAATGAACACTAGTTTCTTTGCTTCTAATGGAGATTTTAATTATTTAAGATTGATTTTATTATTTTTAGTTGTGTGTGTCTGTGCCTGTTTGTGGGTGCATGCATTTATGTGAGTGTGAATGCCAGTGCAGGCCAAAGGCATTGAATTCTCTATAGCAGAAGGTATTGGGAGTTTTAAGCAGCCTGGCATAGGTACTAGGAATTGAATTTGGGTCATTTGCAAGGGCAGTATGTCCTCTTTTAAGAAAAATAATTAAAAAACATTTAAACAGCATTTGATCATATTCCTTTCCCTCCCTCAATTTCTCCCAGATCCTCCCCAGCTCCCTACACACACTTTATGTTCTCTGTCTCTCAAAAAACCATGCAGTCCCCAAAAGAAAACCTGACCCATGTTTTTAGCCTTTGAGATCTTTTTAAAATTATTTAAAAATTATTTTTAAAGAATATAATCATGTATACAGTGTATTTTGATCAAGTCTACCCTCTATTTCCCCTTCTAGCTCCCCTCCCAGCTTCGTGTCCTGGTCTCTATCTATCCATCAATCTGTCCAGCCATCTATCCATCCATCCTTCCATTCATCCCATTGAACATACTTATTGCTGTCTGTATGTGTATGACACATGGGTGTGGAGCCTCCCACTGTGGCATGGACAAGCTATTAGTGGCCACATCAGGAAGGAAAACTGATTCTCCCTCCCCCAGCCTAGATCAATCAATGATAGTTCTTTAGCTAAAGGTGGAGTCTAGTGCACTTACTGAAATTTTGGCTGACTTAATTTTGTGGGGTACCCAGCTGCTGTGAGTCCATTGGTGGAAGAGCTAGGTCATTTTCAGAAGACAGCATTTCACAGGAATCCTCCTAGCCTTCATCTCTTAGATTCCTTCTATTCCTTTTTCCTGGATCTTCCTTGATCGTGGACATGGGTATGGGTTTTCTCAATACTGTGTCCAGATGTGTGTCTCTGTCGTAACTGCTGCTCACTGTGGAAAGAAGATTCTGTGACCAATGTGAAATCAGCAAAGATCTATGATTATAAATACAAATACTTCAAAATGAGCCTCTACTTCCTTCTGGAGTAGCAGTTCCTGCTATCAGCATGTGTGTGGTTCCACTTATCAGCCTCATCTATGCCTACCAAACTTGCCTGTACAACACACTATGGGGGAAGTCAATTCTTATACACACTTTCTTCCTGGCTACACAGTAAAACCTAGCTGGGGATGTAACTCAGTGAATAGAATGCTTGTCCAGCATGCACAAAGCTCTGGGTTTAATCTCAAGCATTGCACAAATCCTGTCATGGTGTGCTACATCTGTAATCTAGCATTGGGAGGCTTGAGGAAGGTGCATCAGAAGTTCAGGGTCATTTTAGGAAGTAAGTAACTTGAGGCCAACCTTGGTTACATGAGACCCTGCCTCAAAACAAAAACTAAATCTAAAATCCAGGCTTCTGGAAACTAGAAGATGATGGTAGTTAAAAACAAAGGGAAGTGCCTGAAGCTCTGGCCTTTAAGATCTGTTCACCTCTGGGCTTCTACATTAAAACAGCAAAGGACAAATTGTAAGCAAAGCCTCACAGCATTGGTCAAAGCAAGCACTCAATAAGTTTGCATTTCTCCAGTTGTAGAACACTTTTAAAATCTTTTGTTTCTTATACGTGTTAAGTCTTTGCAGTCCCATGTCCTAAAAGAGAAAGACAGAGTTCTTAGACCTTAGCTGGTTTTCACAAAGTCAATAGTACTAGATAGTCACAGTGCTTTTTAACATGTGGATCCAGGTATTTCCTTTCCTAAGCTCCTTCCTTTAAATACTGATTGCATGGACACAATTGAAGGGAAGGAGATATTTTGAAAAGCTAAAGGGAAAATCATTTAATATATTACCTAAAATGCAAAAAGTAATATGCAAAATGGACATTTCATAAATATCACATTTAGAAGAGTGAAAATCTGCATAGCCTAAAGGCAAGAAAACTTGCTTACTGAAAAATAAAACTCCTGCTCTTCTTTAATTATGCAATTACAAAAAAAGGATAAGCATATATTATTACACTTCTACCTATACTGGCAATTAAGATTGTAATCTGGGTGACTACTAGAGCTTGTAATGAGATTATATCCCCCTATTACAGGAATGATCCAGTGTTGCAATAAAGGATGTTTCAGTTCTACTTACTAAGCTGTTGATCTTAGAAGAAGGTATTAAAAGGCATCCTAGGTATGCAGAATGCACACTAGAGTGGTTCTTGTGATGGTCAATGCATTTAAAGTTAAAACTTTGTGGTGTTTGAATATTTTCCCCTATTTATGTATATCAGGATTATAAATTTACCAATATGTCAGATTGTCTTCTCTTTTAAATTTGAAGATGTACAGTTGTTTTCGAAATATTGATCTTAACTGTCTTTGGCAATGATCTATTGTCTGGGAGTCACTTCTCACACTACACTGGAATTTCCCTTACTATATCCATGATAAGGGTTTATTTTGAGGCAAGCAGCAATAAACTTTTCAACCTAAGGGACTAAAGAAAAAAAATTAAAAGTTCTTGTATAATAGTGAGATTTTTTGGAGACAACCAGTGGGGGTAGCCTTTCCAAAGACTTTCTTGGTCATGTCCCCTGAAGGAGTCTCTCTCTTGCTCCTTACTCTCTTGTGCCATCTCTCCTCTTGATTTTCAGTCCTTCATTTGAGAGAGAGAGAGAGAGACAGACAGAGAGAGAGAGACAGAGAGAGACAGAGACAGAGAGACAGAGAGACAGAGAGTGAGATTGAGTTCTCTAGTAGTTCCATAAAAGTTTTAATGGAGAACACTATTTGCTTAGCTTAGACCACATATCTCCCTTGAGGTTATTTTCTAAGTATTTAAATTGTGAAGTCTGTAACCCCTGGTGCAGGTGGATAGAACCTGATCTCCTCATATTGATAGACCTAGTGGGAGACAGTTTGGTTCCTTGAAAGTGGGTTCTATCAACAATTTCACCATTACTAGGAGAAGCCAGTAGTATGTGTGTGTTTCGGGGGATGGGGCAACAGTAAAAGTCTACAGATACCTTGCATAGCAGGTACCCTCTTGAGCTCACCACCCACTAAGCCCATAGAACGCACGGTTCAGGTTTTGGATTGCAATGAGTCTCAGAAAATTATTCTTGCTATTCGGGTAAAATTTTTTCAACTGCTGTCACCTTATTTTAAGTTTAACCCTTAAGACCACACCGAATAAACTCAGCATCCATTCCCCCAAACACTGAGCAACACCTTGTGTTCTGGAAGCTGTTTTTCAAAAGTCACCTCATATCTTCTAAGCTAGAGATATCTGGGACAGCTTTCAAACTCACCATCAACCGAGTTCTTATGATTTTGTCTTCTCCTACCTCTTGGAAAATTTCTTATTTTGCTTCCACTGTAAATGCTTCAGATCATTGTCCCTATATTCTTCACTGGGGCCACAGTAAGGGGTTACCACTGATTCTGCCACCCACCCCCATTCCTACCATATCAGTTTTTGGTCTTACTGAATTTGCCTTCTGAGTTACTTTCTCAGAATAACTCTGTGGAGGCATGGTACCCCCAATTCAGACATGATCTGTCTTAGTCAGTGTTTTATTGATGTGGAGAGACACCATGACGATGACAACTCTTATAAAAGAGAACATTTAATTGGGGCTTGCTTACAGTTTCAGATGTTTTATCTCTTTTCATCATGACAGGGAATATGGCAGTACACAGGCAGATATGGTGCTAGAGAAGTAGCTAAGAGTTTCACATCTGGATGCAAATGCAGCAGGAAGAGAGAGAGGCAAAGGGCCTAGCTTTGGTTTTTGAAATCTCAAAGCTCACCCCTAGCAAAATACTTCCTTCAACAAGGCCACACTTCCTAATCCTTCCTAAGTAGTGCCAGTCCCTGATGACCAAGCACTCAATCTTATTAGCCTATGGAGGCAATTCTTATTCAAACCACCACACCATCCTTGCTTAAAGTTTGCTGTGCAACATGGTGCTCTTATTCCATTCCAGCTTTTACTTCTTCTCATTATATTCTGTGACATTGTTTCCTCCCCTGGGCTATGAATTCCAACAGGTATTCTCTCCAGCTGCCTCCATAGCTCACTGTAGGCAGTATTTCATAACATGTCTTGTATCATTGGAGAATAGTCAACCTAACTTTGATGACCCTCCTCCACTTTGGCTGATCATTTACCCTCATGTTACTCTTGAAAGAAGTTTCCCAGAACTGGATTCAGTTACTCCTACTGTATTGTGATGTGTTAATAGAGAGCCAAGTACCAGGATCATCCCCTCCTTTCTGAATTCTTCACTTTAATTAAATCAACCTAAGATCAAATTAGTGTTTATATTAGATTTACCATGTGATATTATTAATTGACAATATTCCAAGTTAGAAAAATTTAAGGACTTATTTTTTCCTATACTTTGCTACTGGCCCCTCTCTGTTTTGTGCTTAATTAATCTGTAGATGTTTTTGAGTAGTTTCTAGATGCCATTATAAATGTCTTTGGTTTTCTTTCTCCTTCTTTTGGTGGGAGAAAATTGATAATGAGATATAAAACATGTTACATTGAAAGAAGGCTGTTTTCTGTAACTCACTACACTATCATCAGTCTCTATGGAATGGTCTTCAGTGATTTTATAGTACTGATTCCTTTTCCTCTTCTTTCTCTTTCTCCTTTTTGTCCTCCAACTCCATTCCTTAGTAGGAAGTAATCTCAATCTCTAGAAGACTATTAGAGATGCACGCTGAGAATTTTGGTTCCTATAATGTTATATTTATATTGGGGTTCCTATTAGCAATTTGTGGGTAGAGGCCATGGATGTTGCTACACACTGTAGAGTACACAGGAAAGCCTCTTAACCAAAGCCACCTGGTTCAAATTATCAATAGTGTCAAAGTTAAGAAGCATATTTAAGAGTTAAAATCTGGCAATTACAAACAATGCTGACATGAACATAGCTGAACAAATGCCCTTGTGGTAGAATGAGCATTCCTTAGGTATATGCCCAAGAGTGCTACAGCTGGGTCTTGGGGGAGATGGATTCCCAATTTTCTAAGGAAGTGCCATATTGATTTCCAAAGTGGCTTACAAGCTTGCATTCCCACCAGCAGTGGAGGAGAGTTCCCCTTGTTCCACATCCTCTCCAGCATAAGCTGTCTTCTGTGTTTTTGATCTTAGCTTCTCTGACAGGTATAAGGTGGTATCTCAGAGTCATTTTGATTTGCATTTCCCAGATAATTAGGGATGTTGAGCAATTCCTTAAATGTCTTTCAGCTATTTGAACTTCCTCTGTGGAGAATTCTCTGTTTAGTTCTATAGCCCATTTCTTAAGTGGACTGTTGGGCATTTTAATGTCTAATTCTTGAGTTCTTTATATATTCTAGATATCAGCCCTCTGTCAGATGTGGGGTTGGTGAAGACCTTTTCCCATTCTGTAGGCTGTCGCTTTGTCTTGTTGACTGTGTCCTTTGCTCTACAAAAGCTTCTCAGCTTCAACAGGTCCCATTGATTGATTGTTTCTCTCAGTGTCTGTGCTACTGGTGTTATATTTAGAAAGTGATCTCTGGTGCCAATGAATTCAAGAGTACTTCCTACTTTCTCTTCTATCAGGTTCAGAGTAACTGAATTTATATTGAGGTCTTTGATCCACTTGGACTTAAGTTTTGTGCATGGTGACAGATATGGATCTATTTGCAGCCTTCTATACATTGACATCCAGTTATGCCAGGGCCATTTGTTGAAGATGCTTTCTTTTTTCCATTGTACATTTTTGGCTTCTTTGTCAAAAATTATATGTTTATAGGTGTGTGGGTTAATGTCAGGGTCTTCAATTCGATTCCATTGGTCCACATGTTGGTTTTTATGCCAGTACCAAGCTGTTTTTATTACAGTAGCTCTATAGTAGAGCTTGAGGTCGGGGATTGTGATTCCAGAGGTTTTGTAATAGCCAGAACCTGGAAACAACCTAGATGCCCTTCAACTGAAGAATGGATAAAGAAAATATGGTACATATACACAATGGAATACTACTCAGCAGAGAAAAACAATGACATCATGAAGTTTGCAGGCAAATGGATGGATCTAGAAAAAATCATCCTGAGTGAGGTAACCCAGACTCAGAAGGACATGGTATGTACTCACTCATAGGAGGATACTAGATGTAAAACAAAGATGACTAGACTGTTACACAACTCCAGGGAGGCTACCTAGAAAACGCGACCTTAGGAAAGACATAGGGATCACCCAATGACAGAGATATGGATGAGATCTACATGAACAACCTGGACGACAGTGGGAGTAATGAAGGGCAAGGTTTGAGGGAAAGAAAGCTTAGGGGAGCAGGAGATCCCAGCTGGATCAAGAACAGAAAGGGAGAACAAGGAATAACAGACCATGATAAATGAAGACCACATGAGAACAGGAGTAGGCAGAGTGCTGGAGAGGTCCCCTTAAATCCACAATGATACATCCTCTGTAGACTGTTGGCAATGGTCGAGAGAAAGCCTGATCTGACCTAGTCTGGTGATCAGATGGCCAAACACCCTACCAGTCGAGCTGGAACTCTCATCCAGTGACTGATGGAAGTGGATGCAGAGATCCTCAGCCAGGCCCCAGGTGGAGCTCCAGGTGTCCAGTTGTTGAGAAAGAGGAGGGACTGTAAGAGTGTGAATTGTTGAGCCCAAGATTGGAAAAAGCACAGGGACAAATATCCAAATGAATGGAAGCACATGAATTATGAACCAAAAGCTGTGGAGCCCCCAGCTAGATCAGGCCCTCTTGAATAGCTTGAATTGTTTGGGAGGCATCCAGGCTGTGGGACCGGGACCTGTCCTTAGTGCATGAGCTGGCTGTTTGGAACCTTGGGCTTACACAGGGACACTTTGCTCAGCCTGGAAGTAGGGGACTGGACCTGCCTGTACTGAATCCACCAGGTTTAAATGAATCCCCAGGGGAGTCTTGGCCCTGGAGGAGATGGGAATGGAGGGGAGGGTGGAGGTGGGTGCTGTGGATATTGCTCTGTATAAATAAAGTTCTGATTGGCCAGTGGCCAGGCAGGAAGTATAGGCGGGACAAGAGAGAAGAGAATTCTGGGAGGTGGAAGGCTGAGTGGAGAAAGACACTGCCAGCTGCCGCCATGACAAGATGTAAGGTACTGGTAAGCCACGAGCCATGTGGCAAAGTATAGATTAATAGAAATGGGTTAATTTAAGATAGAAGAAGTAGATAACAAGAAGCCTGCCACAGCCATACCGTTTCTAAACAATGTAAGTTTCTGTGTGTTTACATGGTTGGTTCTGAGCATCTATGGGCCTGGCGGGTGAGAGAGATTTGTCCTGACTGGGTCAGGCAGAAAAACTCTAACTACAGGTGGGGGCGGGAGGGGGGAGGACAGGGGAACCCATGGCTGATGTGTAAAATTAAAATACAAACATAATAATAATAATAAAGAGTTAAAATCTGCCATTCACCATTTCAAAATACTCAGTAGGAATTACACAAATGTCTCAGGTGACGTATTTGTGAGTGCTAGCAACAGAACCCTCTGCCTCTCAGCTTTGACCTTTTTGTTGTCTTTCTAGTGTTATATATCAGGAGTTGCTACTTCATGGTTCAAGGAGGTAAAAGAAAATCTTTTATCCTTTATTTTTAATCTCTGTTACCATTTTTTTCTTTAAATGAAAGCATATGAACATAGTCATTCCCATACTTGACACCAATACTGGCTTCTTGATGAATATTGACTTTCATTTATTTAGTTGAATAAGCATTCACTAAGGACCCAATCAATACATGCCAGATACTGTTCAGAGACTCTTTAGTTTTGTTTTTTTAAGTTTATTTATTTATTCATTTATTTGTGTGTGGAGACATGTGCTTGCCATGGTGTATATGTGTGGGGGCCAGAGGACAGTTTATAGGAGTAGATTATTTCCTTTTATCATGGGGGTCCAGGGATCAAATCTAAGTTGTCAAGCCCGACGGCAAGTATGTTTACCTGCTTAGGTATCTCACTGGCCTATGGTCATAGATTATTAAATATGTATTATATCACTGGGTCCTACAGGAAACTTTATGCCATTTATCAACAAGATTGTTACATATAATGTTAATTCAACAAATATTCTAATTCTCTCTGTGGATTAAGGGAGTGAGGCCTGAGACTTTGCTTTGCTTTGGGCTTATGATGCTGGGCATATTTTCTCTTGAGGAGCTTTCAGTGCAATGATGGAGACACATAGACAGACAAACTTCAATACAATAAGTTTACTTGAAGGCTGTGAGCATCAGGCTTTGTCATAATTCAGCAGACAAGTGTCTGATTAAGCTACAAGTGCCCAGGAAGATTCTAGAAGGTAGTGATACTGTACTAAGTCTGAGAAAAATGAACAAAGAATGATCAAGATGCTAGGGGACAGAGTCATATTTTATCAAAGCCCTCAAGAAATTGAATGTAGAAGACAATTGAATGCAATGCTAGCTCATTTTTATATCAACTTGATACAAGCTGAAGGCATCTGAGAAGGGAGACCCTTACTTGAGACAAAGGCCTCTGTAAGATCAAGTTATAGGCAAGTCTGTATGACATTTTCTTAATTAGTGATTGATGTGGGAGGTCCCAACCTATTGTGAGTGGGGCCACTATAGGGCTGCTACTCCTGAATGAGGTAGGAAAGAAAGCAGACTGAGAAGTCGAAAGGAGCAAGTTAGTAACTAGTGCTCTTCCATGGCCTCTCTATCACTCCCTGCCTCCTGGTTCCTGCTCTGACTGCCTTTGGTGGTGAACTGTGATAGGGAAGAATAAGCAAAATAAAGCTATTCTCCTCCCATTGCTTTTGCTTGTGTTGTTTTATCACAGAACTAGTAAGTCTAGCTACTCATGCCCATCTTAAACAGAAGCTCAAACTGCAGCCATTTTCTGGCCTTTGTACCTAGGAGAATTTGAATCCTGGGCTAGATTAACATTCTGAGGGAGGATTCTGCCATTATGTTCAAGAGGATTCTGAATTTTCAGAAAAGAGTCTTCTTTATATATATATCAGACTTGGCCAAGAATTATTCAACACCTCCTATGAACTAACTGTGATGATTTCCTTGGGTTCTCATAACAAACTTTTGTGTTATATATTAGATCAAAGACTGGTAGGGACCTCAAATTTCTACCCCCTTGCCTATTTCCTGAATACTAATAAAATTTTCCATGCTGGACTCTTTGCAGTCTACAACAGTACTAGAATTCTGAGCCTCCTTTGCAGCTATATTTGACTATTTGACTAAATTCTGGCTAATGAGATGTGCAATGATGCATTACATAAAAGCTCTTAGATGCTTTATGTGATATAGATTTTGTACTGAAACTTTGTTTTCTTTCTTAAGAAAATGTATTTAGTTCTGTTGGTTTACATGGGTATGTGAAACCAGATATTGGTGCAGCCCTCTTAGATTATGAGGTGTTCTTTAGGGAGCAGGCATCTACAGCATGAAGGAAAAGTAAGATATAAATGTCCCAGGTTCTGAAATCTCTGCCAAGTAGTGCTCCCACAACTTCTCAGATAGCTATATTTAAATGTTTTACAAGTTAGAAAACTTAACATCTATCTTGCCTAGGCTACTATTATTTTTGGGATTCTGTTAATAGCAGCAAAACCAGTCATTTCCATTCACAGAAGACAAAAAAGGCTGAAGAAAGGGGATGTGTCTGTCATTCATGCCCACAATTGTAAATGCTTCAGACATAAGTATTTTGAATTTAATACCAATGCTATTGTTGCTATTTTACATGGACTGTTTTTTCTTCTATTCTGATTTAATTAATTATGATTGCCTATGGCCTTTAATATAGTTTGACCCCAAAGTCCTCTAATGTTGATTCAATTTAACTCTCATCTTCAAGAAATGGCTCCTGGGGTTCTTCAGGAATTAAGGAACTGAATGATTGGTAGGGCAATGGGATAAAGAGTGTTCATTACACACCATGACAGGAAATTTTGCTATCTTCATTCTATAGTACAATCCATTGTTTATCCAATCATCTTTTAATTAATTAGCAATTAAGCTAACTCAGAATGTGAAAATACCCATTAATAAAACATGGCAAATTACTCTCATGGTCTGGGTAAAATAGATTTCAGTGTTCTCTCTCTCTCTCTCTCTCTCTCTCTCTCTCTCTCTCTCTCTTTCTCTGTCCCTTTTTCTCTTATGCTCCTTCCCTCCATGTCAGTAGAAATCAGTAGTTACCTTTTCTATTATAATTTACTGTTCATTTTTGCCTGGGTTATTCTACAGAGCAAGGAAGCATGAGACCTGTGATTTTGTCCTAGGTATGTCTTTGTGGTCTTGAGGAGCATATTGATCTGAACTGACATATGATACCTAAAATACTGAGCAATGAAATAAAGTACAATTATTTTAGCACTGTCATAGGCCAAAAAAACCCCATATGTTGCAGAACATCAAAGACTTAAGAACTTAGTCTGTTGAATATCCTCACTTTGAGACACAAAGAACACATTAAAAAATAACACAAAGAATAAAATACCAGCATGAATGCCAAGTAAATCCACTTGATATATGACTAAATGGCATAGATTTATTTAATTGAACTTCAAATGGATTTGTCACAGGCCAACAATGGCAGTTGCACCATAACAAAAGGGGTTGAAATATGCTTCCTGAGACATCAGCAGGTGTCCTTATGCACAGTATATTGTCCACAGCACAGGTGTCCCCTTCTGTCATCACATTTGCTCATATATTTGGACCCTACCATCACCAGCCAGTTTGTTCCAGTTATGATCTAAATCTAGTCTAGACATGCTAGAGTTTCTGACACTCTCCATCCTCATCATTCTGCCCCAAGAGAGGCCATTTCTTAGAATTTTGACATATGTGGGTTTCTTAAAGTAGAAGCTCTCCCACTCGCTTCCAATCGCAACCTAGATCTTACTCTGAAGGTCTCTGATCTCTTGTCTGCAGAACTGTCTTTTTGTAAAGCCATTGAGAATCTAATGGAATATAAATTAAATATTTGTTGCTGGGATGGATGGAAAATAAATGACTATTATTGTGAATTCTTGTTCACTTTTGGTTTTTTTCTCTGGGGACTGTCCACCATTCTGGACAGAGGTTATTTAGTTAGCATCATTTTATAATGACATTACAATTACTTGGACAGAAATTGTGATGAATATGGGCTGGGAGCAGATAATATGGCAGATAATGGATAGAAATATTCTGCAAACTGTAGGAGTTGGGACTCTACTGTTGGGAGTGGCTGTTATCCTCCATTTTGATTTCAGGCCATAGCCTGCTTGAATTTAGCCAGGTGGACCTTTCAGAAATTATAATTCATACACAAAGTACACTTCTATTATAATAGCAGTAATCTAAAATTCTTAAAGCATTACATGCTGATAAGGATATGGAATGAGAAGGACTCTCATATATTGGTTGTGGCAATGCAAAACAGTGTGAATACTTTAGAAGGTCATTTTGTAGTTTCTTCCAAAGCTAACTAGATTGTTACCCCTCATTCTTTGTTTACTATTTATTCAAATAAGTTAGAGTTTCACATCAACTCGAAAACTTACCCTTGGATACATAGAAAGCCTTACTTATAATTTCCAGAATTTAAAAGCAAGACGTCCTTTACTTTGTAAGTGGGTCAATAATGGTTCTTGTAGACAAAGGAAAACTATTTGATATTAAAATGAAATGAGCTCTCAAGCCATGAAAACACATGGACGCATCCTCCACATGTATCATTAAGTGGAAAAGCTAACCTATACAGTTTCACCTGAATGACACCCTGGAAAAGGGAAATGGAGAGACAGTACAAAGATCAAAAGTTTCCAGGGGCTAAGGGGAGAATCAAGTACATACCTGGCACACAGAGGATTGTTCTAGAAGAGTGAAACTATTCATGACACTATAATTCTGGATGTATGACTGTATAAATTTCCCCAAGCTCAGAGAATGGACAGCTTTAGGTGAATCTTACTGTATAGATCTAATGTGCTAACCATGAGTCAATGTAGATTTAATTATAACGAATGAAGCACTCTAGCCAGACACAGATAGTAGCGGAGGCTTCAGGTGTACACAGGGACAAGGGTTATAGAGAACTTAGTAGTTTCTTTTCAATATTGCTGTGAGGCTAAACCTGCTCAAAGTATAAAGTCCATTTCAAAAAGAGAGAAAGGAGGTTGAGGTTGGGTGGGTATTTCACGTGTGCGGTTACCCATTTCTTCAAATCTGGTTGCTTTAGTGGCTAATTGAAGAACTCAAGCTCTGGAAGTTGAAGCAACACTTTCAAGGTTATAGAGAAATGTCAGCAGACAGGGATGTGGGTTCTCTCTGATCGGGTGCTAAAAAAATCTGTGCTCGTCTCCACTCAATAGTGACGTCTATGAACTAATAAAGTTTACCCCACTGGCCTCCCTCGGCTCCCTGCCGTTGACCTGCACTGTGCTTCATGAGCAAGGCAAGTCTGTGGTCCAATATGACTCATTGGCAGCAGCCGGAAACAGGGTACCTGAGAAGTCTTATAAAAGTCATTCTGGCATTGTGCCTTCCTCATTACTACACTCGGAATAATTAAAACAGCCCTTTGTCTGTGGAAACTAACATCAAAGGTCCTGACAAAGAGTATCTCCAGTGGGAACTGTGATTATCCCTGTTTTATGGCTGGGGAAACTGAGGAATGGATTTGTTAAGTGGCTTGGCCCCGGGTCTGCTGGTGAATCAGGGACCTGAGACTACAACCTCTTGCATCACAATTCTGTTCTTGGTCCAAAACGCCAGCCACATTCATTAGACCAATATTACCATTTCCTAGGTAAAAATTAAGGGATTAAGTCCATTCAAATCATAGCATCTATATAAGTGTGAGGGAAAGGTTATGGTCTCTCTGGGAACTAGGTCAGAAGACTGAGAATTTTAATTAAGCTTCTGGAATAGAGACCCTGGGAACGAATCACACCAAGACAAGCCACACACACTATGTGGCTATGTCCATCCACCAGTGAATTTCAACTTCTTAGTTATTTAAGAAACCTTATACCATCTTGCCTTTGGCTAATCTTGTGCTTCTAAAGTGCAATGAGATGCCTGCCAGTATGTGAAAAAAGAAATCAGGTGGGAAGATATTTCAGTGTGTTGAAAATGTGAACTGACCTGGCACTTCACATTCACTGGACGGAGTGTTTAGTTTGTGTGAACACCAATGAGTGGGTTCACTTGTTAATTAGGGGAGAATTCTATAGAGATTTAGTCCCAGGACTTGTCTTTAAGGCTTGAACTGTATTAAGCCTATTTGTGGTGATACTCTCACCAGCTGGGTATGAATCTCATGGTGATGAGAAATCAACCTCATAATTGACCCACAAGAAAGACAGATTAAAATGAACATTTAGATGACTGGGGCGATGGGTAAGAGAATTTTGTCTGCCAGCGAGAGAACCTGGATTCTATCCTTTGGTACCCATAGAAGTATTTAGACATGGCTTTTGTGTCTGTAACCTCAGCACTGGGGTGCAGAAGCAGGGGGATATGCAGAGCATGTTAGTCAGATGGCTTAGTTGAAAATAATGAGCTTCTGGTCTAGTGAGAGGCTGTTTCAAGACATGAAGGTGGGTAGCAAAACACCTGCTCTCATGTCCACAACTATATGCATGGGTGTATGTACCCACCAACTCACCGGCATGCACCCATCCAGCACTACACACACACACACACACACACACACACACACACACACACACACACACACACACACATGCACACAGAGTCCCCTAGATGACATTGATTATTTTATCTATCTATCTATCTATCTATCTATCTATCTATCTATCCATCCATCCATCCATCCATCCATCCATCCATCCATCCATCTATCTATCTATCTATTTACTTTTGGTTTGCCTGTCTTGAACTAGCTCTACAGACCAGGCTGGCCTTGAACTCACAGAGATCCACCTGACTCTGCCTCCCGAGTGCTGGGATTACAGGTGTGCGCCACCATCGCCCAGCGGACATTGAATCTTCTTGTTGCCTACTAGCTCCATATTTTTTCACTCTCTGCCTATATAATTCTACTCCTGCCTTAATTGTCATCTCTTATTCAAAGGTGTTGCATGCAAGGCTGGGTTCTACCTATCCTATAGATATCATCATGTCTATCTCAATCCTGCTATTGTATGTCTATTGCTCTGTGAAGTATTTAAATGAATGTGATATATGTGACAGTTTAGACCAGAACACAGAGGAGCAATAAATCTGTGTGACATAGCCTTGGTGAAGCAAGACTGACATAAGGCTTAATTGGTCTTATTTAAGACTTCACCCAACCGCAGTTTTACACAGATCTGGCTTCATCCTGAGCTCTGCTCTCCTAATGTTTGGATTTTCCCATTCTTTGTGTCATGCTCAGAGTCTGAACAAGCACCAGCTACATAGCACATGCCAATTCTGCAATTGAATAGAGTTGCACCAAAGGAGTATCTATTTAATTATGTGAAACTATTAGGGGAAGGCACAGCGATAGTGCAGTATTATGAGCTTCAAAGTGTTCTGTGCCATACCCTGACCTTAATGGGGGAAGGAATGCTTTCAGAATGTTAGAGAGAGAACATAAATACACAGGAGCTCAGCTCTGGGGTTGAGCCTTTAACCAAACACCCCAACTCTCCGTCTTTCACAGCATTTATTACCACCTCACAGTTTGGGGGAAGTAAAGGGTGAAAAAAATCTCCTGAGAGCAGGTGGAGAAGAAGACGAGAGTGGAGGTGAATGGGCATATAGAACACACTCGGGACATTGTCTGACTTCATGTGACCCCACCTATGAGCCTTTCACAGAGTTTGCAATCCAGAAAATAATAGCAAGAATTCATTGTGGAGTCAGTCTAGGCTTGCATTCTTAGATAAGCTGATTGGGAGTTACTAGCTTAGGGCCCCAGTTTCTTATCTACACAATGGGCATGGACACAAGTATATTATGGGTTCAGGAAAGACTATAGATTATATAATAATATGCAATGGGACAATAAGTATGGCTCAGTGGTTGTCTAGCATGCATTTAGTACTGAATTTAACCTCCTAAACATCTCTCTCTCTGTCTCTCTCTCTCTCTGTCTCTCTCTCTCTGTCTCTTTCTCTCTCTCTCGCCTTCTCCGTGTGTGTGTGTGTGTGTGTGTGTGTGTGTGTGTGTGTTTATCTGTCTAGGACAATAAGTATTCTGCTCACACATCACACAACATTGGACTTACTTTCACTTTTCTTGACTGCATTATAAATCATGCTGTGGGGAATGCAGCTATGAGTAGATTATTTCATCCTGTATTTTGGGTTTTACTCAGTCTTGTCTTGGATACAGACAGTCATCTATCTACTTCAGTGTAACCACCTTTCTTTCTGTAAGATAAGCATATGGCCTCATTAGAATTAGACATATTGATCAGCCTGAATATGAATATTATCTTCTTGTGACAGAAAATGTTTATGAAAAGTTTTAATTCTTACTCTTTTAGTATTGATTGTTTGGGGAAAGAACTCCACCTTAGGAGTTTCAGAATTCATGCATGCAGTTGCTCATTTAATCATTAATCATGGATTTTATTGCTACTTATTCATGTTCTCATATATTATAATAAACAATTGACATGCATACAAAAGCATAAACCAGTGGGACATGCATTGTTTGTATTATGTCTGGAGTAGCTATGACCAGTGTTGTCCAAAGGAACATGATTGTTTTGCTATTCTAGCATCCATTTCTTCTATTTTTTTCCTGCCATATGCTATGGCTGTCATGTAAAACTGTTGAAAATTATTAACCTCCACTTAATAAATATAATAATAAATGAATTTACCCAGTGTTGTAAAACCTGGCATAGGTCCAATTTCAAGGTGAACATAAATCATCCTGTAAATTGCCTATTCTTCCCTCCGAGGGTCTGTTGTGTGTGGAAAGTACATTTCATTAGACTCACTGAAGCCCCATTTATTTAACAGCTTTCTTCCAATCTAGTATCTTCCATCTAAGGTGCTATGATGGTAGACATCATGGAGATTCAGAGGAATGAGTGGAGTAAATTATACATTACAATGCCTTTTCTCCACTCACCTGGAGGTTCCTTTCTTCACCCAATTCACCTCTTAAGGGCTGTTCCATTTGAAAGCCACCTTTCACACAAAGGAGTGTTTACATGGCTTGGTATAAAATGGATTTTAGTTAACAGGCTTATTCCTCTGGAATAGCATTTTCCCTTCAAAACTGTGTGCTTTGAGGAGTTCTTATCAACATGCAAATTGAAATTCCCAGAATCCAGGGCAAAGGTGATTAGAGCTTATGTAGAACTCAGTAAAAAGACATTAAGGAATTTATTCTAAAAATAAGTGACTTCAATCTGCCCATCCTCTCTCTCTGTGTTGTTTCCTCCATGCTACCCTCTTTTACCTTTTGCCCCATTGTGACTCAACCAAACTTCATGGAAACATAAAAGCCCATTTTGATTTCATTGCTTATTGAATTGTAGAATTAATTTCACACAAAATTAAATAACAAACACTATTTAGCTACCTGACATTGGTCTTTGGGAATAATCAGTGCTTCCTCAGGGGGCTATTTATGTGTCTTCCTCTGCTCAGTTTTGTCTACTTGAATCTTTACATGAACAGGATCACATTGTCCATATTTTTTCTGTGACCTTTTTCCTTTCATTTTTGGGTGTCAGGGGCCTCTCTATATTAATGCACACACAAGAAGTATTAATTCCTTGTCCAGAGTATGGAGATGACATTAACACAATTCACTGACCAAGAGCACTTGGATGGCTGTCAGGTTGATTGCTAATGAACCATGCTGTTATGAACACTCTTGACTTGTTGGTGGTCACTATCTAGGAAGAACTTCAGTTTTCTCCAAGGTAGTTTATCTGCTTTGGAGTGGGTCCCTGTGTGTTTATGGATTTCTATTTCACCCCATTTGCCTTTGCTCCAGCACTGTATGAACTTTCTACACTCTAGGACAAGTCTTGACACCTATCAAGAATTGTATTTTGAGGATTGGCACACAGGAGTGCGCAAAACCATCCTCTACAAATCAGCTGTAACTAGACATGCTGTGAGATAGCCGCTACCTCATGGCTCCTTCTGATCCACACAGTGGGCTGTCTGGGATTAGATGATCGAAGCTGGCTTCCTCTCTCATTTTTTCCCAAGTTATAAATTATATGCATGTCAGTTGCTCATGTCTCTCATCTTTCCTAGACCAACAGACTGACTGGGACATGATATATCATTACTGTAACAAAAATGTAAGGGATGGATTCCACTTTTACAAGCATTATGATGGCTAGTCTTGGTTGCTAACTTGACTACATCTGGAGTCAATTAAACGGCACCATGAGGAGGGATTTTCCTAACTGTATTATGTAATCTGGGCCAGATCTTCTGGTGGCCTCAACCCTACACAATGAGTTATACACAAATGAAGAATGCTGGGACGGTATAGGTATTCCTTCCCAGGTAAGAATATACTAATTGGCTGTCCAGTGTCAAATGGTCAGCCCTGAAAACATACATACAAGTAACATTATACAGACTGAAGAGCTGATATTTAGTTACACACACACACACACACACACACACACACACACATTCCTACATGCATCCAATAACAATTAATGAAAAAAGGAGCCATGAATTTGAAGGAGAGTGGGGAGGGGTATATGGGAGGATTTGGCTGGAAGAAAGGGAGGGGAAAATGTAATTACATTAATCTCAAAAAATAAAAAAGGCCAAGAAGAAGGAAGCTTTTGTTTTTTGCCTGCTTGCTTTTACTCCCAATGGCAAATTCATCTATCCTATTGTTAATTATTCTTTCACTGATATCAGAACCTATTTCTTCAGAATTCCAATGTAGTATGACTACCAGTAGCTCTCTAGTAATCCTCCAGGACTCCATGCACAGACTCCATGAACTGCTGAAACATCCAGGATCACAGACTGAACAACTACTAGATTCTTGGCCTATCCATTGTGAGACAATCATTGTTGTACTATGCGGACTTATGGCATGTAAACAACTGTAACATACACATGCGAATGCGCACGTGCGCACACAAACACACACAGACACACACACACACACACACACACACACACACAATCAGTTCTTTTACTTTAGAGAACCCTAATAAAAACATATTAAGTCTTTACTCATAAAGTCTGCTTTTCTTCAGCAAAATGAGACACATTTGCACTGCACACATGGTAAGATTGAGACAGAAGTGAATATCTCTGCAACACTTTCCAAACTGCAAACAAGGGTTTATTGTTATTCTTTTTTGTTGTTCAGTACCACCTATCTCTATGTGCCCTTCAGCGCACAGATCAAGGAAAGGCCATGTGTTCTTTCAGTCAACAGGAGGGCTCTTGTCAGCCGGGACAGAAGTCTTCATTAGAACCCAAATATACTGGCATTATTATTATCAGTACTTTTGATGTTCAAGAAAAATATTTGGGATTAATATTTTAGGTCAATATTTATTTTTAGCTGATGCAATAAAACATGAACATTTTCATTTTTATTGTGGCATGCTAAATTCATTGACACTCTTTTTTTTTTTTTTTTTTTTTGGTTTTTTTGAGACAGGTTTTCTCTGTGCAGCTTTGCATCTTTCCTGGATCTCACTCTGTAGACCAGGCTGGCCTCAAACTCATAGAGATCCACCTGTCTCTTCCTCCTGAGTGCTGGGATTACAGGTGTGTGCCTCCACCGCCTAGCTCATTGCCACTCTTACAGCTGTGGTCAAGCATCTCACAAGAAGGAACTTAAAGGAAAAAAGGGCTTATTGTTTTACAGCTTGAGGGGACACAGCACATCCTGGGGGTGGGGGGGAGGCATGGCCACCACATCAAGTATCTAGTCAGGCTGCACCTACGGTCTGAAAGCAGAGAATGGTGAGGCTACTGCTCTAGTATCTATTTAAAGCTTCATCTGTCAACCTCAGGCCATGTAACGGTACAGCCACATTCAGGGCTGTCTTTCCACTTCAGTTAAACCCACCTTCAAGACTCTCACAGGTCTACACAGAGGCATGTTTTTATGGTGGTTTGAAATACAGTAGTGACCAAGCTGACAGTGAAGATTAGCCATCACAGATGCCATGCAACAGTCTAGCTGCATGTTTAGTACAGTTTAGTACACATTGTATAATGATTAAGTCAGAGGCAATGTGTCTGTCTGCTCAAACATTTACTATTTCATTTGTTTCTTTTCTTTCCTTTTTGTTATTGCGACCCTGCATCTTAACTCTGTTGTTCCTATGTCTGGTCCCCCAAAGTTAGCCTTTCTGTGCTAGTGATGGCTGAGTGATCATGGTTTGCTTTTAACATGTTAATGGCATTATTTCACTGAGTCCTGGCTTTCCTAATTTTTAGATACTTGGAAGTTAAACAGGAAAGTAATTTCCATTCTCTTGTAAGTACTCTTACTAATTTATACAAATAATTCTGTGGAAAAATATTGGTGAATTTCTGTTCCTTTTTAAAATGTGGGTCTGGGTTTGCTCTGTTGCTTTTCAATGTCTATGCAATGCTATGGATATCGCTCTGTGTACATAAAATTCTGATCAGCCAGTGGCCAGGCAGGAAGTATAGGTGGGACAAGAGAGAAGAGAATTCTGGGAGGTGAAAGGCAGGGGCGGAGATTCTGCCAGCGGCCACCATGACAAGGAAGATGTAAGGTAATGGTAAGCCATGAGCCATGTGGCAAAGTATAGATTAATATAGATTAATAGAAATGGGTTAATTTAAGATAGAAGAAGTAGATAACAAGCAGCCTGCCATGGCCATACAGTTTCTAAACAATGTAAGTTTCTGTGAGTTTACTTGGTTGGTTCTGAGAGTCTATGGGCCTGGTGGGTGAGAGAGATTTGTCCTGACTGTGGGTCAGGCAGGAAAACTCTAACTACAGTGCAATATATATACACTTAACTGTGATTGCTAAGTAGTTGTACTTAATGCACTTGCAATGATTTAATTTAATATCAAACCAAATACTCATGTTCTTTTACTCTTTTTTTTTTTGCTATAGTTAAACAGTCTTCTTTTCTTACAGAGAAATCTTTGTCCACTCTGCTGAAGTTTCTCAATTATAGGGGAAGAATTACTTATTAAAAATATATAGTTGCTTTCATTGTTTTGTTCTTTAATGTGTGTGTGTGTGTGTGTGTGTGTGTGTGTGTGTGTGTAACAGGGGCTACCACCCCAAGCCTTATACTGGCCAGGAATCTCCAGCCCCTTTGAAGGCTTTCCAGAAAGGTTAATAGCTGCACATTTTCAGCAGTATTGTGAAGTGCTTCATTTTATCACACTCATGTCATCATAGATAATATTAGCTTAAAAGTATTTTCCAACTTTCTACTAATTAGTGATTTAATCTATACTTAGTCTTATTTGTTTATACAGTTATAGATTGGCTCAATACTGCTTTGTTCTCATAATCATGAGTAATATCAAGTAAATCTTTCCTTCCTTCCTTCCTTCCTTCCTTCCTTCCTTCCTTCCTTCCTTCCTTCCTTCCTTCCTCCTTCCCTCCCTCCCTCCCTCCCTCCCTTTCTTCCTTCCTTCCTTCCTTTCTTCCTTCCCTCCCACTTCCCTGCTTATTCTTTTATCAGAGGATCTTGCTTTGTATCTTAGGCAGTCCATGAACTGGTATTGATTTTTCTTTAAACTCATGGTAGGTGAGATGGCAGATAGAAAATAGGATGCTTGTCCATCTTTTTTTTAAATTTCATTTTGTAATTAATTAAGGCTCACATAAGAATTGAAAATTAGTGTAGTTTTCATTGACTGTTCCCCCCAGATTCCTCTAATGACTCACACATACCCATACATAATCATTAAACAGAAGTTAACTTTGACAAAATACTTTTGTAGGAGGTGTTTTCTAGTTTTTGATGACTTCACTACTCAATGCTGGTCTGCATAAATGGCCCAGATATTGAAATGACCTTCTTTTTTTTTTTGCAGATTTATTGTTTTAGACTTGCACATCCTGATTAACGAATCAATTAAATACTTTATATCATGTTTAATAAAATTTTCCCAAAACTACTGTATCAATCAAAAAAGTTTTGTAAATCTTTAATAAATACTTTATTTTATAAATAGACATTTTCTTAAGCAATTTCTTTCAGTATATTAAGATTTTTCTCAGGGTGGGTCTTAAGGATTTTTTTTTTAAGAAATTGAATTTGGTTAAATAAATGATCTGTTAGTTTATTTTGTGAATTTAATATATGCATAACTTTAACAGTAGAAATTTTGTTGTAAATATTGCAATTATCAGCAAAATTACTTTTACCTATTAATTAGAATGTATTATTTATTTAGTAGGTGAGCCAAGAAGACTCAGAAAGTTTTAGGACATGCCCTCAGGTCACAGGGGAGGTAGGGATTAGAGTCTAACTTTAGACCTGTATTTATCTGTCTATGAGGGCCAGATTGCTCTATTAAGTTAATAACACTTTCAGTTGGTATTGTATCTGTCTTGGACTTCTGTTTAGATCAAACTACAATCTAGATTTATTCTTTCTTCTATGACAATCCCAAGTTTCAGGAGCAAAAGTTAGAAATTGTTCCTTTTGGTCAAGGGGTCCATTAGCATTGACAGTAGGTCATGTGACCATACTCTCAGTGATGGGACTCTGTAAAGGGGAGACAATGTCATTGAAAACTATGTAGATGAGACAACAGCAAAAGCTGTGGTTGACCGTGCAGTGCAAACCAGGAAGCTATCTCTCTTCATCCTCTGGCAGATCACTCGTCTACTTTCTCCTGGTGTATAGACATCAGCTGCCCAAATCATTCCTGGAGAAGCTCCAGGCTTGAGGAATGTGACACTTGGCACAGATATAGGTGCTGCCCCTTTTCTGACAGGTGTCTCAGAGTTAGGGTCAAGTTAGGGGATTAGCCCAGAGTCTTTCATGTACTGTCATTCTTGTCTCTGGTCCAGTTCTTTTTTCTAAGAGGTCTGAAGGATGATGATTTGAAGGGCAATCGTCCCTGCCCTAGAAAGGGAAGATCATGGTAAGTTCTTCCACTACCATACATCACGATCCCCTCCTTCATGGGAAGAAGAAAACCTGGAAAGAAAGCCTGGTTGACTGAAGTATTTATGTCTCACACTAGTCTTGTCCTTAGAAGCCAACAGTTTCAGTGGCTGCTCATTTTCCCTCCTGACTCATTTATTGATGTTTGCATCCATAGAGGTCTCATGTTAAACTGGGGCCTTTTCACATGCTGTGTGGAAAGCTTGATAATCTCAGCCTGGTTTTTTTTTTTTCTTCTTGTAAGAGAACCTCCTTTTCTGTGGAAGCTTTCTTGATGCCTCCACTTATTCCAAAGCAGAATGAATATTTCTCTACTTGGTTTTCTCTGTGGACATGGAGCCATTGTTTGCTGGCCAACTTTGCTTGTATATTATATGTCTCAGTTTCACTCATCTCTGAATTCCCCTCCACATATTTTTCACTCAGGCCAATTTTGTTTGTGTTCCTATATGAATAAACAGATGAGCTCTAACATTTGAGAGGTGCGTTGTGTCTTGTAGCAGATTGTTATGTGCTCACCACAAACCAATAGGTAGGATATGTTCCTTTTCTTTGGACATGAGAACACTAACATCTAGAGTGGTGACTCAACACTCCAGGTAGGTAGACTCATGGGTATGGTTCCTTATTCTTATTGAGTTGAAGTCAGAATGGAACCTAGGTGATTAAATATTTATCATATTATTTAAGGGCTGCGTTGGTAGAAATTCTTCAGGTATTTATCTTTATACTTGTACAGAGAATGGTTTTATCATGAGGGTATTAGAGTGGGTCTTCATTGTCTGCAGAAGAAAGTTCAAACCCCACATCAGGAATTCAAGCCTTTGTTCCCAGTCCAGAGGTTCAGGTTTGTCACTAGGTACTCTGCTAGGGGCCACAGCACTATATTCTTTGCTGGAAAACATTTTTCTGTTAAGGGTTAGGTTGTTGATATTTTGAATTTTGTATGCCAGGCAAAATTTGCTCCGTTTAATCTTGCTATGATGGTGTGATGACAGCCAAAGACATCCCCTAAATGTCCAGAGTGGCCACTTTTCAATAGCACATTATTTTCTTAGGAGACACATACTCACAGCAAACTTCCTATTCATCTGGCTCTTAAAATCTTGCTCACTCTTCCAAAATGTTCCTGAGCCTTAGCTGCTTGAGTATTTTGTATCTGTTAGTACTAGGCTTTACAACTGTGCCTTTTGAATGGTTGTGGTTTTCTGTAATGATCTCAGTTTGTTGCAAAAGGTTTCTTCAATGAGGGATGAAGACTACACTTATCTGTGGGTATAAGGACAAATATTTAGTATGTAGTTAGAGATTATCAAGTTTTGTAGAGTGTCAGGTATAGGCTCTTCTCCAAGATCCACTACTTCACTGGCCCTGGGTAATTTGGTTAGGTTTCCAGTACTGGACATGATTGCATTCTTTTTTCTTTCTTGTTTTTTTTTCTGAGGCAGGGTTTCTCTGTGTAGCTTTGCACCTTTCCTGGATCTCACTCTGTAGACCAGGCTGGTCTCGAACTCACAAAGATCTGCCTGGCTCTGTCTCCCAAGTGCTTCTTGAAGTTCAATTAGAGAGCTGTTGGTTACTACCCATATCTGTGTGTCAATACTGCACCCTTCGGTGTTAACGTGCCATGCTGTGGGTCCTTGTGGTTCATAGGTATCATAGCAGAGTGGGGCTGTGGTTGTTTTCCCTTCCTTTGGAAGCTTGTATGACATCTGCAGATATACCCTTAAAGTCCCAGCAACACACTGTCTAAACACAAGTGGAACAGTAACAGTAGACTTCTAAAGTGCATGGGAAACTCCCAGAAGGCCTCAACCCTATACAAATCATTATAGGCAACAAAAGAATCCAAAGATCAGGGTAAATAGTCTTCTCCAGGGAAGAGCACATCCAACTGGTTATCCAATACCAAATGGTCAGTTCAGGGAACATATGTACAAGTAACTCTATACAGATTGAGGTGGTTATATTTATGCCTTTAGGAGTACATGTGTTTATCCATGTCTATATAATGCAGTAACAATTAATGAAAAACACAGCCATGAATTTGAAGAGAGAAGGGAGGGGTACATAGGAGGGGTTGGAGGGGAGAAAGGGGAGGAGAAATGATGTAATTATATTATAATCTCAAAAGACATTATAAAAGAAAACTATTTTATTTTAAAAACATGTGAGATTTGTATTTAATTTAAGAGTCACAATTTGACCACCTGTTGTAGAGAAAGCATAAAGGCAGTAGACATTATTTTATTTCTCCTCTTTCTTCAGATTCTTCCCCTCTTCCATGTTCCTACATTGTATTTTCTTTCCTTGCTACTTTCTTATCCCTTTATTATGCTCAACATGTATCTAGTTCCGCAGGCTATTCTTAAGTCAAGATGTTTTCATATTGCTAGCTCTGTGCAACATATAACATTGATTGCTGGACCCAGAGAGACAGCCAAGGCAGGAAAGTGCTGGATGCTCAAGAGTGAGGACCTGAGTTTGCCCTCTCAGACCACTGTGTGCCTGTGATCTCAGAGCTGGAGAGGCAGAGACAGGAATGTCCCTGGCAAATTCTGACCAGCCAGCTTAGCCAAACTGGTGAACTCCAGGTTTTGAGACAGGAAGAGACCTGTCTCAAAAAAGGAAGTAGAAAATCATAGAGAAAGACATCAACTATTGGCTTCTGAACTCTACATGAACACATACAAACATGTACACACACACACACACACACACACACACACACACACACACACACACACGTTATTAAGGCCACTCCACATAGTTAAAAGGGAGGTTTATTTTGTGGGGTACTTACAAATGAAGGGGTAGGTTACAGGGTCTGGCAAGGGTATAGCGCAGTCTGGCAGTGTTCTCTGGAGAACTCTGCTCGGTCTACCTCCAGCGTCCAGAGTCCGGGCACCAAGAGAGAGACCTCTTCCCGATCCTTGGTCTTCCGCTTCCTCCTCCGCCCCGCCTTGTGGGCGTGACCATTACAGAAGCCTCAATGGGGGTTGGAACTTCCAGGCCAATGCTGGGATGGCTATCCACTACACACACACACACATACACACACACACACACACACACACGGAGAGACAGAGAGACAGAGAGACAAACAGAAAGAGAGAGAAATCTATTGGAATCTCATTATTGATTATTCTTAATTTTGAGACCATTGCCCCAAATCTATTTTCATGCTGTATTCTACATTATTCTTGATTTCTTTTCTAACATCCTGGCCCATGTTCTCTCTCTCTCTCTTTATCTTTTCTGTGTGTGCATAATGTGTGTATACATGCATGTGGACATCACAGGATACCTTCACATAACATTCCTCAGGTGCTGTCCAGCTTGTTTTATGAGACAGGGTCTCTCATTGACCTGGAACTTGCTGATTAGGTGACACTGGATGACCAGTGAGCCCCATAGATCCACCTGCTTCTACCTGCTCACTGTTAGGCTTACAAGTACATACCAAAACATCCTGTGTGTTCTTTTTCAACATAAACTCTATAGAAGGAAAGTTCTAACCTAATACAAGACTATATACAAAGAGATGGTTATCAAATATTGTCCAGGAATAATGAGGGATAATGACCTAGATAAGTTGGAATTACAAAAGTACAAACAATATCAAGCAAAAAACATATAGTAAAATCCAGGGAAGTCTAGGGCATGGGTAGGTGGCGTGTTACAAAGATCATTCCAAAAGGTGTCCTATGCTAAAGAACTTGAGTCTAATACTTAATATATTCTATCTAAGATATTATATATGTATATATACTAACTTGTAACTATAACTGCTAATCTCCAACCTCATCAAAGACCTGACTCTTCTGACTCAGGTCACCTTGCATGGTCTTCTATTTCAATCTTGCACAGAGATTGTTGCTTTGGTGACATCATTTCTACCACGTTCTGGGTGGGTCAGAATCTGTTTGATGATTGTCATTTTCTTTCTAGCTATATCTGGGCCCTCTGTGCCTGGTTCTATGACAAGTGACAAGAGGATATAGAGATTCAAATGACATAGTTTGTATCATTGAACAGCCAGTGTGGCACAGGAGAGATACCAACAGTTCTACTGGTAGTGTAGAGCATGTGCTTGGGGAGCCAGACGTGGGACGCTGACTTCAAGGCGAGAAGAATAAAGACAGAGATGGCTTCAGTTTTGTCTCTGAGTTTTGTTTTCCTGCTTAAGAACCTTCTGTAGCTTCAGTGTCTCCTACAACAATTCTAATACTCTCTGCATCTTCTTTGTTTTGTTTCGTTTTGTTTTTTAACTTTCATAGATTTTGTATCCCATTCAATCACACTTCTCACTAGTCTCCACGATCAGTGTCTAGCCTTGTTAGACTTTATTGCATGTAGCATGATAGTTTTGCTTCCATATCTAATGTTCTTTGTCATTGGTTACCAACTGTGTCACCTCGAATGCACTCTTAATCACCCTAAATCTCAGTTTTCTCATTTAAAATAAAACTTTGAACATTTACTTTTATATCTGTTCATTTAAAAATGTTAAGAATCTCCTCAAATACGACACTGAAAATGTCTTCCCTAATCCTTGCCACCTAAGCCCACTGAAACTCCAGTTTTTTCCCTACTTTCATCTCCCTTCTTCCTCTCTACCTGTCTGAATCATAATCATACCTCTAAGATCAGTTCAAGTTTTTCTAGCCATGTGAAAATTTCTATAACCTTTCAGACAAATGCTGGCTTTTGTCCTGTTCTTAAGAAGCTAATAAACAAAGGCTTAGGGCACAATATGCTTATTTTTGGCTCTATTCTACTACGTGGCTGTTTCTTGCTTTCTGTTTAAGCAGGCTTCAGTCTAAGCCTGGCCCTCTCAGTGTGTGTCTATATGATCTGAAGCTACTTAGCTTCCCTGAGCCTCTATTGCCTCATTGGTAGATGTAGATTAAGAATAACTTCTCCTAGGCCCTCTGGATATGGAAGATGGTTGTTTGGCTCGAAGTATTTGGGGGACACCTAGGCATGGGGATCGGGATCTGTCCCTGGTCTATGGGCAGGCTTCTGGAATCTGGTGCCTGTGGTGTGCCTTGCACAGCCTTGGTGCAGTGGGAAGGGGCTTGGATCTGCCTAGGCTCAGAGTGCTGGGCTCTGTTGACTCCCCATGGGAGACCTCGATTTGGGGGATGTGGGGTGGCTTGGGAGGGAGGGCTGGGGGTGGAAGGAGGGGTGTCTATGGATAGCATGTGGAGTGAGTAGAAAATTTCTTAATAAAGAAAAATGAAAAAAAAACCACATTAGATCAAAGGAAAAAAAAAGAATAACTTCTCTGGTCATAAAGTTGCCTTTCAGTCGCTTTTTGGTTATACATCCTTAGAAAATTTACCATCAAAAACAGTTGCTACTTATTTCTGTGAATCTTTTTCTTTCTTATCCCACCAGCCGTCATGATTGGCATGAGACTGGAGATCATGCTGGTGATTTTATTGCCCCAGCACAGTACACAGAAGAGCTCATCAAATATTTTTGGATTAAAGGTAGCACGTCACTTCCAGGTGGGTTTTGAAGATTAATGGGCCCCAGGTTCAATCTCTGGCCAGGATAAAGCTTCCATTCCTCTTTCAGTAGATGTACATTTCCATAATGTGGCTGCCCACATTTCTCACACCAGCACCACCACAGTTACTGGTATTAACTAAGGCAGACAGAGCACTTGCTCACCCCAAGTTGGCAATGGTAGTTTGAGAAGAGAAAACCTCCCACAGAGAAGTCCCTAGAGAGGTGCTGGATTTAGAGTAAACTATGGGAACCTTTAAATGAATGCAAACTTTTATAAATACAAACACCGCCATTTAGATCCTTAAAGCAAGTTAGAGAGATTGCCATTTCATTCAGTAATTCTGCCCTTTTGCTTTTATGTTCTTTATCATTCTGGGAACAGACAACGGTTTGGCAATAAGTCCGAATTTGATGCTTAGTGCACTGACCGAGAACCCAAGCTCCTCCTGTTATCCATTAGCTCCTAGCATCTTTTCTTTTTCTTGACTTATCACTATGAAGCATTGCATCAGTATATAGTACAAATTTCTTTCAGGCTTTCACTGATTCACTACTGACATAGTTAGTTACAAAAACTAGCGGTCTTGGGGAGGCCAGAGGTTGGGAAATAAATTTATGGTCTCACACGTATTATGTGAATATTCTGTAACTGAACAATATTCTAAGCTCCAAATTTTCTATTATTTATTCATGACTTCATTTATATGTATCTAAAGTGTGTCCACTTTCTAAATAAGAAAGCAAGAACATCCCAATGGTTTTTAGGTCCCAGGGTCCAAAGGGCACACACACAGTAATGGCTTGAAGATTCTTGGGCTACCGTTCCAGGTTTCCTCTATTTCTTCTTCCCTTGTAATCCAGATTTACAGCTGAGATTTAGCAACTCCAAAAGCATCTGTTAAATGTCTGCCCCTGGCCAGTCACTGGAATAGTTGCCTGCAGAGGAAGGAGAAGAATTAGGTGTGTTTCCTGTCCGCTCAACTTCCAAGACCAGTTGGGGTAACAAAAACAGATTACTTCAACAGAATGTGATGTGTGCTCAACAATAACACATACAAAGTGTTACAGCGGCAAAGGGGTGGATGCAGCCTCCTGACACGGGGGTGGAGGGAATTGTCACAGGATAGCATTAGCAATTGACCATGAAGATGGATGGATGGGAGAGTGTCAGGTGGAATGGGGTGGGAGGTGAGGTGCACCAAAAGGCAGAAACCGGAATCATGAACAAGCCCAGACACAAGGTAAATGACATACTGATGGTCTCCTGTTAGTGGCATATAAAGAGGAGGGGTGGATATGGAAAGTTTGTTTCAGTGGCTAGGAACCAGGCACAGATATGCCATGTTAGGGGTGTGGACATAATCCATTAGGACCAATGCAAATTGGACTTCATTTGCTTCCCCACTTCCATTAGGGACCTTGTCACCTAAGAGGAAATCCTCTTGCCAAGCATGCTGGGACAGCTGTCCTTCCTTCACCTTTTAGAAATGTTTGGCTCATATGACACATAGCAAATGTGTACTCCACCATACGACCTAGCTCCTGCAGGAGCCTACTGCTGGAGTAGGTAGAATACTGTGTCCATATGTGTGTATCACATGTCCCAGTGTCATCTGTCCTTCAGGAGCTGGCTGACTGTTCCATCTGTCCAAGAATCAGAATGACTAATGACATAGACTGTGGGTATCAGGGAACATGACCCCAGAGAGGAGCTAGCATTCTCTAGGGTTGTCCACAAAGAACTGTTGCTTTCTTGATCAGCTCTGCTGTGTCTAATTCATTTCATAAGCTTGGTGGAGCCAACAGTGTTCCCAAGACAGCTTCCTCTACCTGTTGGTGTGGCTATGTTGTAACTCCAAAGTGGCTTTTCACCTGAGAGCTGATGGAGTAGCCTCAGGAAGATTGTTCAGTGTGTGGCTTCCTTGTTTTCCCACAGCCCCTGGTGGAGTCATCACTGAGCCAGTGGAAATTTCAGGGTCTGTGTGAGGAAAGGGTTTTCCTGTCTGCTGTTTGCTTTTGGAGTATACCAGGAGCTCTCTGGTTATTTCAGTGCGTCTTCTGAAAGGCACTTTCATTTTCGGTGACAATGTGGGAAAATCTAGAGCCTTGGGTTAGAAATCAGGAAAGGGAAGGGAAAGAGAAAGAAAGGCCAACCTTTATCTCAGACTCATTGTCCCTCTCCTGCAGTGTCCCAGGTCATGATGTCTCATGGTGGCTCTTGTGAAACTGGCTTATTCCTGATGACTTCAAATTCACAGGATTTTGTTGAATATTAAAGGATCAGGTAATGAGAAGACTTCTAGGTAGCAAAGTGATTTTTTGGATTTGTTCAACTTTCACTGTCTAATTTTTGTTTAAAAGAGTTACAAATTGTAATGGTTTCCCTTCCTCCTTCCAGATTCCAACTACGCTAGTCCTTTTGGGATATTTTTCCCCCTTTGAGCTGATGGAAAGATAAAGCTTCATCTTTTTTGAACTTAGACATAATGCTTCTTTTGTTATCTCAGTATTTATGTATCTTACACATAGGATGAAGGCCCTGCAGGTATCCGGTATGTCTTTATTTTCCTTTCTGCTTGGTGTGACACTGAGTGTAAGGAACACAGTCTGTTTTATCAACTTTAACTGAATTTCCACTTGCAGTTAAAAAAAAAGCCAACAACTTTAGTTAACTGATCTTACTTCAATGAATAAAGAGCCTATATCTCTGAGAAAATTTACTAACTGGGATCATGTTTATTCTATGATTACCAATTACATAATGCCTTTGTTTAAACTCAGGGCTTAGGGGGTTTATATTGGTCATTCATGTAGCTCAGTGACATATGATTGTTTACAGCATTTTGCAGGAATGTGTGGGCTTTCTATTCTAAGAGAACTACAGGATGATAATCATCAAAGAAAAGCAAGTCTGCCTAGAGACATGACATGGGATGGAGATCGGTAGGTATTTCCGTTGGCCACTAGTTTCTTTATGTCTGCCAGCCTTTCTGAAGCAAGGCTGGCCATGTTACATGAATTCTAGCCAGAGAAAGGGAAATGGCCACAGGGTAAATATGTAACATTTCTTTCTTTTTTTTTTTTGTGAGTATTCATACTTTCCCCTATAACTCGTTGGTTGATAGAAACAGAACCCAGCATGAGATTGCAAGGAAAACAGAGACTATGGAGCAGAGGCACCCAACCCCTTTAGGGACTCATCCACGAGTGTTTCAGGTATATGGCCACAGCAGGCTTCTTGCTTACTGTTCTTCTATCTTAAATTAACACATTTCTATTAATCTATAAGTTGCCACGTGGCTCATGGCTTACCGGTACCTTACATCTTGCTTGTCATAGCAGCGGCTGGCCGGTCTCTCTTCCGCCTTCCACTTCCCACAATTCTCTTCCTCTTTGTCCCACTTACCCTATCCTTCCTGCCTGGCTACTGGCCAATCAGCGCTTATTTATTAACCAATCAGAGCAATACATTCACAGCATAGAGAACATCCCACAGCATTCAGGTCTTGTGGATGATGCAGTCTTTGTTGTAGTTAGACACCACCAAGATGATGTGACAATAATCCAACACACACTGCATCCAATATATATATATATATATTTACAAAAGCAGACTGTGTCTGGGTTTGACCCACTGGCAGTATTTTACTGAGTCCTGATGTAAAGCGTGGAGATATCAGAACCATCGAAGTCACTTATCCTGTTGAAATCCTCTGGCTAAACACTGACATGAGTGACTCAAACTTCAAGGTGCTAAGATATTTAGATGATATTTCAAAGAGGCTGATGTTGTTAATTATAATTTATAATGAATATTCTAGAATCTTTTTCTCTCCATAGTTCAATCAGTCTCAAATTTTGCCTATTTCCTCATTAAAATATTTTTCCACATCTCTTCCTATATCTCCACTTCTGCTATTAAGGGAAGCCCTTTATTTATCATCAACAGGATTTCAAGAGCCCCTGGCCTGGCCTGGCCTCTTGCAAGCTCAGTATCTGGAAGATAAGTAGATAAATGTATAGAAAGAATCTCCCAACACAGCGCTAAAGACAACCCATCTCTCTGAGACTCGGTTCATAATTAACTCATTTGAATCATATCCCTTTTGAAGTATGCCATCACATGGGTTCAAAGAGGAGAGCTTTGTCTCTGAGTACTTCTGATAGTGTCTGGGATGTTTCTAATTTGTCACAGCATTGAGAATGCCAGTGGTGTCTCATTCAAACAGTCCAAGCATACAACTCAATACCCTGTAAACAGTAATTTCTCATAGCAAAGAATCACTTGACTATAAGCACCAGCAGCCTTCAAGAGCAGATTCTTTATATGAAGTGGGTCTTTGTGGTGCTCTGATAATTCAACACCCAAAGGGTACTTCTTTCCCAGTTATGCAGTTATAAATGTTTCTGAAGTTAAGAACCTTTCAAAGAATCCTGAATGTTTTGGCTTTTCATGTCTTTTCCCAACAATGTCTTGATCATTCATGGTGTCTCATGGCTTCAGATGGCATCTTAACCTGTTATCCACAGAGGACTTTTATGTCCTCTAATAAACAGAAAGGATAAAGATACCTTGTTTGTTAAATTGAGGCTCAAGGTCTGGGTCCATACTTTCCCCCAAATCCTCTCTAGAACATGTCCTCCTCTTGATTCACTTGGGTTTAACATCGGAGCAGTTTTAAATCTGGCTGATTTCATGTAGGATATATCACAGCGACAAATGTCTGATTCAAGAGCAAATGTTTAGTAGGATTGGTAGTGACATCCCTCAGTAGTTCTGGTGTGGGAAATGGCGTTCTGAAGGTACCTGGTCTCATTATTGCTGCACTATAAATTTCTTTTTACCTATATGTATTTATGGTGGTCCTCCCACTGTGCTCCTAGGGTCTCTGTATTTCTTTTTCATCTACTATGAGATGCTTACATAGGGGAGGATAAGTAAAACGCAAAAGGTTCCCCACACTCTCTTTGTCATTATAGCGTAGAACACATTTTCATCTAGAAGAAGAGAGAGCTCTTTGTATAGAAACAGAAACTTTTTTTTTTTTTTTTTTTTTTTTTGGTTAAAGACCAAAGATGTTTGTATGGGGCCAACAATATCTTCCTGGCTGGCTGGCTGAGGAGAAAGAGAAAGGCATATCAAATATTGGATGCTGTCTCAATTAGAATCTTTTAAAGGGAGGCACTGGAAAGAGATGTAAAATCCATGAGGCAGAGAATGGTGGCACACAAGTGTTGTCACAGCATTTTAGGGCACACTGCAAGGCATGCATTAGTGAGTGGGAGGCTGCCACTTTTTCTATAATGCTTCTAGACCTCTATCTGAATGAAGGACGCCTGTGTGTGCCCCATACTCCTCAGGTTGTATTTTAGGGCAACACTGATCACTGCTGTTGATTCTTGTCATTTCTTCTTTTCCCTGCTTGAATCCCAAGTTCCTTGTGACAGAGTCCTGGCTGTGAGCAATATAGTAACAACAGCTAGGCCTTTCATGGCCCACTCACTGATCACTGTTACTGCAATTGACTAGGTCTGACTCTTCACATTGTCTAGGACTCTTGCCTCTAATATTTTAAACAACAGTTGAACACTATTCAATTCCCTTCCCATTCTTAACTGTAAATCCTCCAGTTCACCTTTGATTACAGTGTTCCTTCCATGGACCAGTCTCATTATCACTTGGTTGTGAGACGTGGTTTCACTTGCCTGCTTGCATTCCAACACCCTCACTGCAGTGCTGATGATGTCCCATCCCAGTGGTAGATTCTAGAACTATTTCACAATGCAACCGATGTGATTCAAATAGAACTGCAATGATGATAAGGTCTGCTATGTCTACAAGACCTCTTGTATGTTCCAGATATAACTCAAATAACTCAACACATATTCACTCATCAAGTCAGCACCAGAGCTCTTTGAGGTAGCTGTTTTTATTTTCTCTTGTCTTTTCCATTTTCGAAAAAGAGGGCAGGGAATCTGATAGGCTTATCCAATATCATACAGTTGGCAATGAGACTAAATTACAGCTTGAAGAAGTTTCTCTTTACTTTTTGATGATTTGGGGGTGGGGTGGGGAACTGAGCTGAGAAAATTGTTAAAGAACAGTAATTTTTAAAAAATTGATTCTTGGTGGGCTTCACATCATGCATCCAGATCCCATCCATTTCCCTATGCCTTTATATCTGCCTTCTGCCCTTGCAACTTCCCCCACAAAACAAACCAAAATTCAAAAATAAAGATAAGAACAGCAACAACAACAACAAAAATAAACAAAAAATAACCAAACAAACACAACCAAAAAAGTCTCAGTGTGGAGGCTGTAGTGTGACACAGTATACCCTTCAGTCCATAGATCTTTACTTGTGAGTGTTCATTATAATAAGTCATTGGTTTGTTCTGAGGCCTCTAGCTTCTACTATACCCTTGACACTGGGCCATCACTGGGACTCCTCTAGGATACACTTTTGTTGTCTTGTGTCATCGAGATCCTGTAGCTTTGGATGTTCAGGTCCAGCCCCTTCACATGCTCCAGCAGTTCATAGATGAAGTGGACGTTGGGTGGGCCAACTCATTGCCCTGGTTCTGGGCATGGGTGGTAGCTGGGTTGATCATCCTGCTCCCTTTCCCTCCTTGACACCAACAGGGCAATGTTGCAAACCAGTCCCAGACAACACCATGGTCCCAGGTGGCAGTACAGGCCACTAAGATCTGTATGGCCCTGGCTGCTGCATAGCCCTCAAATACTAACATGGACCTAGGTGGTGGACCAGATCCCAGTCATCTGAGCAGCTCTTGGTATCCATGGGCCATAGATATCAACACAGACCCTGACTGTAGTTGCACCACAGACCCAGACATAGTCCTTGTTAGCAACCCAGGCTAGGATGTCACCCTGGCCCTGGTTGACAGTGCATGCCACTCAGATTGGGATGGACTCAGCAGCTGGCTATATGACTCTTGAACACCAACATGGCCTCAGGTGATGACCCTGATCCCCAGCAACTGTATGACCTTCTATGGCAACAGGAGTCTCATGCACTGCCAGTGTAGCCAGGATGTTGTACAGGTTAAGCTGTGGCTGGGGCCATGTCTGGGTCCCCATGGGCCAGTGGCAGCCAGAGTATGCACTGAAGAACAGTGTTTTTTTTTTGTTTTTTGTTTTTTTTTTGTGTGTATGTGTGTGTGTGTGTGTGTGTGTGTGTGTGTGTGTGTGTGTGTGTTTAAGATTTTGGTTCTATTTAAATTTGAGTTTGCTCATTCATTTCAAGATACATTGAAGAAAATTTGATTGATATTGCTGTTCAGAGTTCTAGGTCCTAGAGATACAGCTTTAAATGAAGTTGGCAGGATCTATGGGTCTCTTGGATTTTGTTTTATGGAGGGAGACAGAACATAAAGAACAATATACCTAAAAGTTAGCACTTGTGTAATAACAGAAATAAACTTGGGGATCAGAAAAAGTGTATTTGTAGCTAAGAGTTAAAAAGTAAGGAAACACCAAGGAAGGAAGGATGAGAGATGGGAAAAGGAGCTGTTGTTGGCAAAGACAACCGCCAATGCAAATAAATGTGGAAACACACTAGGCAGGTTTGCAAACAGTATGAAAGCCAGCAAAGGAGACAAGCAGTGTGGGGAGGGCTCCATCAGGCCTTTTGCATGCAGAGTACAGATTTATTCTGTGACGGAAAACTACTGAGTTACTTTCCAGTGGCTTTCAACCTGTGGGTTGAGGCCCTTTGGGGGATCTAATGACCCTTTCACAAGGGTTTCCTAAGACCATCTGAAAACTCAGCTATTTCCATGACAGTTCCTAACAGTAGCAAAATTACAGTTAGGAAGTAGCAAGGAAAATAATTTTATGGTTAAGGCTCACCACAGCATGGGGAACTGTGCTAAAGGGGCAGAGTGGGGTGTGATGATCTTTCAGATTTGGCAAGCTTCCTCTTGTTACCTGTGGAAGAAACCAGGGTTAAGGGTAGATGCAGGTTGTGCAAGCAGTAGGTAGGAAAGGTGTGGGCCTTGTGCTTGGCGATGACCATGGAGACAGAGGAGCAGAAACTGTATTTTAAGGGATCTCTGAAAAGAAGAGCTGGCATTAGAAGAGCTGACGCATTCTATTTGGGTAAGGTGACAGAAAGGTGGAGAGCCACACCCCTGTCCAATGCTATTCCCTCTGACAGTGGGTGTTCCTTCAGTCTTGAGAATAGCTGCTTTTTGTTGTAATGTTTTAGGCCACAAAATGTGGCATTAACTCATAATAGTAATAGACAGATTTGTACAGAAACATAAATCAGAGCAGGTCACACAGAAGTGACAGAGCAAATG
Organism: Onychomys torridus; assembly: GCF_903995425.1. NCBI lineage: Eukaryota > Metazoa > Chordata > Mammalia > Rodentia > Cricetidae > Onychomys > Onychomys torridus. The sequence goes on along the minus strand of NC_050458.1, from coordinate 27,624,271 downwards.
CATTCAGATCTTCATGGCAATGGAGAGTATTTTGTGGGAAACTAACCAGGTCTTGTAACAATTCAGTGTCCCATAGGATCCCTGAAAATTCCCTGGAAGAATGGATTCATGTATCTACATCCCCCTTCTCATTCATCTATATGACCCCTTCTTATCTTCTCTTCCTTAAGGAATAGGTTGAGAATTTCGGAACCATGCTTACTTATAATCTGCAGTAAGTTGAAGAGGCTGGGAATGGAGACAGAGTGGGAACACAGGGCGCTTCAAGGTGTGGTCCTCCATTTTTAGTCCCGCGGCCCTGGATCGACAACCACAGCAAGAGGTTTCTGATGGTGTGCACCTGCTGCTCATGGCTGCCTTGCAACATCCCCGACAGCCTCTCTGCTGGAAATGATCCCTGCAAAAGCCTGTGCTGATGGAGCGTGTGAGACTTCCTCAGATGTGCTGTGTTTCTGGGAGGCTGGAGAAGGCAAGTCTAAGTTCATAATATGGCTATGTAGTATGCCCCAGAGCTAAGCTTTCTTCTTAATGGTGTGAAGTAGAGTAGCTCACAGCTGCATGCTCAAATTCAATCCGCTCACACTCTGAGACACTCCTCGTTCTGTCTGGACCTATTTTTTGTTTTTGTTTTTATTTTTTGTTTTTGCTTCCTTTAAAAAAAAAAACAAAACAAAAAGCCAGGCTGTATGTAGCTTTAGCACCCCCACCCCATTATCAGCTAACAATTGATCACTGTAGCGAATTTGGAGATTGTAGACAAATACTGAATGGGGGCAGAACAATAATAAAGATCTCATTATTCTGGGATCCAGAGGGAAGCTGGTCTGTGTTTTGCTCATTTCCTTCTGGGTGTCGTGTTTTTTCTTTTTTTTTCTCCCTCTGTGCACCTTTTGTTTCTTTGGAGAGCAGAGTTTACACTGTCGCTGCAATTTTTTACCCTACATCTTCCCTCCTACCTCAGTCTCCACAGTCCTTTCCGTTACATTAAACACTCTGGGTGCGCTGCCTTTTCCTCTCTAAGGGCACACAATCAACAGGAACTACTCAGCGTTGCCGACACTGGAGCCATCAATGCAGACATGGTCATTTACCTCCGGGACCCTCCAGCCTGGCATCAGTGGAAACATTTTCATTTGTTCTTTCTTCATTGTTTCAGTTCTAGCAAGCCTTTGTCTTCTTGTGCCACCAGAATTCCCATAAGTTCTGTAGTAAGAGCAGAAAGAAAGAAAGAAAGAAAGAAAAAGAAAAGGTCTGCATTGTGAGAATACAGTTCCATGTGTTTATATAATCTCCCATTTCAGCGTCTTAATGCAGCATGGAGATCCAGCCTGCCTTTTACAGACAAAGGGGTGACCACAGGGAGGACTCCATTTGGGTGGGGACATGTAAATCTCGAGTAAGTCTTTACATTTCAAACCATGGTGTCATTCTGTAAGAAAGTATTATGGGGCTGGAAAGATAGCTCATTTGGTAAACTCACCACACAAGCATGAGGTACTGAGTTCAGACCTCCTGACCTATGGAAAACCCAGGAATGGAGGCAAGCCCCTGTCCCCTCAGTCCTGAGAAGACAGAGATAGGAGGATTTCTGAGGCTTGGTGTTCACCAAGTCTAGTCACATTGGCCAGCTTCAGGCTTAGTGAAACTCTGGCTCAAAAAAAGTGGAGATTATTGAGGAAGTCACCTAATAGTGATTTCTGGCCTGCAACTCCCCCCCTGCCGCCCCATGGCATGCGTTTGCTTATCTCCACACACAAAAAGAAAATATTGCTTGATCAGCTATCACATGTCAAGTGTGATACAGCCTTTGGTGGTCTTGTTATTATGATTGCAGAGGACTCAGATAAATTCATTCTTTACAAAGTTATTTACTGAAAACAGCTTAAGCCTCAAGGAACTTACAATTTAAAAAAACTCCTCATCTGAAAAATTAGAACATTGGCGAGAACCACCCCAAGCTTCCTCTAATCTAAAATATTCTCTTGTTTACACATTGTGAGGTTTTCTCTGAATCCCAGCCCAGAATCTCGGATATGAGTACTAGCTTTGAAATTAGGCCATTTGGATTTATATCTAAGACTCATTATTTACTTTGTCACTGGGTGCAGGCATCTTCCTCATGATCCCTGCATATGGAGGTGGTAATGACACTTGGTTCTAGTTTTTGGTGAATGTTAAATATAATAACACATGTAATATTCCTGGCATACTCCTTAGCACATCTTCAAAGTGCAAAGCCTTATCTCATAGTAGGCTTATTTTATTCCTGCCCCTGGCAAAATGAACAGTCTCTATTGATAGATAGTCATTGCCTTTATGGCTTTATATATGACTATATTATTCTATAAATGCTATTTAAGGCAAAAAGGGCTTATTTTGGCTCATAGTTCTTAGTCTATCATGGTGAAGAGTCATGGTAGTCAGCACTTGTGACAGCTGGACATATGTATCTATAAACAAGCCTCAGGAAGCAGAGTGATCAGTACTGGTCCTCAGCATGCTCTCTCCTTTTTACACAGTCCAGGACCCAAGACCAGGGAATGGTGCCAACCACCTCAATCATACTTATCAAGATCATCCCGCACAGGCATTCTTAGAAACTTATTTCCTAAGGGATTCTAGATTCTGTCGAGTTGATAATCAATATTAATTGTTGACAACACCATGGAGACCCATGTATGCAAAAGGAGATAATCTTTCTTTGCAATTTTGGGAGGAGGTAAGTATTACTTATTCCTTTTTAATATCAGAGGAAATAAAAGAGATTAAGCAACTGGTTCCCATGGAAACCAGCCCTGGTTAGATGCTATGCTATTTGTCCAGTTGCAACAGACAGGCAACTTGGACTACTAGCAATGTCTTCCATAATGCTTACAAGAATTGGTGGTGTGGAGGACAGAGCATCATGGGTTCTACCCAATGTTCCTTCTGAGAATCACTGGCTCTAGTAAGGAATGCTGTCAGAGAGCAAGGGGAAAGGCCCACAATACCTCCTGGTATACACTTTACAAGTGCTTGGATGACACTATTACCATGGAGCTTGTTATCCTGAGGTTTCCATCACTGAACCTGTGCCAGCTGACTTGTGGGGAATGAACAGGTTTTTGGGCACAAAATCAGAATATAATTTTAATTTTAAGAGTCATAAGCAATTAAGTCCTATAGCTAATTCTTCCCCACTGGGTTGGACTTCTCCTTTAGACAGTCAGTTCTACGTACTTTCCAATTCCAGTAACTGGTGGTTTCAGCTTGAAGAAGCTTTTCAGGACAGGGATGATTGGAGGCTGGATGGGGGCCATTCTTCCACGAGTTACTGAAGAGTCAAGGTTTTTCTCTGTCTCTAGTTCTGTGTGTTGAGTCACTGCTCACTGCCAGGAAGTGATGATGTGAAAGGAAGGGACTGATCTTGCCTGGACCTGATGGAGGTTATAGGGCCCTCCTCCATGATTTGGGATTGGAGAAGGTTTCTTTGAAGAGGAAAGACTTTTATCTAGTCATCTTGTCCTCCCATGTGTTGTGCACTCACTTGGCAAGCATTTGTTGAGCTTGCTTTGTCCCAAGCTCAGGATACTTGCTAATAACTTAACAGCCAAAAGAAGGCCTTGCTGTCATGGACAGTCTATGCAGTCTTGAAGAAGTGTAAGAGAAACTCAAGGAGGGAGATGGGGTAGAAGTATGGTGAGGAAAGAATGACATAACAGAGCAACAGAGGCAAAACTGAAGAAATGCTCCAATTATTATGTACAGAGAGCCACGGTACTCATTCAGTACTCAAGAACTGACTACCCAGGGTTCTCTCCACAGAAGGGATTTTACCATCCATAGGCACAACAGACTCATCCACCCCATCAAAGCTGGTGAGGGACTTCGTGACTATATTTATACCAGTTACCAATACATAGTAGGTGGTCAAAAAAGTCTTGTTGAACCCTTTGGTGAATTAATGCTGGGCAGAGCAGAACACTGGTCTTTGAATATGTGATACAAATTTAAACTCTTACTGACAGTGGAGCAAAAACAATGTATTTAATAATTAATGGATGTCAGGAATGAACTCTGAATTAGTAGCCATATGGTTGACACCCTCTATTCATGTCTTATGTGCTAAATGCCAGCATAGATTTGCAGAATCCTGAGCTTATTTGTATGTCTGGAGCAGATGAAGGGGGCTATGCATAACTTCCAGCTCAGCTCTACCTGGCATTCATTCACTTAATAGCCCAACAAAGGTATCGGCCACATATATTGGGTGATGAGCATTCTTCTTAAACATGTTGCTCAAGAATATGCAGACTTCTGGCAAGACAGGGAGAGAGAGAGAGAGGGAGAGAGACAGAGGCAGAGAGAGACAGTGAGAGACAGACACAGAGAGACAGAAAGACAGAGAGAGAGAGAGAGAGAGAGAGAGAGAGAGAGAGAGAGAGAGAGAATAAAACAGGGAGCTGATATGTTTTATTCATTGAGCATTTCCAGAGCACAGTGTGACAGATGCTGTGGGAGACTATGTCACATTCGGATTAATGAAGCATGGCCCTGTCTCTTGAATGCCCTTCCCTGTGTGAAGGTTCCCTGGATCTCTTTCCCTGTTCAAATGAAACCTCTCACCCCTGCTCCCCCCTCCCCCCCCCCCATGTTCTCATCTATGTTGAATTTCTTTAGTGATTTTGTTTATCTGTCTATATTCTCCTGAACCAGTGTGCTTCCTTAGAGTAGGATTGCCATCTCATTCAGCTTAGATTATTGTCCCTTGGGAAAGATTTGCAGCTTAGCAGAGGGGACAGACAAGGAACCAGCGTTGCACTGGTATCTCTCAGAGCCATGTAGACTGGGCATTGCGGCATCAAGGGCAGGGAATGACTGCTTGCCTGGGAATGTAAACTGCAGATGCTTACACAAGAAAAAAACATGGACTGAGAGCTGATGCTGGTCTTGCCAGGAAGCTGGAGGAAGTTTTAAAAAGTTCCCTGAGGACTTTCTTTTGTCTATAGTGGCCTCCCTTCTTTCCTTATCCTGCAGGGCCAGAGCAAGTGCTTGTGAGACTCTGCTGGTGGTAGCTTGCCGGATGTTGGGAGGGTTCTTATTCTTCATGATTTCTGGCAGCCCATTTTACAGGTGGGGACCTTGAGGCCCAGAGAGAGGGAGATATGTAATGGGGGTAGAACTGACTGCAAATTGATGAGTTTCAGTTGCTGCCCTCAAACATAGCTGCCACTTTATTCCCTGTGTTCTCCTGCCAGCTGCAGATTTGGAGTTTCCTGCCAGCTCGGAGAGGATTTCCTTTTGGATGGCGTTCAGATGGGTCAGACGTGTTGCTTCCTTATCTACCACTGCTGTTGAAGAGGAACCAGCTGGAGCTGTGGGTTTCCAAGTTTCATCTAGATGGCAAGGCAGGACGAAGTCTCCTTTAACTTTGAAAGACACTCTCCCCCATCCAGTTTGCATTGAAATCAGACAATCCTACATGAGTGAGACCAGGGAACCGAGGAGTACACATTATAAAAAGATGTGAAAGGGACTGCTGAGGGTAGGATGACATTCATTGAAGGATTGGGATCCATGGCTGTCCTTGCCCCAAATCTTCCCTTATATTGCATTGAACATGCGTGCGCGCGCGCGCGCACACACACACACACACACACACACACACACACACACACACAAAGAGAGGACATTATGTTGTTTCCGCTTTTGGTCTCAGCTTATTTGTTCTTGGAAAATAATTAATATGAAAATGGAAATATAAAATGAATCACACAAGACCAATAAGAAGACAAGAAACAATTTAGCCTCTTCTTTGACATGAGTGTTTTATTGAACTAAGTGATATGAGCAAAGTTTTGGAGTCTTACCAAATTTTAACAGCATCTTAATTTTGACTCTTGCCTTGTGTAGTCCCTTCCCAGTCCTCTTTGATCAAATGAAAGAAAGCCACCATTAACTCATGATTTCCAACTTTCCAAGTCCTGTTTTAGGCATGTGACAACTGTTAACCATTTCAAGTTTCACCACAACAGTCTGAGGAATATGCTGTTATGTTCATCACATTACAAACGACAAAGTAAAACCTCAGGGGAGTAAGCAGGCATGCCTGAGGAGCTCACAGCTAAAGGTAGCAGACAGATCTAGAGTTGGCATAAAGTCATGATTTAAGGCTGACTTGATCTGAACAATAACCTCTTTCTTGTTCATTCTTTGGACCATGGTGGATGAGTTCTCTCCCATCATTTGAAAATCCTCAGCCATCATTGACAAGTTCAGTGCTATGATGCTTTCGTTTATACCACACAAGAAAAAGATGTACTGGGCGGTAAGGGCTGTTCTACTCCACAGAGGCTAATGCTGACATTTCAAATGGAAATTGACTGGCTCATGGAGTCATTGGCCAAAGTCTTTGCTGGAGAATTGAGGCAAGGTGATGGTCTCGCATGGAAACTGGGATCTTTTTTTCTTTTCTTTTCTTTCATTTTTTTTTCCAAGACAGGGTTCTCTGCAGTTTTGGTGCCTGTCCTGGATCTCACTCTGCAGACCAGGCTGGCCTTGAATGCACAGAGATCCTTCTGGCTCTGCCTCCCGAGTGCTGGGATTAAAGGCTTGTGTCAGCGCTGCCTGGTTAGGAACTGTGATCTTGTTAGATGGAGGAATGGAGGTTTGTAGGATTGCTTTCTACTTAGGCAACCAGAAGTATTTAAAAGGTACAGATTTTTGAAAGAAATTTTTGGAAATAAATAACAAAAAATAGAGGCTAAAGTAGCCATTTGGTTTGCATAGTGATACCACACAAAATTTAAAAGTATAGCTAGTACCACTGTAGCAATATATTAGGTTTTCCAGGTTACAAAATATTTGTAATATGGAGCCTCATAGTTTCCATCACATTGACATAGGATATATTGTCTCCATGACACACGATAAAAAACAAGAAAAAAGACTTTAGGATCCAGGGGCTGTGGCTATAGTCTATTGATACAGTGCTTGCCTAACATGGGGAAGTGTTTGAGTTCAATACCAAGAAACAAACATCCTCCAACCCATACACGCACACACATACACACACACACACGCACGCACGCACGCACGCATGCACACGCACACACACACACACTCACACTCACACTCACTCACACTTTCATACACACATATTCACACAATATACACTCAAACATCCATAGAGATAACAGTATATTCACACTCATACTTGCACTCTCACAGACACTTGCAGCTACAGATCTGCTCACAGACACACTCATAGACACACATACCACAATGACATATACAGAAATGCTCACAAAAAAACACAAAGCAATAAAGACAGGAAGCATTTTGGTAAGAACTTGAGTTAAGGTCTTGGGGCTTCCTCAGTTCTCTTTTCATTAACACAGTATAGCTGAAATACTAGACTTATTTTTCAACTATTATAGACATCTTTTGACTGACAGATTATAGAATAGCCCAGAGTGGAAGCAGCCTGTGCCTCCTCTTCCCAATAAAGTTAGGGATGAGCTGAGATTAGTATCATCTGCTAAGTAAAAACAGATTGATTTCAGAGCAAATCTTGGAGTCCTGGATTCAAGACACATTAGCCGTGTGATCCTAGCAAGGTGTTTGATGACTCTGAATTGGTTCTCCTCATCTCATGAAAATCTACATGACATACTTCAAAATGACTAAATAGAATACAGAAGATTAAGACTGTATCATAGTGTTTGGTATACTATAGACATTTGGTGACATGTGACTTTTAAAGACTGATTGTCTTTGCCAGGTTGGACTGAGATAGTCACTGATGTAGGGTACTTTTAGAGTTAAAAGAGGCACAATTATAGGTAAACAAGAAGTGGTTGGTAATTTGGGACAATATTATTTTTTGTGATTCTGAGAGATATCCCACCCTTGGTGGGTGGCAGGGAGACTCTTATTCATTGGTTAAGTGATTTGACCTTAAGTAGGAAATGAGAAAGCTGGACACTCCATATTTCCTCATTCCAAATGCTGACTACAAGATCATTAACCAGATAAAGATCCTAAGATTGAGCCTGACAAGATAATTGTATTTGTTGGGGAGGATTGAGAGAGTTGGAGGTCCTGCATGGATGTGAGAGATCCTGACTCTGAATGGCAGCCAGGTCACCTGTCTTAGAGACTTCATTGTTCTATCAGGATTTTGGGAAAAAGGCAGCCTGGAGAGCAATGATGGCATGCATGTGTCTTGGCATTTACAGCTCACAGATATGTTTTTCTGTCAGCCTCTCCTGTGATGTGCTCCACAGTGGAATGAAGGAGAGATCTTGTCATTACCTTCTACTTTTGTCATCCCTAATTTTCAGATATGAAAACCAGGGCTTAAGGGAGACAGAGTATTCTGTCTTAATACACAGCTGTGAAATGGTTCTAGTAGAACTCAAGCTAAAGATTTCCCAATCAAGAGTCCCTTTCTAAGAACATCTCTCTCACTGGCTAAGTGCAGTAGTCAAGTCTTCCTTCACTACCTTACTTAAATGCAAATGTTCTACTCTTAGACTAAGGGCCAAAGCCACCACAATGTAAGCATCCTGAGCTAAAATGCCTCCACTAAATTTTTTTCTGGAGCCATCTCCATTATCTGTGCCTTCTCCAGACATAGAAGAAAGTTATCAACTTTTCCTTTACTGTTAGAATTAAAATTCTCTAACCCCCATGGAATAAGAAAGCAGGGTAGGTGGTTGATGACTTCTCTGTGTGGAGGTTATGAAAATGGAAAAAGATCATTTCAGGTCTAGACTATAACTTGAACAAAATTTTTAGTTTAGGAGAAAGCTAATTATTCATGTATATGTGGTATATTTTCTCTTCCCCAGCATGTGCGTGTACATGCACAAAAGCTAATTATGATCCAATGAATCCTCTAAAAAGGATAGTTAATTGGTTCTAAAACCACTTCCATTAAAAAAATGCCTGGGATTCTGTGGAGTGCACAGGAAGCAATGACTATGATTGCTCAGTTGCAAAGTCAACCTTTATTTCAGTGAACTAGGTATTATAGTACCACAAAAGAGAAGGAAAGTCAAGTTCTATCTAATATAAACAAAATTAGTGAATACTTTACTTATTTGCTATTGTCTGTAGAGCAGGAGGGTGAGAGAACTTTTCCATAAGAAAGTAGCTGAAAAGTATGTTAGTTAACCTTCTGTAGCTGTGACCACAGTACTATTTAGAACATCTTAAAGCAGGGAAGGATTTAGATTGCTCATGCTCTTAGAGGATGTAGTCCATACAGGATTGACATTATTCATTTGAGCAGAACATCATGGAGGAGGCTCTTCCCTTCGTGGTAGACAGGAATCAGAGAGGTAGAGGGTGACCAGGTCTAGCTAAAATCACATCACTAGTGACTTCTTTTCTGTAACTCAGCTTCACCTCCCAGTTTTTACCACCTCCAAAAGTAGTTCTGCTTACTAAGACCCCAAATACAACACGTAAACTTGTGGAAGGAGACTTTATATTTAAACTATACAAAACCTTTAAAGTTTGACTTCTGTTCAAGTAAATTGAGGTTGCCACATACAGTGTGGCAATAAGACATACAATGGTTGAGTTTGACCTCCATGAGTACTTAACACCTTGGAACCAAGACAAACTTTAATAGAGAAATTGGAGAGAAGCTGCTTCTCCAATTGTTCTCAGCTATCAAATAGTTGACATTCATTAGTTGAACAAGTTCTTATTTGCACAAGTTGTATTCTATATATTAGTACTTTGATTTGAATAAGGGAAGGAGAACAAGGTCATATGGAAATTTCTCTTAATAGGATTCCAAGCCAGACATGTACAAGGTAATGTGGATGCATACCAAACATACCCACTTCTTCCATGGCCCTAACTGAAGATGCCACTGCTGCTTCTTGGGTCAACTTCCCACCTTCAGATCTGTCCTCCATTATTTCTGTGTATGTAGGATGACCTTTCCAATACAAGTGTGTACACTGGATCCTCCTATGACTGGAAGATGTTCTAGGTTCCACATTGCCCTTTGAATAAAGATCAGCTTTCTGCACAAGTCCTTGCCACCCTGCATACCTCTCCTGTATCATGTTGTCCTTGCTCACTTCTGCCCCCTGATTGCTTTTTCTACAGTTTCTTAAATGTCTTGCTACATTTTGCTTCCAAAATTTCGCATGTTGCTCAGGATGTTCAAGCTATGTCTACTGCTGACAGGACTTGTCAGTTTGTGTCTTGGGAAAGCAGCTGAGGTTATACAGAGACAAGCTCATTAGTTTCAATAGAGGAACTTGCTCCATTGCTACTTTTAAGGGTAAAAGGGAACTCCATTGAAGCTTATACCAGGATGGAAATATAAAATTGCAAGTGCCTCTGGCAAAGGAGAAGCATCCCACCAATATCCTCTGTCTCTCCATTCTTCTTTTAGCTTTCATTTCTCTGCCCCTTCCTTTGACTTCTCTTTGATTATGTTCCTAGTTAGATGGATCCTACAAGGTAGAAAAGATCTCCTACAATCACTTCTTAGTTACTGGGGCTACAGTGAGGGTTGTTTTTATTAGCCTTGTCTGATCCACGTGACTGGCTACCTGTGGAATCAATGTACTTGAATGTCAGGAACTGGGAAGGGGTATGGGATCATTCCCCAAACTCTAAATCAAGTGATTATACCCTATTCAAAGGAAAGCATGCTTAACAGTGAAAAGAAATGCATGCAGATCCTTAATAGAACCTCACTTTAGTCATAGATTGATAGTGAGAAATACAAGAGATGTGAAAACATTGCAAAAGATATATTGCATATTTGAATAGCTTCTATAAAATGGGATATAATTTTTTGTCCAAGTAAATGCTTTTAACATTAAATAAAATAGTCAACCAAATATTGATGGTAATGGAGCCCTACTATGGGACAAATGAGAATTCTGTAGCACTATGATGTTTTTTTTTTTTTTTTTTTTTTTTTTTTAAATCTAAAACTGTTTTAAGATGCACGCTGCAAATATGAAATATGTCTTTATGCTCTACTCTTTTTTTTTTTTTTGAGCTGAGGATCAAACCCAGGGCCTTGTGCTTGCTAGGCAAGTGCTCTACCACTGAGCTAAATCCCCAACCCCAATATGTCTTATCATATATAATCAATACAATCATTACACTGCTCTCAGAGTAAATAGACAAAGTTACATACCTCGATGGGGCAGAAAGAGAGAACAGCTCCTTTTTTGGTAGTAACAATACACGTAGAGCAAACTCTCTCTCTTTTTTTTTCTTTCAGAAGTGAGGTAGAAATGGAAAGAACTATTAAGACAAAGTTAGGCATTAAAAATGTCTCTTTTCACTCTCTACTTCCATCCATGTTGTAGTTAGAGCCAGGGTTTAAGCCATGCCTTAGTTTTACTTATACATAATTTTAATCATGTATCCATCCACCCATCATGTAATATTTTGTACAATAGTATCACTTTATTCCACAGACTGATGAAATATGAGTGCAAAAAAGAGTTGATGCCTCTGTGAAGTCTAAGCTAAAATGTAAAAAGACTTGATGAAGACAGCTTGCTAACAAAATCAATGTAGGGAATCATTGGAAAGAGAAAACCAAATGACCAAGAAAACATCGGAGGTGGACACCAGGGTCTGCTCTGAGATTCACTCCCCTGGGTGTTAAGAGATTGCTCCACTGCAGGGAGTCCATTAGGCATGGTCAGCTGTGTCTGTTTCACACAAGAGCTAGTTAAGCTCCAAACACTGGATCCATGACCAAATGTGCAACCCTGAAACTTCAATTAAAAGATTGATAATTGCATAACCACTAATGTATTTTTGAAGCAAAGCACAATGCTTGCCCATTTAAACTTTTCCAATTAATGAACCACCTTTAAAATCCATTCATATTGAGTAAAAACATTTCTATCATGTTGGATAATTATAGTAAATAAAAAGACGAGTTGTTGAGGGTTTTTTTTTTTTTTCTTGTTTAAAAATGTTCTTCAAAATCTGATGAATTTTCCCTATTGCAAGTAACCTTAGGGATTAATGTGTTACATTTGATGGTGTAAATCAGAGACCTGGAGAGATATAGAATCCTTGGTTCTTTATGCTTTATATTGATTTTGTTCATATTTTTTCTCTAGCCTTGTCATTGAATGTGTATCCCCCCCCCCACCACAAACAGGCCAGGTAAAATGAAAAAAAGTAACTTATTTAAGCTTAAGCATGTTACAGAGTTGTGAAAGCTCATCAAAGTCCAGTGCTGTTATGTTTTTGGAAGCTTCTTCATAGAGGCTTGGTGCTAGGTATGAGCCACTGTGTCTAGGACTTGTTCATTACTGTCTTTTGACTCTGAAGATCACCCATGATGGTTTGTCTTAGGTCACTCTCCCTGCTTCTGGGAAAGAATCACAGTAGCTCTTTCATTCTTTTCCCAGCTACTGATGAGAGGCCCTGAGATAGTGTTGACATCTTTGAAGATACATCTTCATTTGCTTCTGTTGAAACAGCAGCACCTTAATAAGAATCTCCCTTATGAGTGTGGTGCTCACTTGGTTTACAAGTCTTCTCACATGCATTATTTTACTCTAGCCTCATAATAAACCCTTTACATAATTTTTATAGTTGAGAAAACTGAAAATCAAAGGCTGGAGTGGGCTGGAGAGAAGGTTCAGCAGAATAGAGCACTTGCTATACAATCATGAAGACCAGAGTTCAAATCCTAATATCCACATAATAAGCCCAGCGATGCCTAACTGTCTATTATCTCCAGTTCTGAATGATGTGACACCCCTTATGGTCTATGTGTACAGACCTGATCACCTGATGTTTGTTGTTTTTAATCTAAGAATGTGTGTGTGTGTGTGTGTGTGTGTGTGTGTGTGTGTGTGTGTGCACATGTGGAGACCAGAGAAGGATATTTGTCATCTTCCTCCACAGCTTTCTGCCTTATTGCCTTGAGACAGCTCTCTCATCAAACCAGAAGCCAGAAGCTTACCATTTTTGGCTAGACTGGCTGGCTAGAAAGCTTCTAGGAACCATTGTACCTGCCCTAAAGTATTGAGATTTATGGCCATGCTTAGCTTTTCTTGGGTATTAGGGGGTTCAAATTCAAGTCCTCAAGCACACACCTACAGAGACATCTTCTGAGGTCCTTTATTTCATATTTGGATGAACAACTTCTTGAATGAAACACAGACATGAAGCTGTCAAGATTGACCTGTTCCTCTCAGATTGCTCATGTCTCATACATAATACTTGTATTAATTTTTATGAACCTAATGAACAAACAGTCCATTGGTCATTAATTATATGGTGGCAATTTCTTAAAAATAGATTTACATTACTAAAAGTTGGAACCTCATTCTGGGAAAGTTTGGGGATTTAGATTTGACAATGACAACAAAAAATGTTCACACATTCCTGCTTGAAACTTTCCATACATGGCTTTCACATGCATCTCACATAGCATAAAAAACACAGAGCAACAGAAATATCCACTTAAGCACACTGCCATCATTTAATTGCACAATTGTCAGTGAGCAATATCGTGGTGTGAACACGTGCTTTCAATGATTGCCACCATTTCCCATGGAATGAGCATATATTTATTTACCACATTATTATTGCAAAGAACTGTGTGATTTTGCTGGTGGCTATGTAATTAACTTGTATCTCCCTCTATTATGTTAGCTTGAACCATATCTAGTGACTTCCAAAGAGCTCTTAGGAGCAATGTAGCACACCCTTTTGAATTCTATTGAAAAGAATGTGCACACAGTGAACAAATTCATAGTCATTTTTAAGATAATTATGGATAATAATTCCAGTTTATTCTTATCTTTTCCCTAAACAGCAAACAACCCTTCTTGCATGTAAGGTTTCTCCTGATCGCATTACCATCTTTATTCAAATATCTGGTTTCTTCAGCATCAGCAAAGCAGTACTATTCTAAATGTCAGAGACTCTGAAGATTACAATACAGGTTTATGAACATGTGACATTCAAAGAATGCCTGGAATGGAACTTTATGGCACCCATCCCCCCATTGAGATCTTTACTTGTCTAAGTGACTAAAACATTTCTGTTTTCTTCTATTTTGTACATTTATTGTAATATCACCTTAATAAACACTGGAAAACAGAGAAATAGTGTTTTATTTCTTATTCTGTTGTATTAGCTCAATATCCATTGCAAGTTGAATATTTCAGTACTTTTTCCTGTACACTTGTGATCACTGAAGTATAGTAGTATCCACAGCTGGCAGACAATGCAAACTTTCCTAATTTAATGCTGTGACATTTTCTCCTATTCTCTAACATGGCCATATAAATACCTTTAGAAATAAATGGAAAAATACATCTCCATATTCCTTCACATCAGTATCCACAAAGCTTTGGAAATTAGATCTAAATCAAGTAAGCAAGCCCTGAGATATGGAGAAAACAAGGAAGATTGGTGTGAGACTGGAATCATTTAGTGAATGTCAGAGCAGCAAGGTCCAAGGCATCTCTTATTCTTTACTTGTTCTCATAAATCACAGACCAAATAGAAGCAGCCAGCAACCTTGCAAATGAAAATACATATAGAAAAGAGAGAAAATGTCTCTTTCCAGCCAGAAGCTCAGACAAGGGCAGCTTAGCAAGAGAGGGAACTTTCAGCTCTCATTTGTTAAGTACCATAGACAAAATCATAGCCCCATCGCATCTTATCAGTCTGTGCCATGGGGAACCTGGATGCCCACTCTTGCTAATGTATAGGAAAAGCCACAGCTTCCTTGCTTAGATTATATTAGAGAAAGTAGCATAATGGGATTTTCATCTTCCTTTGCAGCTATTAAACCAACCTGTTCACATTTCACATTTCCTCACATCTCACCATCCACTGTCAGCCAAGATGGTATCAGTGGAGGATCTGGATGGATGTGGAACACCCACCCATCCAGGAGTAAGGTGGCTCACTATTTCTGTGTATAGATAGGAACTAGAGGCAATGTCTGGACTTCCACCTCTGCTAAGCTGTTATGGGGTGGTGTTCCTCTGTTCATGTTGGTTTGATGAGAAATGAAAGATGCTACCATGAAATATTTAATGTCATACTCCCAGACACTCAAAAAAGCAAAGAAGTCACTCATTCTATGAAGAACCAGGAAAATGCTGAGTAGAAAATTTCAGCCAACAGATACAGACACATCCATGACAGGGATGTTAAGTACTGTCTGGCAATAATGTTAAAGTTCTCATTTAAAAAATATTTCTGCAACCAATTAAAACAATTATAAAAAAGGAAACAATAAAGTGAAAACACTTTGGAAAAATGTACAAAAAAGCCAATTAGAAATTAAACCAATAAATTAAAATAAGTAACTCCTTGGATACTTTCAACAGCAGAGTAAAATTCACTGAAACTTAAGGTTCAGCAATGGAAATATCTCAGTTTGAACAGAATGAGGAAAAAGATTGCATGAAGGAAAGTATCAGTAGAGAACATAGACCTCAGAATGAGAGTGTGGTGATGGGCTAGGAAACTAGAAAGGATGCCCAGAAAGGAGGGAAGGAGCTATAGAGAAAGAAGGAGAGAAGGAGCTGGAGAGGAAGAAGGAGAGAAGGAACTGTAGAGGAAGAAGGAGGGGAGCAGCTGTAGAGGAAAGGGAAGGGAAGGAGCTGTAGAGGAAAGGGAAGGGAAGGAGCTGTAGAGAAAAGGGAAGGGAGGGAGCTGTAGAGGAAAGGGAAGGGAGGGAGCTGTAGAGGAAAGGGAAGGGAGGGAGCTATCCAGGAAGAGTAGGAGAGCAATAGTACACATGAAAGTGGAAAAGAGGTTGTGGGAGTGGGAGGAACAGTAAGAGGATCAAGAGCATGGAGGAAAGAGTAGGGAAAGCACATCAATAAAGCCAGTTTTCCTCAGAAATGTGTAATGAAGCCTAATGTTGGGAATGGTCATTAAAAACCCTGAGTCTCAGTGACCTACCTGTTAGAGTCATGCAAAGATCCAACGCTGGTGACAGTCCCAGGAGGAGAGAAAATGCAGGTGACAATAAATGTTTGAAGAAATAACCACTAAGTTTTGCAAATTTTACCAAAGACATGAATCCACAGATTCTATATACTCAAAAACCTTAACTATGATGAGTTCTGGGAAGTCTATAGCAGATTATCACAAGATTGTATGGCTTAAATATACAATAATCAAAACTCTGAAAACTAAGTCAGTAGGACAGGAAAATGACACAAATAATAACATATTTCTCATTAGAAACTATATAGGCTGTGAGTAATAGTAATTTTTTACCAACTTAAAGAAAACTGAAAGCATTATTTGAGAGTTCTGTATCCATAGAAAATACCTTTCTTGAATGAAAATGAAATAAAAACACTTTCAGAGGAAGAGAAACTCAATGAATCTATCAAGAAAACAAGTTCCCAAAATGTAGTTCTTTAACAGGAAGTAAATGACTGAAAAGGATTATTAGGTACAAGGGAAGAAGGGTAGACAGTAGAAAGACTAAAAACGTGTAAGTCAGTACACTTTCCTTCTCTTTTTGAAATTTCTGTGTTGTGCTTGATGGTTTTAACGAAAATTACCACACTGTCTGTATTAACTGCTTTTCTGTTGCTGTGATGAAACATCGTGACCCAAAGCAGTGTGTTTATCTCGTCTCATGGTCCCAGAGGGATAAGAGTTCACCACAGTGGGGAGACATGGCAGCAAGGAGCACATACTGGTGATAGGAACAGGACACTGAGAGATTGCATCTCCACCACAAGCTGGAGGCAGAGAGAGAATTGGAAGTAGAGCGAGGGCTTTGCAATCTCAAGGCTTACCTCCAGTGATGTATTTCCTCCAGAATGGCTCTGCATCCTGAACTTCCCCAAATAGTGCCACCAACTGGGAACAAAGTGTTCAAATATATGGGCCTATGGAGGACATTTCTCATTCAATTCAAATGACCACACATCCTGATTTGCTTATTAAAGCATGTCAAAGCAGAAAATACTTAAAGTGTTATTATTTGTGAAAGAAAGTAAGGGGGTGGAGTTATCCTGAAGATGGGAATCAGCAGGAGGTTATTTGAGGTAGCTTGCACATGTTCCTATATGAATCCACATATGTGGCAAAGAGGCATGGGATCACACTTACATTGTACCTCTGTCAGTAGTAATTTTGGCATTTTCCTGGTTAAAATATCATTTGGTACAAACTAGATGAAGGATATAGGAAACATTCTTCAAATATGCTACTCAGATAATTAATCCTTGCAAAATTTATAGCTATAAATATCTTAAAATTTTAAAAATGCAGAATAGCAAAATAAATCTGAATTCACATAGAAAAGAAATGCTTTTACATCAATATTTATTGGGATACTATTCACAAGCTACAAATTATTAAATTAGCCTCAATATCTATCGATAGAAGGATAAAGAAAATGTGGTATGTCTGTAATTTTCCTCCCTATTGGCTAGCTTTGTTGTTTCTGGATGGTATTATGCAAACTGATGGGTGGGAATTGTCAACAGTGTTACTTAGCTGGGGACTTTGTGTGTGACAATACTGACTGACCAGGTAAAAGACACCTACTTGTGCAATAGTAACAAGTCTATTATGGGGGCAACTGAACATTTTTTGATTGGATTTTACCTGAGTCCTGTTCCAGAGGAGGGAATTCATATCTGGATGTGGCTGGCAAGGTCATAGCTTTAGTGGGGTTGTTACTGTCCTTTTCTTAAATGAACATGGTGTGCTTATCAAATTGTCTTATAAGTCATTATCTTTAGGTCTATAAAATAGTGCTGCTGTCAATTTTAGCTGGACAAGTTTCCTTTTGCACTTGACAACAGCCACTGCAGAGACTCAACTGGAGAAAGGATGAGGAAAAAGTGACTATTGGATGCTCAGTTCTAAGTGGAATATGAACTTCACCTTCTCCAAGGTTCAGGGACTATTACAAAAGGAGTCAGGGGAGAGAAGACCTAAGAACCAGAGGAAGCTGGAACAGGGAAGTGGGTGGGATGGAACTGTGGCTATTGGGCATGACATGGCTGGCTATTGTACTCTTAAACTCAGCACAGCTGTGATTAACAGCACCGAACCTGCACAGATTTTTGGAATCATTAGCATCCTGTTGTGGGATGGGGAGATGTTTAGGAGCCCGTACCTGTTCGTGAAATGAAACTTCAATACAGTTTATAGTTGATGATGGAGGAAAAGACATTTTCTACAGTGTTGTAGCCACTGGTAAGTTGTCAAAAATTCTATAAGCAAACTCTCATCCGTGCTCCTATAGGCAAATCTAATGAAGCATATTGGGTCATTTAAAAAGAAAGGGAAGTAGAAGGAAGAGTATATGAGGAGAGGAAATCAGTCAGCAGAAGAGGGAAAGGGACAGAGAGGGTAACAGGGTGAACATGATAGACAAACATTATGTTCACATACAAAAGTGTCACAATGCAATCCATTATTAAGTATAATTATTATGTGCTAATAAAAACAAGATAAGGGAAAAATGCATTGCCAAGGTAAAACCACATTCTGCAAAGTGGTTGCTGCCAGAGGAACAAGAATGGGCACAAGAATTAGCATGGGGGCACATGGAAGTTGAAAGATTTTTAAAAATACTTTATATCTCAGGAAGGAAATGCTGGTATTTGTTGCATTACTGTTACTACATTTTTATGTTCAAATACTTGGTGATTTAAAACAAAAGAAGCAGAAATTAACTTGAGTATTGCTATACTGCTGCTATTGCTTACAGAGATAAAAATGTATCTGCCTTTTATTTGGCTTAGTCAATTTCAAATTTCATTTGAAAAGAAAAAGTGTGTACATATTCACAAGAAAGCATTATTAAGCCATAAGGATGAATTAAATCATGGCATTTGCAGGAAAGTGGATGGAATTACATATCATCACATTAAAGAAAATAAGCAAGACTCAGAAAGGCAAATATTACACATATTGCTATATGTGTGATATCTAGAAACACACACACACACACACACACACACACACAAACACACACACACATCCCTTGAAAGTATAAAGGAGGCCGGGTGGTGGCAGCAGTGGCGGCAGCGGTGCACATTTTTAATCCCAGCACCCAGGATGCAGAGCCAGGTGGATCTTTGTGAGTTCGAGGCCAGCCTGGTCTACAGAGCAAGATCCAGGAAAGGCGCAAAGCTCAACAGAGAAACCCTGTCTGGAAAAACCAAAAAATAAAAAATAAAAATAAATAAATAAATAAATAAAAATAAATAAATAAATAAATAGATAGATAGATAAATAAATAAATAAATAAAAGGATAAAGAAGACCAATAAGAGGGAGAAATGCCAAAAGAAAACAATGGAGGGCAGATCTGAATAAAGAACAGATGTGTGTTGAAAATGTCACAAAAACCCATTGTTCTGCACCATGCATAAAAGCCTATGCTTCTTTTTTTTTTTTTTTTGTCAATGACATAATATAGAGACACCTGAGAAGAAGGAAACTCAGTTTAGGAATTTCTTCCATTAGACTTGTCTGTGGACATACCTGTGCCAACACTTTCCTGACTGTTAATTGATAGATGAGTGTACAGCTCACTGTTGGCGGTGCCAGCCCTGGGCAAGTGGGCCTGGTTTGTATAAGATATTTGATTATTAACCAAGAAGTGAGCTGATAAGTGATGTTCTCTGTGGTGTGGTCTCTGAGTTTCTGCCTCCTGGTCCCTATCTTGGGTTCTTACCTTAGCTTCCCTCTAAGATGGAGATGAGGATGGAGATGATGGATTGTCACCCAGGTAGCTGAAATACACCCTTCCCCTCCAAGTTGCTTTGAGTCATAGTGCTTATCACAGCAACAGAAAGCCAACTATAACAATGTGACAAGCAGAAAAATTTTATGTTTGGATAATGATTGAATAAAAAATTCAGCAGCATCTCTGATGGTGCTCATGAGCACCATGCTGAGAAAAGAAGACACATACACAAAGTTATGTGCTATTTGACTGTACGTTAAAGGCAAAACATAGGGAAGGAACAGTACATTTCTGGGAATGGGAAGGTGCATTTACTACTTCAAGAACATTTTGAGGTGATGTAAGTGTTTATCTTGATGGCAGTGGTTATACAACTATTTAAAACGTTTTAAAACTCTGTATTATGCCTCTGTACACCCAATTTAACAAAGTGAAAAGATCTCTCCACATACAAAATAGTTGAATATTTAAGTTGTTTTTCCACTTGTACCATTTAAAAACAATCTACACACAAACACCTTTGAGCAAACAAAATTGCCTCTAGGGTCTCTGTGTTAGATTTGTGATGACACTCCCCAGAAATTATGGACATTTCATAGCCACTGAGACATCATTTCTAATAATTTCCTAGTTGTGTGTTTTCCTTTAGCCAGTTTATCATGATACTAAGGATTTAGAAGCTCTCTTCTTCTTTCCCTACACCCGTGTGGGCAACAGGGTTTTGATAACTACTGTCAGTTGGCATCCCATGGTTCAGAGAGTCTTCTTGATAATTGAAGGGTTTGCATAGACTTACGACTGTGTAATTATGGTCTATAGAATTAGTTGAGCAGAACTGAACCCACACTATTTACAGTTCACTAAGCATTCCCTTAAGCATCCACATATGTATGGCAAGCTATAAATACTATTCACTTATAACAAGAATGTGGTTCTGGTAATTACCAACAATTTTATTCAGCAGAATGTTGGTGACATTTGTGGATAGGAGAATTAGAATATGTCCCTCATTCTCTCACTTTTCTCTTCCTCCTCCTCCTCTTCTTCTTCTTCCTCCTCCTCCTCTTCTTCTTCTTCCTCCTCCTCCTCTCCTCACTCTCTTTCTCTCCTTTGTCTTTTGGATTTTGGCATTTTCACTTTGTCTTCTGGTCTCACTGCTAATGTTTTCTACCTGCATTGCATTGATTTTCGATTTGGAGGTAGGTAAATAGGTTAATTTCACTAGATTAACTCTCAGTCACAAATTGGATTTCATCTACCCCAAGCTGCTCAAAATACACATTTTAGCCTCGAGAGTCTTCATGTAAACCTTTCTAAATTGCATGAGTATTATTATTATTATTATTATTATTATTATTATTATTGAAATTTGATGTTTGGTATCCATGAAATACTTTACCCCAAGATTAAGCTTTCTCTATTTTTATGGAAATATGACTGTTTTGATCATCCATTTTTAAGTCCTTTATCTTGGTACTAAAAATGATAGAACATATTTTGTAGCCTCTCTTGGCTTTTGGCTTGTGTGAACCATTTCTAGGTAAGTATCATCGCAAACAAGCCAGGATTAATACAAAACCATTGATTTGTTCTGACTTCCTCTCCACTCTAATGCGCAGATGCGTTTGATTTAGTTCGCTTGTTTAATTTTCAGATCGCTCTCAGGAGGGAACTCTAACACTAACAGTTTATATATATGCAGCATGGTATCAAAGCCTTCCACATCAGAGCTGCTCCAAAGAGCTAGTCCCTAGACAAAATGGCTGCAGCACTGGAGAGCTGTCCCGTTAGGTCTCGCCTGTATTTCCAGTCTTCTGCTTTTGTTCACTGCTCTGTGCTTGAGTTTGAACTTGAATTCCTTCCTTTTCTTTCTGGTTGCTGTCTGTTAAGTGCCAGCTCTGTCCTGGGATTTGGAGTGTTTCTCTGAGTAAGTAAGCATGCAGACAGAGAACAAATCGTAAACATGAATTAGTGACGTTGTATGTCATAGGTGAGCATTATAGAAAAAACACGAAGAGGCCAGGGAGTAAAATAAGTGCCAGGAGCCCAGCAATGGGGCCACAGAAACTTGTGGTGGGAAAAGGTAAGACAGACCTTATAGACAAAAGGTGTCATGACAAAATATTGCTGTCGATCTAAAGAGTGTTCTGGGAACAGAGAGTAGAGACCAAAGGTGGAGTGTGAGTTGTTCATGAATTGAGGTTCAGTGATGAGGGGTGTAGCAGAGAGAGGTACAGTAAGATAACAGGGAATCTAGATTGGGCTCTGTAGGGCACCATTGGACTAGAATCCAGGATGCCTGCTATAGAACATAAGCCAGCTTTTACCAACTGCTTTATTCAATAGGCTTTGTAAGAAAATCATTGTTAAATCAGTTAGTGTGGATTTCACTAGCCGATTCTTGATGCACAGATACACCGGAAACACCCAATCTTGTTTCGAGCAAGACTGGGGAATAATTCTGAAACTGTTCAATCATCCCCTGTAAATATGAATTAAACATTTACAGTTGTATTAAATATTCGGAAGATAGGAACCAAAACAGTCTATCAAGTAATTGTACGTATTTGTGCATTTACAAAATGCATATTCATGAGAACTATGTAAATATATATTTAGTAATTTCCTCTCTCGTGTGAAGAGCCACGTCTGATCTACAGATGGCAATTTCCTTGCATTTAATTATGAGAACGGCACAATAATTCACTCTGAAATTGTCCTCAGAGAAAGACCTTTGTCTGGCACTTGCTATGAGTTCACTGCTCTTTGTACTGAGGAAAAATTTTCTGGACCACTTCTATCCTTGCAGGAGGCATATGGGGAAGAAATGACAGTTATTTTCTGGAAAAACATTCTTCTCCTCTAGTCTTGTTCCCTATGGAAGTGGTTTCCATCCTGTCTGCCACCAAGAATCACAAAAGAAAAATTTAAGTGGGCACCATGTCTAGACTTTATGTGGCTCTGACGTTCTAGACACACTGTCACTCTTCTTTTCCTCTTAAAAAGGCATACTGGACCGGGCCGTGGTGGCGCACACCTTTAATCCCAGCACTCAGGAGTTCGAGCCAGGTGGATCTCTGTGAGTTCGAGGCCAGCCTGGTCCCCTGTCTCAAAAAACCACACACACACACACACACACACACACACACACACACACACACACACACACAAAGGTGTACTGGGTCAGCTGTGGTAGAATATACCTCTGATCTCAACCCTGGAATGCAAAGGCATGAAGATTGCTAAGGTTCAAGACTAGTATAGTATGCATAATGAGTTCTGTGTCAACCAAGGCTACAGAATAAAGCTTTTTTTTTTTTAAATGCATGTTGGAATTCTAGGGATTGGGAATAATGATATTTTGGGTTTATATTTAATTCGGTCTAATTTATTCAAAAATATGTTCAACTTCATATGGCATCTACTATTAGTAACATGACTGGCAACCTCTCACAGCCACTCATGTTAACTCTACTGGGTCCTGTCATATCAAGGGACTCTCTGGATAAGGGATTAGGAGAGAAAATGCTTTCTAATTCGTGAGATCTTACAGATATCGGGGTTGCTCAAGAGATCACTATTTTCACTGATTGTAAGTATCTGATCATGTCCGTTAACTCATTCACTTAGAACTGATGTATGTGAGACCCAAATATAGGAAGGCATTGGCAACATCACCTGTCTTCCCACATGCTCCACTGTTCAAGTTTGAAGAAACTAATTAATTAGCTAGACTGGCATTTGGATGAGTCTGGGAATTTACAATAGTTCTGGAAACAGACTGGGCATGGCCACTACTGTTTAGATTCCTTCTTTGTATGACTAGGAGATTTTGACTTTTGGTCTTGGAAGTTGATGCAGTTAATCAGCTTGAGGTGGGCTTTGTCATCTCATCTAGTCCTTATAAAAACAACTTCTCAATGTAACTTATAAGGCTCTTTGTGATCTGTCTCTCCAGATTTCTGGCTTTAACGGGGCCCCTTCATTCATCTGTGCTGCACCTCACTGGCCACCTTGTTGCTCTTGAACTATACCAGGCTCTCTGCAGAGCAGCTAGTCCTTGTGCCCACAGTATTGTGCATTGCCCTAGTCATAGCAGGCAGTTCTTTACTAAAAAATGCCCTTCTCAGTAGAATCTTACACAGTCATCTTATGCAAGACCTCAACTACCTTCCCAACATTTCAATTCACCTCCCTTGATCTTTCCTTCCAACGCCCCCCACTGCCCTCCAACAGCACCTTTTATTTATTCATCTTGTTTACTGTCTAGCTTCCCAACAAGAAGTACATTCCACAAGGGCAGGGGTGTTGTCTGCTCTGTTCACTGCTATATCATTGGCATCTTGAACAGTGCCAGCTACAGAGCAGGATTCAATAAATATTTACAGAATAGTTGAATGCCTGCACACTGAAAAAACAAAAATAAAGACCTTCATACTGATGATATGAAAACACAAATCTTTTGAGAAACAATCATGTAATGAGGAAAGAGGAGAGGGAGACAGAGTGTGTGTATACCGGAGGCTGTGCTGACAGATTTTTCTAAAATCATCCCAGGTCCCTCTTCCAGATTTTCATAACCCTGGGTTTCACTATGGTCAATTCCTAACCCCCACCCTGTCCTTCATTTTGAGCCTCCTTATATGGATTCATTTTTATTACTACCAAAAAAAATCTATGTAAAAAAGGACTAGAGTCAAACTAGGTGATGCTAATTATTTTCTCGACACACAGGGTGCCTTGGAGAATGGGATTCCCACACAGCAAACAGCTTTGTGGGTTTTCTTTCCTGCTTCCTCTCTCTGATAACTAGGTCACAGACAACTGGTGTTTCCCATGTGGCAAATGGAGCACAAGTATGCATAGAAATCACCGCCTCTTCTTCCTTTGCTTTTCAAGCATTGCTGAATGCCTCCTAAGGATTTCGTCTGCTTGGAGATCTGCTAATGTTTCCACTCTCGTGGAAGGTGGTGGCGCCAGGGGCTGATGCATGCTCTGACTACTGACGCGAAACATGCTTTGATGAATTAGCGCAAGATGGCCAGCCATTTACTTTAAATTTTACCCTTGATTCTTCCTCCAGCAAACAATTAAGGAGCAGCAGTGGCTTCCTGCAGGGGAGACCAATGCCTTCTGTCCTCTGTGGAAACATCTTGGCATTCTTCCAAATGATGAATGGCATGGACCGAGAGCACCAATTTCCCTCAGCTTCCAAACACCGGAATAAATAAACATATAAACACGTGAAGCAAATTCAAAGCACAAACAAGGAAAACCCATCTAGATTACCAGCGAGCCCTGTGCCTCAACAAGGAGGCTGGAGAACATATCCTTGAACTTAGTAATGTGAAGAGCCAGGGAGCAAAGAGAGGCCGCATGAATAAGTGGGCCCAGTGACAAGACACATGTCCTCCTCCCTGGGTGAGTAGCCGCATCCAACCTCAAAAGCTCCCGAGTAAGAGGAAAATGTCTCTTTAACAGTATTAAGGGACAATTTATTATGTGCATCCTTCCAGGGAAGCACAAAGCCAGTGAAGCCCATTGCATTTGCATTATTTCCAGACAACAGCGGAGCAGAAAGGGACACTGATTTATTCCAGAGCAAGCACAGGTGAATTTAACGTCTGTTGGGACCGAGCCAGGGAGGACTTAACCCATTCTGAGGTTCTCAGTGCTTAAGGAGGAGCTGTGGGGATTCGGAATGACCTACCAGCTTCCTGGGTTGCAGTTCTGCTTCTTGGGTTGAACCCGCCTTTCTCAATCACGATCATGAATGCACTTGCAAGCAGAGGGGAGATGGTGGAAACAGAAAATCTGACTTTTATGCCTTTGCCAAGCTAATTCCTTTCAGTGTTACAAATAGTTTAATCCCTTTAAGATTAAATGATCTCTCTGGTAAAACGAATCTGGTAATACCCACTTGGAGGACTGTACTGAGGACAAAACAGGTGAATGTGGCACAAAATCATTGGTGAACAGGCTAAGTGTCATTGTCGGGGGATGACGTCAATTTGGGATTCCTGATGCACAAATAAAATTTGGGGATTATCTTCAGGTATTATTATTATTTGTCTAGCTTGACCAGCAGAGGGATTTGTTTTTTCTTGAAAAGAATTGGCCCAGAATGGGGGAGTCAGAGTTACCACTTAAACTTTGGTACTAGAGAGTTATTAAATGCAAAAGGTCATAGTGGAAACTATCCTGGGCATGTCTGTATCAAGCAGATTACTTGGCAGATGGATAAACTGAGGCTCAGGGGAGCAAAGTAAACTGTGAGATAGCATGTTCAGGGACAGTTCTAATACTACCTGCTTATTTTGCACAATTTTATCTTAGAACACACCACACACATGAGCTGTTCCAAAATCCTGGTGGACTGACAGTATTAGTCATAGTTAACAACATCACTGTAGCTGTTGACAACGGCAGCTTAGGTTTTCCTCTTCAGAGCTATAGTCCACTATCTCTTACTTACATATAAAACCTGGAGCTGGAAAGATGGCTCAGAGTCTAATAACACCCACTGTTCTTCCAGAGGACCAGAGTTTGGTTCCCAATACCCTTATCAGTGGCTCACAACTGTCTGTAACTCCAGTTCCAGAGAACCTGTAACTCCAATGACCTCTCCTGACCTCTGCATGTACACTCACATGTGACATATGC
This sequence comes from Onychomys torridus, assembly GCF_903995425.1. Classification (NCBI taxonomy): domain Eukaryota; kingdom Metazoa; phylum Chordata; class Mammalia; order Rodentia; family Cricetidae; genus Onychomys; species Onychomys torridus. Next base: position 27,597,910 of record NC_050458.1, on the reverse strand, counting down.
ACATATACATACATACAAGTAAATACACATCAAGCCTTCTAAGTAATAAACTTACTGATTAACTGAAGTATTGCAACAGGAACTTGGCTCACATTAAGCCAGTCACAGCTTGGTAAAAGCCAAGAGTTTCATGGCTGTCATGAGCTCTTTTAAAGAGCATTTCCTTCTTATTGTACCATTGAAATAATTTTACACTACACAATTTGCAAACACATTTAATTCTTAGTTAATAATTAAATTCTTACCATAATATGGACAAGTAGACAATATTATTTCCATTCCCCAAGAACAGAAAATTTGATGCTCTGAGTGTCTCAGTGAGTAAGATGTGCCAGCAGTGAATATAATAGACTATCTGGTTTAGAATTTGAACCAGGATGTGTGTCTCTGCCTCTACCTCTGTCTCTGATTTTATTTAATTTTGTCAGATAGTCTGGAGCTGGAGTTACAGATGATGGTGAGATGCCTAATATGGTGCTGGGAACCTCTTTAGGGCCCTCTGGGAGAGCAGGTCTCTTAACCACGGAGCTGTCTCTCAGGCCTCAAGCTCAGATATTTCTGTCTCTTCCAGTAATGTAAGTGATCTGCTGGGGGAAATGAGAAAAGTGAGGAGGCTCTTTAGGAAAGAGGGAAGGAGGTAAACACAGAAGAAGGAGGACAGTGGGTAAAATAATAAAAAAAAAAGTGCCTGGGAAGCCACAGGAATCATACCATTAACTACTTACAAAAGGTAGAGGGGACAATGCACATCATCATATATGGAATCACTTGTATAAATATATGTGATACAGTTTTAATGAACTTTTCTCATCTGGACAGACAGCATTCTTTCCAAGAACCAAAGAACACCTAACAAACTCCCTAGGATCAGACATGAGAACCCTCTTTTGACTTGATAGCCAGGGCTGTCCAAGAGATGTCCAAAACCAAAATAGACATCTTTTGATCTGTTTCTTCATCCCTTTTTAGCTTGGTTTTTTTTTGCACTGTAGTAGTTTGAATGAAAAACATCTCTCAGAGGTTCATGTATTTGAACATTCAGTCCCCAGTAGGTAGCACTGTTTGGGACAGACTGAGGAATTTTAGGATGTGGAGGCCTGTGGAAGAAGCATGTCACTGGGCATCTGAGGAATTTTTAGGATGTGGAGGCCTGTGGAAGAAGCGTGTCACTGGACATTGGCATGGGGGGGAATGGGGGGGCAGACTTTGGGAGTTTAGAGTTGTGACCTGCTTCTGATTCATGCTTTCTGCTTCCTGAGTGCAGTTGACATGTGATCTGCCAGTTTACTGCTCCTGCAGCCTGCTGCTGAGACTTCCTCACTGTTGTGGACATCTAGACCTCTAGAGGTGCAAGTTGAAATAAATGCTTCCTTCAGTTGCCTTTGGTCATGGTGTTTTATCACAGCAACGGTCTAGCTAACTCACTCAGAATCTTACTTAGCATCCATCTCGGTGCCAGGATTGTGGCTGAATGAGGCAGAAATAAATAAGGCAGCCTCTGTTTGTGCAGAGTTCACTGAAGAGGGCTTATAGGCTCAGAGGTAATTGAAATGCACATGGCCTTTATTAAGCTGCAGCCCCATTGAGCACAACCTGTAGGGGTTAATAGATACAGATAAACACCGAACTGATGGGAGAGGCAGATAAATCCCTGTCTAAGGGACTGCTGTCACCTTAGCAGTGGAAGAACAATTACTAGAGTTTCAGCAGCCACCCCTTGCAAGAGGGCTGGGTTCTCAAAATCCCTGCTCAAAATCTTTACTCATTGATATATGCCCCCAGCCCCCCACTTGAATGTGATGAATGAAAGGTGGGTATGACACACCCAAATGGAATCTGCAAATCGCTGATCCTTTAAATCCTACTTTTGTAAATACCAATAAAACAAGTCTCAACACTCATCCCTCACTTCAGGGAATTCATTCAACCTAGAGCTCTGGAGGAGGGAAGCTCCATGGGAAGAGTAGGCTTCCTCTCAGAGATCTCACCAGAAACTCAAAGCTACCTCCCTGCTCCTCCCCTTCTCTTGATTAGGAGTCAATTATTCTGTAATCCCTCTGGTTCCCGCCTTTGCCTGCCTTCACTTTGTCTAAGTGACAGAATTGATTATGTCTGCCAAATGAATGACTCTACCCCAAAGTGCTATAGTCTGGGAGCAATCCTTCATAGGTCCTCTGTAAATGTTTGTTCAATGAATAAATGAATGGATGGATGAATGAGCAACAGCCAAGTTCAAGCACTGGCTTTGTCATTCACCAGTTTGTCCAACTTCAGTGTTGGTGTTTAATCGGGTTGTTCCTCAGTTTCGTTACTTTCTAAATTGTGCACAAATTAAATAGATATATTTCAACTAGAATAAGTACATGCCATTTATTCTGCACCCCAAACAATGATTTTTATTATCTTTGTCCAAGTGTGCTGTTCTTCTCTCTCTCTCTCTCTCTCTCTCTCTCTCTCTCTCTCTCTCTCTCTCTGTGTGTGTGTGTGTGTGTGTGTGTGTGTGTGTGTGTGTATCTGTGTCTCTATTTGTGTGTGACTTTGGAGCCATAGGAGTGATGTTCTGAAAGTACAAAATGTAGAACTCAAGTAGGGGAATCAGACAAAGCTATAGAAAGAGATGAGAAGATGTAAGAAAAGTAGATCATCAGATATGTCACTCAAATTGAGTTGTTGGTTGATGTTGTAACACAAAGCTATTAGGTCCTGTGCATTGAAAAATAGAACACAGACTATGTGTCTGAAAAGGGAGGCTGATACTCAGTATATGAGAGAAAAGGAAAACAGTGTGAGTGTGTATTGGGAGGACCTGATACATTGTGATGTACAGAAGAAGGAAGGTGGAATTGCTTTCAGGCACCCTAAGGCTTCATAGTTGCTGTCTCTTCCAGTATCTGTTCATTCTCTTGTGGGATTATTTTTTATATGTTCACTCAGTCCTTCATTAAATGTATCTCTTTGGATGCCTATTAATCTGTTAATCATCTCACTGGGTCCTGGGTGAATGGATGGTATATCATCCTTAATCATGATCTTTAGAGTTCCATGAGGACCTCTTAGTGTTCATGGACATAGAAAATAACCTGGAAAAACCAATGCAGGAGTCAATTACAAGAAGCATGAGACTTCATGGGTAGAGCATGGATCATGTGTTGTTGGGGATTCAAGCTGTCATGGTGTTGCAGGCAAAGAAAGTAAATGGGAATGGGAAAGCAGTATAGCCCAAACCAATGTTATACTGAGGAGTTTGGGGCATATGAACTGGAGGTTGGAGAGCTAGCCCCACCAGGGGGACTATGATGAAGTGAAAGTGAGATATCTACCTTAGAAGATCAGTGATGAAAAAAGACCTTCCCAAGCAAAGCAAGGGGGCTTGGCATAGATGATGCAGGACTCTGTATGAGCCAGAGTAAAGAAGACTAGAAGGACAATGAGCTACTGAGAAGTGGAAGAGGGAGACTAGGGGCAGGAAGGAGGCATTTTCTACTTCACAATTGCCAAGGTGGTAATTGTGAGGTTGGAGGGGTTGATGGTTCATTTCAGCGAGGTGCCAACCCCAGCATTTCCCCTCTGCAGGAACTCACTTGACCTCCAGGAATAAGGAGTGGGTTTGGTTTATTGATGTCCATTCCAGACTTTTGTAGTGAGAAAATTTTATGATATCTGAGGACGACTCAACCAGTCCAACCAGGACTGAATTAAGATTGCCATGCTGTTGATGGAGAAAGCTGGGGGAAAAAAATCACAAAATCTCTCCAGATTTCATATATTAAAATTAAGTAGGGCTAGGAAGATGGCTCAGTGGATAAGGGCACTTGTTCTCCAAGCAAGAAGACCTGAATTTGAATCTTGAAGATTCATATGAAAGGCCAAGCATGGCTGCACATGCCCATAATCGCAGCATTGGAAGATAGAGACTCATGAAACCAAAGAACTCACTGATCAGCCAGCCTCGTTTAAACAAAGGGTTTCTGGCTCACTTTGAGACTTCATCTCAAGATAATAAGGCAGAGAGCAGTAGAGGAAGATGTTCTGCAATGGCCTCTGCACGTGCACACCCCCCTCCTCACACACACATGTATGTTGCACACATATCCAAAGAAACAAAACTATATTTAGACTTATCACGGCCTCTGTGAATCTTCTTCTCTCTATCTTATGTTTTCCTGAGTCAAGGGAAGCAGTATGTCAAGAAGTCAACCCAAAGAATATTGTAGTCTCTGTCTGCTATTGAACTTCCATCACATCCAATTTCCTATGCTCCTGTCTGAAGGACATAAGCAGAAATTTTCTTTAAAGAAAGTATTTCCATCTCTCATCTATAGTACCTTGTACACATCTCCCTACTGGCTCTCCCTCACAATTACAATCATATTATCATTCACATTACTATTGTTTTGTAAACACAAATGCAGAACTCTACCTATTTCTCTACCCACTGAAGGGTCTGATAGACAGCTGACAAAATGATATTTGCTGAACAAAAAAATCATCAGTGGTGAATAGTGTGTGCTCACTTCTTGTGATAATTGTCTCTACAAAGGATGCTCTTAGGGACAAGGGTATGGGGGTGTGGCAAGCAAGTATTCTCTCTCATGTTCATTCTGCACATTCTATGTGCTTAGAAGGAATTTGTCTCAGATGAAACTACATGTGGTGTCCTGCAGTGGCTCATAAATTCCACTTGGCAGAAACAGCTGGGCGAGCTGCCTAAGAATATGTGAAGATTCTATTCAGTAGTTTCGGGGTGGGCCCCTGGAATAGAGAAAACTGTAGTATATTTCACTCCCTCTTTCCTATTTTCTCACTTTACCTTAATTTCTCTCCCACCTCCAACCACCCAAACATTTGTTCAACATTATTAAGAGACAGTGTATTAGAACTAGTGTTTGGAGATTTGGCTTGGGAAGTTAGGTCATCTTCCTCCAATTAGTAACTGGGTTTGGTTACTCATTTCTTTAAGCTTTAGGGAATCCATCTGCAAAATGTCAAAACCAATCTACTTCTTAGTGTTATGCAGCAAATATGATTAAATACTATTTATAAACCTGAAATATAGTGTGTGTGTGTGTGTGTGTGTGTGTGTGTGTGTGTGTGTTGAATTCTCGATAAATGTTATTTGAATCTGACAGTAGACAGGCAGAAAGGTCAAGGTTCTGGGAGCAGCAGTTCAAGATGAGGGAACACATGAAGAACTTGGATGTGGGTAAATGTGGTGATTCATTTGTTGTATGTTATATTTGTCAGGATGGGGCGGTGAAGAAAGACATGCTAGTGTGAAGGTTTTATTTCCCAAGGGCATGAAGAACTTCTTTGGCAATTGTCATCCGACCCTAAAGGTATTAAGTCCTGGAAGAGTCATGATCAGAGGAATGTAGATCACCATCCAAGAAACTTTAGGGAGCAAGTAGAGGTCATTTCTTTGGATACCACTAAAGGGCGCTTCCCATGGTGTGGAATGGGGCAGAAAGGAATCACTGGCCCAGGCTGGCTTGCAGAGCATTAGCATCAGCACCTATGTCCAGAGAAAAGTCTGCCTGTCTGTGCTCTCACACAGAGCTATAAGTCTAGCTGTCAGTTTGTACTTTGCTAGATGTAGACTAAATAGACTTGACTCTATCAAACCAATTCTTGTGTGTGTGTGTGTGTGTGTGTGTGTGTGTGTGTTTCTTATATGCAACTATGAAAGGAACTTGGACCTTACGGATCATAGTTAGTTGTCCTGGTTTTATGCCCTGGCTTTCCTGTGACTATTCTAAGGCATGGCTCTAACTTTGCTGGTTGTAAATAATTTATCTCATCTACCATTTTTTTTTCCAGTTCCTGTACAGTTCAGACTAGTACTTGGATGGCACTGAAGATATTGAATCAAAGTAGTCTTAATGGAATTGGCTTTGGGCCAGATATTTTTAAATTGAGTTTGTGCACTCTTGTGGCATAGTTTCAGTGTTAGGAGTCATTTGTATTTGTTAGTAAACACTGAGAACAACTTGAAGTCCCCAGGAAATGAGGATGAACATAGAAAAAGCAATTTCTACTGCTAATCTACAAAGAAATCTGTAGTAATGTTAGAATGAACCTTAATATATTAAAGAGTGGGTGTTGGATTTGCCTAGATTTTAGGACACAATTCATGAAGCCAAGGTCCTTCCTCTTCTCAGTCTTCCCTGGGTTGCTAGACACACTGTGTTTCTTGGGTTGTGATGCACAGTGAGCCACAAGAGGATGAGGGGTCTAGTATAGTGCAGACTACAGTGCCTGTTACAGAGAATGTGCCAACTGAATATAAAAGCTAATATTTTCTTAATTAATATTTATATGCTCTTCTTTCTTCAAATGAATATAACTTCTGGAGGAAGTATCTTTTTTATCTTTGGTGTTCTGGAGCCTGGCACATAGTCAGTTCTTGATACATGTTTATTTCATGCATAGTACAACAATTTTTTTTTTTCCATTTCTATAAATGAAGCCAGCAATGAGTCATGGAGACTGGTGATCAAATCTTGCCTCTGATGTGCACCACTTACAGTCATTTTCATGTCTGTAAAATAAAGACTACAATTCTTAATTTATAAGATAGATGCCAAGAATCAGTGAAATGTTTTTGCATAAGGTCTTGACATATGGTATATCTTCAATAAGTGTTAATCCTCTATTTTCATGCTTCCATTAATTTCTAGACAATTATTTGAAGTGAAATAGGATTTGAAAAGACTCCGTGTGTGTGTGTGTGTGTGTGTGTGTGTGTGTGTGTGTGTGTGTGTGTGTGATTGTGGTATGTGTGCATATGAATGCCAGAGGATAACCCTGGGTGCTATTCCTGAGGCATCATCTACATTATCTTTGAAGATAGTCTCTTACTGGCCTAGATCTTACTAATTTGCCTAAGGTAGCTGTCCAATGAGCCTCTAGAATCTACCTGTTCCCACCTCCCTAATGCTGGGATTATAAATGCACTTCTCTAGCCAGCATTTTTAGGTGTGGTTTCTAAGGTTTGAACTCAGGTGTTCAGACTTGCAATTCAAGCACTTTGCTCTTTGTCTATCCTCTCCACCCTGAGCATTTGAAAAGGCTTAGTTTTGTTGTTAGTTCAAAGCTTTGACTTTGTTGTTGAAGAATAAAGTTATTGATATATCTCTTTCTCAGAAAATTCCTTAATGCCTTTGAGATTTAATTTTTATATCAATTAAGATGGGTACAGTACTTACATCTGGTCTCTACTGGTGCTCTGGGAAGAGTGAGATAATGTCTGCAGAGAGACTGGAGACTTAGAGATGAAAGGAACTGTGTAAATTCACAGACTGAAGGTTCTGTGCTATTATTATTCATTGGCTTGTTAGAGTCTGTTAGTGCAGGCGGCTGCCTGACCCACAGACAGCTCTGTCTCTTCCTAAAACTCATTTGAGACAGTCTGAAAGCACCTTGGGTTGGGGACATTGCCTTGCTTTTGCTCCCCCCTCCCCCACATCATGGTTTCAGTCGTTTGCTCTGAGACTGATGGTAACCTTTTGGAGAAGCAGGAGGGATGTCAAGCCAATTATGGGAACAATCACTCATGGGCCATAGGTCTGGGGTTCAAGTCTTGTCCTGTTCTAACAAACACCGGGCAGATCATGAACCTTCTCTAGGTCTGAGCTGAATGCACCAAAGACAGACTGGGTGATCACCAAGCTATTGACCAGCTTTAGAGTGTGGATCAGATGCCTAAATATACACAGAGCATCAAGATGTACACATTTGAAGTAATGATTTAGCAACAGAAGGACGACAGAAGTCGATGTATTCAGCTGTAGGGAGGGTGTCTGTGGGAACTAGAGGAATGGAGGTTGGAAAAGACAATCAGTTAGGGCAGGGATCAGGAACCATCAGAAAAGCTGAGGACTGGGATAGGTCACACTTAGGCTTTTCTTCTTCTAGAAATCGATATGGTACACCAAAAGCAACCTCATGGAGCTGAGGCTACATTGGGCAGGTTCAAATCCTGGCCTCACCATTAAGCAATCCTGACTTTGGGTGATTCATTCCACCTTCAGATTTTCATTTTAGGTTTTCTGTAGAATGTGAATGAAAATATCTTATGGGGTTGTTCCAAGGATGAAGTAATGTAATACAGGAGAGTATTGTGAGTCTTCATTACTCATGGATTCCATTTTTATGAACCTATCCCCTTGCTTAAATAAACTTGTAACCCCAAATCCACATTCATATGTTTTATACAGTCATTCTTTGACGTATGTAAATGTCAGGTATTTGAATCGATCACTGCACAGATATTTCTGGCCAAGATTGAATGAGGCGACATGCCACCTTCTTACTCAGATCAATCTTCAGCTTCTTTAGTGCCATTTTTCTATATGTTATGCTTTGGTTGGTGGCATTGTTTCTCTGTTTCAATGACCTTTTAGCATAGTATTGTGTGATGTCCCTAAGTACAAGAAGATTGTGGTATGTCTAATGTAGAATCTGTACATATAAGACTAGCTTCCTATTGTGTAGATCATTATTTCAGTTTTAGCAATGACATGTACTAAGTAAGGCATCTTTAAATAGAAACACAAGAAATAAAGCTCTGTGTTACTTGCTTATGAAGTGTTTGTAGCCAGAAATTTGTTTTATAGATGAAGAAATAAAGGTCTAGGAAATTGAAGAGAATGTGCACAGAATACACACTTATTTGATTGCTGGTTTGATATTAGGGCCAAGGTAAGAAACTGGATTGGATCTTATGTGACAAGCCCTTACTGATCTTTTCCTATTTCCAAAACACCATGGTTTCAGTAAGAAATGACACAGAGAGAGAGAGAGAGAGAGAGAGAGAGAGAGAGAGAGAGAGAGAGATGGTGGGGGGGGGTGGGTGGGTGGGAGAATATACAGATGCTTTGACTGAAAGGATAAAATCTTCAGTTATTCAATGGGGGGGTTGGGGGGGGTAGAGAAAATACATGATGGAGCTGAAGAACAACTGGCTTTGACTCCAGGAAAACCATGAGATGCTGCTGTGGGATCTTGAGAAAGCGTGTATTTTCTGGGAGCCCCAAGTTCTTCATTTCTGAATGTGATCCAACTTAAAATATTTCCATGGAGATCAGAGATAGTGAAGGGAAGTGTGTAGCACATATGGGTCATAAGACAAATGTCTGTCATTAATTTGGGTATGACTGTGACTTAAGCTTCTAATGTTTGGATGACTCAGGTGCCAACCAAACACAAACTCTTTATAGATGTGCAGCCATCTGGGGTACTTTCCTTCAAACAGAAGAAATGTCCATGAGCAGTGAGAAGTCTCTCACACTAAGATTCTCTCTCCTAGAATGAAATGAATTGTTGAGAAGAAACAGCTGATAGTGGAGGCTTGCACAAAGTAGTAAAGGGCAAGATGAAGTATACACGTTGCATAGATAGCTCTACTTCCTTTCCCATGGTAGGGCTGAGCCTCTGCAAACAGTATTACAGGGCACTTAACGTAACCTTCAAGACAGCTCAAAGGCAGTCTGGCTTTAAAATCTTTATGAAGGTGGTGTTTTATGTTTATTCTTTTATTTTCCTTCTCTCCCTTTAATTTGATTTGAAAGGAGCAAGGGGGCTATGATTCCATTTTCTGTGCTTGCAAAACAGAGGCACAAGATATTTACAACCAGGGGTAAAATCTTGTCAGGATAGAGACATTGGCTACTTTTTTTATAGTGGCAGAGAACAAGTTTTCTTTTTCCCCCTTTGGTGTTGATGAAGTTATTAAATCTTCGAGTGTTTTTTTTCCCCCATGCAATGCACACTAGTGTGTTTTATTATGTTAACAGCCTGAGTAATTTTCACCCCCAAATAAGATGATGGGTGACAGCCAGTGAATGAGGTCTAAAAGGATGCAAATCCATCTCTTTCAGATCCCAGATGTGCTGTGAACATTTTCTGTTCATTATTATCAGACAGTGCAAACAGAACTGCTTCAGTGGATTTGCACAGACTGAAGTTGGAGAGAGAGTATGCATTATAGGATGCTAGGTAGTCTAGTGGATAGAGAGCCACATGTGGAGCTCCATGGATGAAGATGATATACAAATGGGATCAAAAAAGTTCCTAGCAATGACTCCATGTCATACAACTGGGGACCATGACCACAGCTCACATCTTGGATGCAGATGCTAAAGAAAAAGAAATTTCAGTTTTGCTGCTTCTAGAAATCAGCTGTCATTGCCCTTTCTAACCCCAAACTGGTTTTCTTCCAGGAGCTGCTCTCTCAAGCTTTATGTTCTCAGTGAGTGTCCCTTTCCTTCTCTTCATGGCACTAACATCAACATGCAAAGGAGCGTGGGAAAGCTAGTCTCCTGTTTTTACATCAGGGATGTGAGGAATTCTTCAGGTGTGGGATGTCCCAATCAGCCAGAAAAGTCTAAGTGGCTACCAAAGCTATTTAATCCCTGGTACTTGGAATGAAAGATGAAAGTGGATATAAATCTGCTGCTTGGATTTAAATAGATGTTCAGAAATACATTAGGAAAATAAATGTGGAGAAATATGTATAACTGCTGCTTGGATTTAGAAATTAGACCTAACTGTATACCATAGTTTCTGAAGCTGAACAGTCATTACAATTATAATCAGAAAAAATTATGACTATGAGGGTCTATCCAATGTATTGCAGAATATCTGATAGCATCCCTTGTTTTTCTATGAGATAGCAATGTCCCCACTCTTTTGTGATACCAATAGTATTTTTATACATTGACAAATGTCCCAATGGAGAGGTAGTTAAATCACACTATTTGAGGACTACTCTTATAGACCATGTTTTATGCTCTATGTGAGTCAGTATGTGTGTTCACTCATGTATATAAAAAGGATCTGAGGGAAATTTGACTAATCCAGATATTGATAGGCTACAAAAAATGGGTCTGAGGAAGAGAGACTTCTCTTAAATTAATTTGATTATAAAGATATCAAGTATGTTGTTTCATAACTCCATTCATAATGCCTTCTTTTCAGTAAATTTTTCCTGAATGAATGAAGAAATAAAATAAGTCCAACTTTATTCTTTATGGTAGTTTCAGCTAAGGCAGTGCACATTTCTATCTCCAGAAATCAAACCTCCCTAATCATAAAGGCTATGTTGGCCCAAAGGTAGCAAGAGTCAGATGTTAAATCACAGATGTTGCGACCACCTGCATGATATACATTTAGCTGTCACAAGTTGTTTACCAATAGGAGCACCATGTTCCATTTCTCTATGAAATGTGCATAGGGAACATTCCAGTGCATCTTTTAGCTGAACTTGGACCTCCTTGGTTAAATGGGTTGCAGGGCATTTCTAATTCAACCAAGACTTTCAAATTGACTTTTTATTGTTTGTGTGCAAGATGAATTGAAAATTTCTGGGAAACATTCATTTATTTATTGCATTTGCCTCAGTAGCTGCTGTGGAACAATCCTTTTCAGCACTATGAATATACATTACTCTCATTGGTTAATAAAAAGCTGACAGACTGATAGCTGGGCAGGAAGTTAGGTAGGAAAGCCAAACTGTGAATGCTGGGAAGGAGAAGGGTAGAGTCAGGAGTTGCTGGCAGATACAGAGTAAGCAAGATGAGAATTTCATACTGAGAAAAGGTACAAAGCCACTTAGCTAAACATAGATAAAAATTATGGGTTAATTTAAGTGTAAGAGCTAGTTAGTAATAAGCCTGAGCTACTGGCCAATGATGTATAAGTAATATAAGCCTCTGAGTTAATTATTTGGGAAGGGGCTGCTGAGTATTTGGGAGCTGTGGGTGGGACAGAAACTTCTGCCTTCAGCTTCAGAAGCCCCTATAAGAAATTAATAGATTCTTCTGGACCCGTGAATGGAAGAAAGATAGAGCCTGGGCTTAGCATGGCATCTGCAATGAGGAACAGGGACAGAAAATCAGACAGAGGAAAATGGAAAGTCATTATTCCACAATGACTGCTACTGGAACACTCTGGATGACAATCATCCTTACCAGCTACATAACTGAATTTTGTAGTACTGACAATAATGAGAATTGTCCATCATCTAAATGCTTTACAAACAACAAAACAAAACAACCCCCCCAACCCTCCAAATCTCTACTTTAGTAACTTTCTCCATGTCTGTTTACTCTGAACTGGTAAAGGTCTCCATGTTGGAGGTGGCACCCCTGGACACCAATACCACAAGCTGGTGAATGATTTCCATCTGTGAGGTTCTTCTGTAAACAAAGGAGACATTCTGCTTCTGACTTCAGCCCAGAGCAGCAGCTTCTAATCAAGCATATTGTTCGGAAAAGCTGAAGGCCTGTTTGATTTCCAGTGCAGGGTAGATCTCAGGGATCGTGATCGATGAGTTACAAACCCACAGAACTGCTGCCAAAAGGATACATCAGATGCAAACCACCCAAGCTTTTTACGTGAAGAGGAGGTTGAAATGATGAAAGGACTTGCCCAGGGCCACACAGCTGTTTCATCCCAACCATCAGTCCAAGTCCATCCTGGCCTTAGAGCTTCTGACCACCTACAAGATGGATCAAAATTGGGCTCCAGTAGAGTTAGTGTTGGGCAATATGAGGATGAATTAATTTAGTGAAAGTAAGTTGCTATGAAAATCAAATAGAAATGCATATTATGCTAACACTTGATGTTAAGAAATCCATTTAGTATGGCTTCACAGTACATCGTCACCCCCATTTGGGTACCACAAAACACAATCTCAATCAAAGCACACTTCTCTGTGACATGACACAAAAGTAGAGTTAAGAATTGGAAGAAATATCTGTGAAGTTAGAAATGAGATGGGTGCATGGTTCCACAAATCAAGACCTCTTGACCATCATGCTTCTCTTGGATGGCTTCCCTCCTCTCAAGTCCTAGCCTGGGTTCTTCAGTCACACCAAATTGTAAATGACTGGCAGCAAGTTGCCACTTCCAAGTCCAAGTCTGGAGTCACTATGGTGCAGTTGTGATGGCTGACCTATCACACCTATCTGGCACATTGAAGAGAGAAGACATGGCATCTGAAAGGAGCAGAAATATCAAAGAATTACCTGGCCCCAAAGTGTCAGCAGTGCAGAGGTTGAGAAACGCCACTCAGAGGTTGGGCAAGTTGCATAAACTCTTAACACAAATCATCAGATGAGCACCTTGAGAGGTACCTGACATTTACATAGCTTTGTACCTAAGGTTTTCCCCAGAAAGGCAGAAAAAGACACAGCTATGCTAATGGCCTACCTATAGCTCCCATCAGCAGGCATCATGAGCATCCTGATACCCTTATGCTTGCAGGATGCCTGGTACATCAAATATATCCCTGTAAAAATCCTAGACCAGAAAGCAGTACTCTGTTCATCATCCATAGGAAACTGTAGAGTGAGACCATTTCTCAAGGCTGTGATGACAGAAGGAATCAGATTCTCACTAAAGCCTGCCCTGTCACCAGAACAAACCACCACTACCTCATAATTCAGAGAGACATATGGTTCTAAAAGATTGGTTCAGGAGCCAGTACTATTCGTATAAAATAGACATCTTTGGACATTTACACCCATGTTAAGTGTCATGGGTACAACCAATGCCCACCCCCTCAAAGATGCCCATATTTAACCCTCTGAAGCCTGTTAATATGTTGCTTTACATAGAAGAAGAGACTTATAAGTGTGATTAAATCAAAGACTTTTTGAGCTGGGGATATTAACTGGAATAGCAAGTGGAACTAACAGAGTTACAGGATTCTGTGGAGAAGGAGAGCCGGACCTAGGGCAGGAGCCATGAAGAAGGAAGGAGGTTGGGAATAAGGGCCAGTAGCCAATGGATAGCTCTCAAAAGGCAGCAAAAGAAGGAAGGAAATGGATTCTGTCCCAGAACTTCATAAAGAATGCACTCCTCAGGATACCCTGATTTCATCTCAGTGAAGCTGATCTTGAATATCCAGCCTCCAGAATGATAAAGACAAAAACTGTATGGTTCTAATTTACTGAGGGGTACTTTTGTGTGTTGTAAGAAATCAACACTAGCATTGAGATTAAGTAAACTTGAATTTTAGATGAACAGTAAATTTGGAGTTTATAAAAAGTTCCATGCAATGTTTGTGTGCCCTGTGTTTTATTTTGGCAAGCTTAGTAGTCCAAGGTCCTTACCACATAGCCATTGAATCTTCACCATTTTCCCTTTTCCTGTCTGCTCGGTCACTACAGCGATATTATTCCTGCTGCTCTGGGTTAGTCAGTAGCTCAACAGAGTGAAAATTGTTAAGACCTCAGACAAATAGCTCTAGGTGAAAGTTATTATTCTATATCATTGCCTATCAATTATTTATAGTTTATAAAGTAATACCATTTGTAATGGGTCATATATTTTTCCACTATGTTGTAATATCATTGAACTCATCAGAACAACCACTGGGGAGATGAATTGGTTTTGTGTAAACAGCCATGCCTTTATTTTTAACAAGGTGTGTGCATTTCTGAACTTGAAAATCACTGCTGTTTTATACAGGAGAAAAATTTTTTCTGAGTTCAAAGGGAATGATAGAACCTTCCTTTCCTAGGAATCGGGGGCTGAAACTGAAGTAAGGCAATTTTCTTGTGTAGGGTACAAGATGTAAGGGGGCTTTCAAAGGAGAAACTCAGAGGCCTGCTAAGAAAACTGGCTCCAGTCACCCACAGACAGCAGAGATCATCTCACCTCTTGACACAGCCTAAAGTAAACTCAGTCTAAGGAAAAGCTGTAGACAGGCCTCGAGCCAATTAGATGACTGCAGCTGATTTTATGGATGCTACTCAAGAGGGTTTTTACACAGTTTCCCCACTGAATTTCAGAAACCTCACTCCCAACCTTGGGGCCAGGCTTTCTCCTGACTCAATACACCATGTCAGTATAATATACCGTTCCTGGCTTTAGTCACTGTTAAATCAAATGTAAGCCAGGCAATAGATCATATGCCTTCAGGCGATCGAGGATAGACACATGGTACTGTGATTGGCTGTTCATGGATAGAGAATTCAAGTCCTCTTTTATTTCAGACTGTTCACACTACAAATGGAACTCTTGGGATTGTTGCAGCTGTTTTAGTACCACAAGGCAAAACAAGAATGAGCAGAAAGCAATCACCTCTAGTCTCAAAAAGAGAAGCCAGAACCTTCAGAAAAACCTTCCAAGAGGACTTGCTACACATGGACTCTTCTGTAGCATTGGCCAAAAAATTCATGCTAATGTTTAACCCAGTTTGTGGCAGAATCATCTGTGACTTCCAGAAGATTTCCCAATGGGTCAATGGACATATGGCTAACTTAGAAAAGCCATGCACTGTCTAGCAGAACTAACAGTAAGTAGGAAAATGTTCCACTCTGCCTTTCCTTTACATGAGGCACTACCTGCCCACAGCTATTGGGCTTCCAGAATATGGTTAGCATAACTGAGGATTTGAATTTCAATTTTATCCCCCGTAATTAATGTAAATTTACATTTACATAGCTATGTGTGATTAGCCTTACCATGCTGGACAGCACAGCCCTGCAAGCTACCTGATCTCACTACATCTGCCATCTTATCCATTAAATCCCTTCATTTAACTAGCTTTCCCCTTTTTTTGTGATCCTGTGGAAATTAGGCATGTCTCTAACAGTGTAGTGCCATTTTTAAGGAATAATTATATGTTTACTGTGTCTATGCCTCCTTTATGTGAGATTTTTGACTTATTAAAAATTATTATGTGGAAGGTAAGTCTAAATTAGAGGTCTCCATTGTGCCCCTCCCTTTGGAGATGGGAGTCTGACTTTGTAGAAGGCAGAGGGCTTGGAGGATATAAGGGGAACATGGCCTACTGAATCAAATAGGCAGGGCTCACATGGCTCACAGAGTCTGAAGCAGCAAGCACAGGGCTTGCACCAGGTCATCTACTTATATGTTATGGCTGTTAGCTTGGTGTTTTGCAGGACTTCTAACTGTGGGAGTTGGTGTATCTCTGCCTCTTTTGCCTGCTCTTGGGGCTCTTGTTCCTTATGGGTTGCCTTGTCCAGTCTTGATAAGAAGGCTTTCCCTTGTCTTATTGTGTCTTGTTTTGTCCTGTCTGGCACTCCTCTCTTAGAGAATTGCTCTTTCTGAAGACAAAATGGAGGGGGAGTGGATCCGGAAGAGAAGGGATATGGAGGAACTAGGAAGAGGGGAGAGGGCATACTGTGGTTGGGATGTGTTGTATGAGAGAAGAATCTATTTTCAATTAAAAACAAACAAACAAACAAAGTAAATAAACTCTACTATACAGCCCTGAGGATAGGCATTGCACATTGTGACTATGAATTAGATGGAGCTCAAAATGTGGTTTGGGTGCTGAAAGGTCATGATTTAAGGCTGTATGAAAATATTTTCTCATTATTAATGCTATTGTCCATATTGCTGGTTGTTCATCTTAATCTTTTCCTCTGTGTGCTGTATAGTAAGCCTCAATGAGCTTAGAAAGTCTTATCTGCTTAGTCCTGCAATACCCATAACCATGGATTTCAGATTCCCCAGTCATCTCTCTACATTGCTGTGTTGACTTTCCAACTCATCAAGCCTCACTTACCCTTGTTCTTCTGCCTGGCCTCATTAACCTGCCCTCTGAAAACCAGTGATTAAAGAAGAGTACCAGTAGTACTCAGAATGGCTAAGATCAAAAACACTGAAGACAGCTTATGTTGAAGAGGATGTGGAGCAAGGGGAACACTCCTCCACTGTTGGTGGGAATGCAAGCTTCTACAGCCACTCTGGAAACCAGTATGGAGGTTTCTCAGAAAATTGGGAATAAGTCTTCCTCAAGACCCAGCTATACCACTCTTGGGCATATACCCAAGGAATGCTCAATCATACCACAAGGACACATGCTCAACTATGTTCATATCAGCATTATTTGTAATAGCAAGAACCTCAGCTGAAGAATGAATAAAGAAACTGTGGCACATATACACAATGGAGTACTTCTCAGCAGTAAAAAACAATGACATCATGAAATTTGCAGGCAAATGAATGGAACTAGAAAAAATCACTCTGCGTGAGGTAACTGAGACCCAGAAGGACAAACATAGTATGTACTCACTCATAAGTGGATACTAGATGTAAGGCAAAGAATAACCAGACTACAACCCACAGTTCCAGAGAAGCTATCTAACAAAGAGGGACCCTAAGAGAGATACATAGATAGCCCAGTGAAGGAAAAATAGATGAGTTCTACATGAACAAACTGCAAGTGGGGGGTGGGTGGGTAACAGAGGGCAAAGAATGGGGGATGAAAACATAAGGAAATCGTAGGGTTGAGCTGGAACAGGGACAGAGTGGGAGAGTAAGGAAAGAGATCCTATGCTAAATGAAGACATCATGGGAATACAAAGAGCCAGGGTGCCGGGGAAGCTTTCACGAATCCACAAGGATGTCCTCACCTTGGACTACTGGCAATGATTGAGGGGGTCCCTGGACTGGTCTACTCTGGTGATTGCTAAGTGAATATCATAACTGTTATCACAGAGCCTTTATCCAGTGACTGGTGGAAGCAGACAAAGAGATCCATGACCAGACACCAGGCTGAGCTTCCAGAATCCAAACAATGAGAGAGAGGAGGGATCCTGTAGGCAGGGGATGTCGAGATCATGATGGGAAAACATGCAGAAATTACCAGCCATACTAGTGGAAACCCATGAACTGTGAACTAATAGCTGTGGAGCCCCCATAGGACTATACTGGATATGGGAGAAAGTTGTTTAGCTCAAAGTGTTTAGGGGATACCCAGGCAGGGGGATCAAGATCCATCCCTGGTTCATGGGCAGGCTTTTTGGAGCCCAGTGCCTAGGGTATGACACCTTGCACAGCCTTGGTGCAGTGAAGAGGGGGTTGGACCTGCCTCAGCTGAGTGTACCAGGCTCTGCTGACTCCCCAGGGGAGACCTTGGTTTGGAAGATGTGGGGATGTGGGGTGGGAAGTGGGAAGAGATGGGATCTGTATTTGGTATGTAAAATGAATAGAAAGTTAGAAAGTTTCTTTTAAAAAAAAGAAGAGGTGAGTAGAACATACAGTTTGAACTAAAGCCCCCATGGCACATGCATATATATGTATATCAAATATATCTGTGTGCATGTACATGTATATGCTTGTTCCATAAGTTTGATATATGCTTAATGGAGAAAATAAAAATAGAATATAGTAGTATCAGGGGACAGGGAAACCATTTAGATAGGTTCTGGAAATAGTTCAGAAAAAAATATCGGAAACAAGGCTCAGCATGGTGACACTTGAGATAGTAGAGTGTTTGTTACCAGATTTGGGACAAGTCATTTCTGAGCGGTCTTTCTTTTCATGTGTGCACACTTGGATTCACTTATCCCCTGTCTGATTAGATCCTTAGTTTTGCCCAATCCTCTACTAGACTTGTACTTTAACAATTGTAGATATTAACTCTTGAGGCTTCCCAGACCTTCCCAGTGAAATGAAATTCTCTCCTAGCTAAACCTACCATCTGAAACAGGATAAGAAAAAAAAAAATTACTTAAGTAAGCCATGCCACTTCTCCTTTCTGTAGCTATTTCTTCCTGAGTTAAAAAAAGATTGAGCAGGATTCTCTCTAGTATCTGTTTTAATTTAATGTTTTATAATAATATTCTGTTCAATAAAACCATATCAAGGAGATGAGAGAAAGAGGAAGTAAAGATGAAGAACTGATGGAAAGGAAAGAAAGGGGAAGAAACCTACAGACAAGGGCAAGAGAAAAATCTATTGCAATGAGAACTATTCATGAAGGTTTTTCAATTGGGAAAAATAAAGAGATACTATCCCACAAGCCCACAACTGAGTCCTGGCCTCTGAGTAGTGCTTTCCAGTTCCCCTACTTCTTGCACTCCATCTCTGTTCCCTGCTCCCCCTTCCCAATCCTGGGTGAAGTGTAGGGAACTGCCTGCTACTTTCTTGTCTAGCCTGAGCCTAACCCAGTGCTCAGAGCCCTACAGAGAGAATCTGTCTCTCTAATCTGCTCCTGCTGGCCCTGTCCTCAAGACACATTCACACCATTTTCCACTGTATCCTTGGCCTTTGGTGAGCCTCATGCATCTTAAAGGGCAGTCAGGCAAGTAGCCCGAGGCAGCCTGTGTGCCAATGTTCTCATTCCCAGGGCCCAGTCTGAATGTAAATGACCCAAATCCCATTACTGGGTTTCTGCTTCACTCATTACCCTGAGTTTTTCATCTCTTCTGGTAGTCGGGGAAATATCATTTCCATTTTCAGGAGAAGCAGCTATGCCTTACAACTTTGCAGGGCAGTTTTTTTTTTTATTATTATTATTGCTGTGAATTCTTTCTTGTACTGCATTTTATTCAGCCCTTTACAACTCCTCATTTATGCAGCTTTGAATAGGGAGAATTGTGACTGAAAGAGGGGCCAGAGAATTGTAAAAGATTAAAATTTTCTAAGATTCTCTGTGGTGGCAAAACTATCTGTTACAAGACAGTTTTATATTTTTAGGGAAAAATGTTGTCTCTGTAGAAAGACTTTGATGGAGAAGTTACTGCAAATAATAAAACTCATTCGAAGGAAAAACATGAGAGGAAGTAGGAGATGAGGATAAAGCTAACAGCACTCTGACCTGGCTGTTCCCTACAGTACTCAGGGTTTCCAATGAAGACAGAGGAGAGACATGGAATTACTTCCTAGTGTACTCCAAAGAGGGCAAAGGTGTCTCGTTAGGACAGAGACTAAATACCTGTCAGAGGCCTCACATGCACGTCCCATGAAAACCCTGAGTGTGAGATGTACCAGCTCTTAGAGTCTGATGTGCTTGACTGCTTGGCTCTCAACTGTTTGAGGAGGTTGTTGAACAGCCATGGGGCTCTAGGAATAAGACCTGAGAGTTGACTCTTTCAAGTATTTACCTCAGAGATGACAAGTGTAAGAAGCACTGTTAGGTTCTCAGTGGAGTTGGCTATCTTGGTTCAGAGATGAGGGAGCAGGGCCTGACTAACCCCAGCTATCCATAAATGTGGAACTAGTGAGAGCTAGAGTTTTCTATTAGCCTAGACCAATTTTAATGTCTTTGTGACCCAGGACTGACTGCTTTTCTCATTGGGAAATATCAAGTTTAAGTTCCCCATGTGACCCATGTGACATTCCTAATAGGAACATTTCCCATGAGGTGAATCAGTGGTGCCTTACAAGATACTTTCACACATATTTTCTTATCAAATTGTCTTAGTACCTTATGGGTTTAATATTTCATACCTTCTTGTGAAGAAAGAACTTAAGGCTTGTTTTCTAGATCACATGGAATGTGTCTACGGACATATGACCCTAGGGGCTCCTCTACAGTCCCAAAAATTTGGGTTTAAAACTTAATTCTATGGCCTCAGGCAAAATTCACAATTTCTCTACATCTTATTTTCATATCTGTTGATTGGTAATATTATTCATTCCTTCTGCCACTACTTATTTAGCATCTGCAATAGATGAAGCTATGAAAATACATTAGTGAACCAAACAAAAATCTCCATCCTCATTAGGTTATGATCCAGTGAGGAGAGACAGAAAGCAAAGTCTATTTGAAAATAATGGGTACTAATAATATGATGGGGAAAGAGACTAGGGTGAGTTGGAGGAAGGAGCTCTTATCAAAAGAAAGTGACCAGTAAGACTACAAGAAAGTCAAATCAGTGAAAACATCAAAAGGTCTTGAGATGCCTGCACAGCTATCCAGGCAAGAGTGAACAGCAAATACAGAGGCCAGAGACAGATGTTGGGAGATTTTGCTGTTGTTTCAAGAGCAAGGAGGCCACGATGCCTGCTCTGATGCAAGTGAGGGAGAGAGATGGAAGAAAATCAGAGACTTCCTTGTAGATACTGAAAATGGGTCAAAAATCATGTGATGCTTGGGAGGACCTCTGCAAATGCTTAGGTTCAGAGAGTGATGTTGTTTTCCTGTAGTAATAAGCAGCCAGGGTTTGCTTTTAGTAAAAGTCTGTGATAATCTACCTTCAATTTGGCAAGAACAACCTGAGATTTTATGTTAGGCTACACTGAAGGGATCAGGAACGGAGGCCAATAGTGAGGCTTTTGGGTTTTGACAGCCAAAGAGGATGGAATTAGGAACAGAGTGGACATTTTTGAGGTGGAGAAAATGGCAGAAAGAGGACTTTACCATGAAATAGAAACAGCAGGATTTGTCAACGGATTCTGACCCGAACAACCAGAAGAAGGTTGCTTTGCACTAAGAATTTAGAGCCTCTCTGGGAGGGGGAGGACAAATTTAGCAGTGACTAAACATTTTCTCTAAGTATCTAGTGTGTGGAAAGAGGTGTATGCCTATTCCATAATAGTTATGTGTTATTAGTGGTATTATCATCCACCTTCAGTCTAACAATTTGTAGAAAACATGTGTCCAGTGGCCTTCAACAAATGAACTTCAATCTTGATCCCATAAATGATTTCATGGGCCATTCACCACTTTAAGCCAGTTTGTCCCATCGGTAACAGTATGGTCCTATCATCATTTTATTTAATAATCTCTCTACACTCTCCCCTCCCCTCCACCCTGATTTGCTGAGTATGGACAAGAATACAAGCTGAAAGCCAGTACAGCCCAATCTATGGCTTTATTCAGTATCTTTTATTTTTAATATAACATAATTACAATGTTTCTCCCTTCCCTTTAATGTTCAGATTAAGTCCAACCCAGCCTCCCATGTTACAAAAGAGGAGGCTGGGGCCTGGAAAGGTGGTATGGCTTAAACTTGTCATTATTACCTACACAATGAGGTAATGATGTTATAGATGCCTAGGGATTACCCCAGCTCTCATACTTCAAGCTCTTCAACAAATGCAAAGCACAACAAAAATCAGTTCACAGCAATAGCCCAAAGCCCAGGAGACACTCTTGTGTTCTCTGTCCTCATTACTCACATCTAAGCCAAGAACAACTCCTATTCACTCTTCCCCAAAGTCCAACCCACTCTGCCCTTCTCTTTCCACAGCTAAACTTTCACCTCTGTATAAGCTACCAACACCTTCAAATGAACAATGGGAATGGACCATAACGGGTTCTCAACTGCTATCCTAGCCCTACTGCTACAACCTGAATTGGATGGTCTAATTAGAATCTGAACCAGCACAGTGACTTTTTTACCCAGTTCCCACCAGCAAGTTCCTGTAGAACTTTCCTCGACTTGCTCACTCCTCATGATCCTGCGCCCCTCTTCTTTTGGATGAGCTCTTATACCCCCTGCTGCAACACTCAATAGGTTCTAGGCTTTCTAGCATTTCCTCTGTGCCTTTGCATGCCCAGTTTCTCCTTCTGAACTATTTAGGTTATTAGAAGGGCTCTAGCAATTATTTCTTTTCATGTTCATGCCCTTCAGGAATCCTCACCTTTGAACCTGGTGACTTGCTTTTCAAGAACAGAGTATGGTATGCACAGGTGACAGTATATAACATCCAGGGTTAGGTTACAAAAGACTCTCTCTCTCTCTCTCTCTCTCTCTCTCTCTCTCTCTCTCTCTCTCTCCTTTCTTGCTTGCTTATTCTAATGAGGTAAACTTCCATGCTCAGGGTGCCACTTGTTCAGAATAAAGAGTGTCCTGCCAGAAGGAAATAGCTCTAGAGAAACTGAACTGTGCCACCAAGAATATGAACAAACTCAAAGCCATACCAACTCCATTCCCACAAAGTGACAACAATCCAGCCAATGTCTTCACCACAGCTGCAAAGCAACCATGATTCAGAGATTCCAGCTAGGCTGTGCCAGCATTTCTGACCCAGAGAAACTTCAAGACAATAAATGTCTTAAAATAATGTGTTAGGAAAAAATAGACACCATTTCTGAACATTTTCTCTTATTATTCTCTCAGCTGGGAGCTCTCTTTCTACTGAGATCTTGAAGGACTGGCTCTATCCCTCAGTCTCTCAGTTTCTGAATCCCTCCCTCCCTCCCTCCTTCCTTCCCTCCCTCAGGATTCCTTCCCTGCCCAACAAAATTCCCAATCCATCACTCTGCTTCATTATTTTTATCTTCTGTCAATAAGTGGGGAAAGATTTGGTGCATTTGCTTGTTTGCCTGTTTCTCCCATTATTCAGAGGCTGTATCAAGAGTGGAACCCTCTTCGACATGTTCATACCTCACCCTCAAAACCAAAAAGAGAGCCTGGCACATAATGCTTTATCAATAACCTTGTGTTCAACATATGTGAATGAACAATGCCTGAAATGAGTTGCAAAAGGGACATGGGAAGACAGAAAGGGATAAAGCATGATTATTTGTAAAGCTTAGACAACTCCCAGCATTGGTTCACATGATTCATCCCATCTATCAGAGTAGATTGAAATTTTACAGGACACCAGGGCTGTTTGTTTTTTTCAAAGATCACTTCAAGACTTCATAATTTCCTTGCATGAGTTTCCTGCAGATTTCAGCTGAATTTTAAGGCAACAAAACCCACATCCTCTTCCTTCTGGTTTCCCTCCCCCTCTTTTCCTCCTCAATAAATCCACCACCCAGTTTGATGTACTTCCCTCCCATGCGAAGAATAGTCAATAGGTTATAGAAATTACCGAACTCTTAAGGCAACATAATTATGTTTGTTAAATGTCCAAGACTAAAAAATAGCTCAAGCTCTTCTGAAATCCATGTGTTTGTTTGTTGTTGTTGTTGTTTTTTAATTATGGAGACGTTTCTAGAGTAGTCTGCCAACTTGTGAAAACATATTCTTTTTACGAGGCTGGTTTCTTCTTTCCTGCTTTCATTTAGTCTGCAGCTTAAGGCAATAGGCTAAACTATATCCCCTGACTTCTACTGCAAATAGAAGGTGGAAGACTATCTCCTTTTTAAGGAAAAACACTGAGGAATTTGTGTTGGCTTTATTCTTGAATTCAACATATGGAGAAGAACACTAAAATGTCAGAAAGAGGGGGAAATTATCAAAATGGTTCAACAATCTTCTACGACCATTTTCAGACAAACTTTGTTAAATACATTATACAAAATACTGTCAAAGACATTTATCACATGATAACTCCTCTTGATTTAGATGTTCAATAAAAGAATAATGTTTAAATCCGTTATGGTGTACTTATCCACGAGAATAAAGACAGTGAAGCCATGCTCTTGAAGACCTTTGGAAAATACTGATAACAACAGTAAATGAGGTTCATTCAAGTAGATCTTAGGAATTCAACCCTATGTTTTACATTTTCAAACAAGAATATTGTCTTTGCTGGCTCTTTCCCTGCCGTTTTTTTTTTTTGCAGGCCCTTCCTTTCTCTCTGTTGTCCTCCAAAAAGTTTTTGAAGATCACATTTAAAGTCTCATTTCCCCTCGTAATTATATGTGTCCAAGGAATGGTGACCGTTTAGTATAATGTTAGTCAAAACTGAGCTGTGCATATCCCTAGATTATAGTAATGTCATTTAAGAAGGTACTAAGATCACCAGAAAGTTCTACTCCCCAAACCCTGGCACTAATTATTTTTCCACAATGATTCATTTACTTTTTGTCCTTTTTATTTGTCTGAAATTTCCCTTAAGTTCCTTACACAAAAAGTGAATTGCTCAGAAAATAAATGGTTCAATGGGGAAGCAAAATCTTTACCCAAGTTTTCTGTGATCTAGTCCTTTAATTAGAGAGGAAAAGAATATTCGACAGTAAGAAAAAAAAGACAAAGGGAAGATTTCTGTAAGTATATGGGGGTAGAGCTTGGCGAGCACCTGAAATCCCTCCTACTGAGGCCTTGGCCTTGTTCACAGCAAAGCAAGAAGGAAAATCATTTCATGATACAAGATTCTAGTCAGTTCCTTCACCTAGTTCCATGCTATACAAAATTATGTGGAGGACAAATTTCTAAATTGCTCCTAAACAAAAAAATCACAGTAGAGAGAGTTATGGTGATCTATTTTACATATGTCAAGGTATCTTTGTATATATTTGATGTAGCTGTTGTACTTAAAGCAAGTAATTAAAGAAACACATTTTTTTTTTCAGACAGTCTGTATTGCAATGGTGTCCAGGCCCAACCACAAATAAACCAAGGAAGGCATGCAAACCTAATGGCTATATTGGCTATACCATCTGTGGTGGTTGTTTGGCTCTTTTTGCTCTTGCCTAGCCTCTTCCTGAGAGCCTACAGTCTCCCCGGGGAATTTTTTTCTGTTCTCACACTTGTTCTCAAATAGTACCCATCTTCCCTGGTGGGGCATTCCCCAAAGCCTCTGTATGATGTAAAGCTACAGGCCTACTCTGCTCTCCTTTGATTAGAGATATGCAGTTATAGGCTGTAGGTCAAACATCCAGAGGAGATTGCTCTCTTAGAGCACACATCTCTCCCATTGTGCACATGAAAAACCCCGAGTTTGGATTTCTTCAGGTTAGCCCAATCTGGATTTGAATAACACTTTTGACACTCATTGTCTGTGTAATCTTAGTCATTTTGGGTCTCTGCTTCTCCATGAGTATTATGTGACTAATTAATTATCACTTTGAGCTATGCAGTTATTTTTTTTAAATGAGACTATACACATTAAAATACCAGATGACCTCTGAAATTAACATTATCCCACACATCCTCCTTGCCCTGCCTCAAAGTTCTCAAAGCCTTGGGGTACTCTAGATGAGGGAGGAGAATGGATGAATGCATTTTATCATGAAATAATTTACCACCTAGCTCTTCACTTAACCCTGGGTATATTTTTGCTTCTGTGTATGGATCTGTCAAAAAATAGGGAAGCCTTTCTTGGCCCAACGTTGTTCATCTGATTTTCTGAATTCTGAGACAACTTTTTTTTAAGCCACCCAATATCATATGTCTTTTTTAAGCCACTCAATGCCGTATGTTTGTGTGAGTTCTCCCAATCAATGTTCAAGCAAAATTCCTAGTACTAGTATAAAAAGTACTGATGTGTCTGGGGATTTATCTTGTATCAGTAAACCAAGTATTAGTAATCAGCAAACTGTACCATCATTTTGTGAGGTTCCATGAACTCATCTAAGCTTTTCATCTAAGTGAACTCTTGTGATGCACCAAGCAATTCTGTTAAATTAGTGCTATGCCTACCTTTACTCACTGCATAAGCAACCTAAAGGATGTAGTTTGTGAGCCAAGTACAGCCCAACAGAAGTCTGAACCATAAGCTAACAATGTTTCTTGTCTTTTCAATGATTCTACATTAGTTTTGTGCATCTTTACATGAAATCTTCAGTGGTGTTTCTCAGTTCTTAAAATACTCAGTACTTATTTTTAAGAAAAATAATCAGTGTATTTTCTCCTTGCTATAGTGTTTGACTGTTGTGGGATATTCCCTCTCTTACTTTGGGATTATTCCTCAAAGTTCTAAACAAAATCAACACCCTGAAAAATATAAACCATGAAGCAGGGCAGCTTCATCATGTTCCTCACTACTGCAGGTGGTCCTGGGAAATATAGTCTGAATCATATACAAGCAAGTCCTGCCAGTCAGTAATAATGACCAGGACAGCTACTTGAAGGTAGAAGTTTCTGTCCTGCCAGCAACTCCCAAATACCCAGCAGCCACTTCCCAAATAATTAATTCAGAGGCTTATATTACTTATAAGTGCTCAGCCAGTAGCTCAGGCTTATTACTAACTCTTATACTTAAATTAACCCATAATTCTTATCTACGTCTAGCCAAGTGGCTTGGTACCTTTTCTCAGTACAGCATTTTCATCTTGCTTCCTCTGTGTCTGCTGAGGACTCCTGACTCAGCCTTTCTCCTTCCCATCAATCTCAGTTTGGCTTTTCTGCATAAATTTCTGCCCAGCTATAGACCTGTCAGCTTTTTACTAACCAATGAGAGAAATACATATTCATAGTTTTGAAAAAGATTGTTCCACAACACTTCCCCCTTTTTGTCTAATTAAAAAGAAAGGTTTTAACTTTAACATAGTAAAATTTTGTGTAATAAAAACAGTTATTAAGTAAGAATTATAGTTACAATCTCTAGTCTATTTTTATTTGGCAAAATTAGAGAAAATATTTTATGATCTATCTTATTTTTGTGAGTCTAAAGTTTCACATCTAATTTATCTTTTTATCATAACTTAAAAGAATACTGTTAGTTTAACTATCTAGTCTATCAAAGAACAAAGGAACAAATCTTATCTAATGACAGGGACATCAGGCTGCCTGGACAGTCACACAAAGTTCCTCTGTAATTTTGGAACACATAGGCCTAGCATATCTTACAGACTTGCTTGTGAAGCAGGGAATTTTTAAGGACTGTCCTACCTTGTCTTGTCAAAATTTGGCAGTCACCTTTCTTGTGTCCTGCTGGTCCAGTTTTGACAGTAACTTTCAGCAGGTGAGGCATGGGCAGTTTCTTTGACTACATAGATAGCTTTTGTCATAAAGAAAACAAAATCCATATAGTGTTTCTTTGGTGTTTATCATCCTCCTTGAAGTTATTGGTGCTATCAGGAGTAGACATGTCTCACTGTTGAGAAAAGTCTGTTTTTAAAACATTTTAAATGCCATATTCTGTAGGTCTTTGAAATGTTTGAAGGTTATCTCTTTGTCTGAAATATATCTCTGTATGGCCTGGAAAAGATATGTTAACATGACTATAAGTTTGTTATTATATATGACTATTAATCTGTATTTCTTAATTATATTATATTCCATTTTTAAATGAGCTGCATAAACATAATACCTTAACAAAAATAGAAATATACATACAGTGTAATGAAATTAACTTTAAATTCCTATCAATTAACCAAAATCCATATTAACATAAAATATGTAAGATTAATAGTTGTTTTTTTGATTAAAGTAGATTCAATAATCTACCCTTTTATCCTATCATTTATATATACCCCTTTTTCTTTTCAGAACAAGATCCCTGAATCTAATCTCCTTTGTTTAGCTTTTTTTACTCACCATTATCCATAATAACTTGTAACCAATTCTGCCCCCCCCCCCATGACAATATCCATGATATATTTTGAGGAATGTAGGCATAGTTCTCTACACTACTTCCTGCTGATTGGGGGCACTGGTAATCTTTGAGGGACCATGAGAAAATTTAGGATTATGAAAAAGTCCTGACTGGAGTATTCTGTGAGATTGGATCATTTCAGTCAGCAGTCCAGAAGCTGTTTTTGTTTGTTTGTTTGTTTGTTTGTTTGTTTTCGAGACAGGGTTTCTCCGCATAGTTTTGGTGCCTGTCCTGGAACTCACTTTGTAGCCCAGGCTGGCCTCGAACTCACAGAGATCCACCTGGCTCTGCCTCCCGAGTGCTGGGATTAAAGGCATGTGCCACCACTGCCCGGCCAGAAGCTGTTTTTGATGTTGGATGACCTGGGCCAATGTTTTCACTGGTCTCTGGTCCCCTTGCTCTGAAACTATATAATCTTTTAAAGGTAACATACATATTTGTTTTAGTACAAATATAGATTGTGCATTGTACATAAATCAGCCAAAGATGATTTTTTGTTTTACGTTTGAGAAGGTAAAACATACATCACATGTCTAGTAGGTTTTAGGTTTATTTCTTTGTTTGCAGCCAGATTTTTCAGGAAATCTTCCTCAATCAAACTTGATTTTTCTTAACCCAGGATGAATCCAGAGTCTCTAATTTCCCAGGGAAACAAAAGTATAATCCCTTCCCCAAAGTAACATATTTTTGACTTAAAGTTTGAAGTCAAAATAATTTTAAAATATATAGGTTGGATTAATCTGGCAACATTTATAATCAAATGTCTCTTATCAGCTGTTGTTCCTTCCTCAGCAGCCAAACTATTCAAACACAACACAATAACATACAGTATCCAAACACTCTGTATAATTTCCAATTTAATGTGGCCTTTTTGTTGTTGTTAAAGCATTTAGACAACAGACAATTGTGGTGATATTGTGTTCCCCAATATTTTGTGCATCCTAATAAACTTATCTGGGTGTCAGAAAACAGAACAGCAACTATATTAAACATAGGTTTAAGCAGTGGGAGCACATGCCTTTAATCCTAGCATTCAGGAGGCAGAGATCTGTGAGTTCAAAGCCACACTGGAAACAGCCAGGCATGGTGACACATGCCTTTAATCCCAGGAAGTTATAGCAGGAAGCAGAAAGATATATAAGGTGTGAGTACCAGGAACTAGAGTCTTTTTTAAGCTTTTAGCTTTTAGCAGCAGTTCAGCTGAGATCCATTTGGATGAGGACTCAGAGGTTTCAAGTCTGAGGAAACAGGATCAGCTGAGTAATTGGCAAGGTGAGGTGGCTGTGGCTTGTTTTGTTTCTCTGGTCATTCAGCGTTCACCCCAATACCTGGCTCCAGGTTTTTCTTTTATTAATAAGACCTTCTAACAATTCGTGTTACAGACAATTCTCATTACTGTCAGTACTACAACATTCAGTTATATAGCCTGGAAGGATGATTCTCATCCCAAGTGTTCCAATATCAGTCATTGTGGAATAATGACTTTTCATTTTTCTCTGTCTGACTTTCTGTCTCATTCCTCAGTGTAGATGGCATGCTAAGCTCAGGCTCTATCTTTCTCCTGTTCATAGGTCAAGCAGAATCCATTCATTTCTTGGAAAGGCTTCTGAATTGCTTGATTTCATCCTGAGAGACTCCTCTACATGGCATCTGGACTGCTGTGTTAACAGAGCGACTCAATGTATGACTGCTCATTTGTTCATTCATTCATTCACTCATTCAAATTTATTTAGGATTTACTTTGTGCTGGGCTATAAAGAGATATCAGGAAACAAAACAATAAGATCTCTGTCATTATGGAACCCATATTCTATCAGAGTTATGAAATCATTGGAATTGAACTCAATTCAAATCATTCAGTTGAGCATTCCCACCCAGTCCCAGTTCAGTTTGACTGCTGTTTTTAGAGAATCCACTGTATTCCTGATGATATGTTTGTTCATGGCATCTCTTCATCAGTGTTTTTTTTTTTTTAATTTCATCACTCATGATCACATCTTTGGCTATCAGGTATTACATGTTTCCCTCATTCACAAATGAGTAGTTGACTACAATAGGTGGTATGCCTTTGTAATATGCTATGGCATTTTTTATCTCTTCATACCATAGTATCCCTGAAATTGCCAATGATAATATAGAGGGTTACCCTTCTCTCCCTCCCTCCCACTCTTATATGTATATTTATATCATATGTTGCTATATCTATTTATATCTATATCTATATAGAGAATATATATATATATATATATATATATATATATATATATAAAATCTGCAAAAGGCACGATTATTATGTATGCATGCACATATTGCACAATCTCAATTGGATCCCAGTACTATCTGGGGTGTGTGTATTTTAAGTCTTATATCACTCATTTATTTGTTCCTTTAATAGGGACTAAGAAGCAGAACAGAAAAGTCCACATCTAAGACTGAGTTTATAAGCATAGAAAAAAAATCAGAAGCTTGTGATCAGCCTAAATGACCATCTTCAGACAGGTAGAGAAGATGGGCATTCCTGACCATATATCTGCATGGAAGGTTTTTGAGGCCCAGTGATGCAAATTGTATTCCAGGAATTACAAATATCTTAGACTGATGCACAAAAACTTCACTTATTCATGGTTGATGAACTTACTTGTTAATTATTAATTCAGCTTAATTATTCTGAGTACCCCATCTATGCATTTACCAATACCCAGTACTGTGCTTATCATTCAGTATTTGAAACTAAGCCAGGATACATTACGTCTAAGTCCAAGAATCCAAGAGTCTTGCCTTTTGCAGAAAGGCCCACATTTTAACACAGGCCTCTTTCCCACACTCACATTTACTGGGCAAAAGACATTTACATTCTTGGCCAGTCAGAGTATTGGAATATTATTATTTATTTAAAACTCATTACCTACAAACTCCTTTCATGGAACCAATTAAAAAGTCTCCTAAAGACAAAGATAATATTATACTTGGTGTAACAGTTTTGGGGGCTCTCCCAATGTGTTAGAAACCCCGATAGATCTTGACAATTTTTATGTCTCACTTTTAAAAGTGAGGCTGATGCCAGGGAACTTGGCCTCTGCTGGTATGTGCTGGTTTTCCTGAGAATAAAATTATGGGTGTGTTGAAGGTGGGGGGAGTGAGGCAAGGAGTGGGAACTGACAGGGAATGTGGGTACTTAAGGTGTCAAATTTTACATGTCTGGGTTTTGTTTCCACCAGACTACACTCTGAAAATCACCATTCCATGCTATATGCTTACTGGAAGGGCTGGCACTGTTTCAAAGAAATCTATGTGAAATGAGGATATCAGAATCTTAAGTATTGAGGCTGCTGAGAGGACATCTTTAAATGGAGTTCCCCAACATGCTGTGATATAAAACAGCCATATGAGAAATGGACCCCTATTTGAAGTCAACAGCCTGGAGCTAGCCACCAAGAAGGGGTTTGATCAACTACCAGATCATCTTGGTATCTTTCTCAGTTTAGCTTTCTAGATGGCAGATGGGGTTCTGTTGCCATTGAGACTGCAAGGACCTTCTAGGTAGAGCCTGTTCTGAGGCTGAGGTCACCCTCCTTGATGCCCCACTGTTCTTACAGTGCTTTTGGAGTAAGCAGAATTCATTGCCATCCTTCAGCAGCAGACTGCAAACCACAGCCTCTCAGAAGGACTCTGGGGAGACATTTTAAATTGCTGGCTGGAGAAAAATGAAATGTGATCAAATCAATGCACTCATACAAACCTGCCACTGGCCACCCTCTCCTCTGTTTCCAGAATTTTAAGACTAGTTCCCAAAGTATAGATGACTTCTCTTCCCTTCCTCTCTCTAGTTTTTTAACTTTATCTTTGAACATCACTATGAAAAGTGATGGGGTACAATGTGACTCATTTCCTACCTTATAGAGGTTTATAGCTAGAAGAATAGTGTGGATTGCATTGAGTTCACAAGGGCCTGGGGTGTACTGGAAGGCAATATGTCAGAGTTCCTAGTTCTGGATACACTTGACTTCAGACTCAATGCCCTTATTTGATGATTATAAAACCCAGGGAAGATTGATGACTCAGTCTTGTCACATATAAAATGGGTAAAGTGACAATACTTTTCGCAAATGTGTTGGTAAATGTGAAATAAGGCATAAAGGAGAAGCGGGATCTTGGAAGGGTCTTCAATAAATGCTTTCACACTCTTAACAAATAAAATACTACAACCTTAATAAATACTAGCTAAAAGTTGCTATATCCTTATTAATATTAAAACAAGGTCTGAATCAAGCATGTAATGCGTTGTTCTATTTGTTTTGTCTCTAAGTTGGTACTGTTGTCATTCCTTATTCTATAGATAATAGCACTACAGCACAGTGAAATCAAGGAGCTCCCTATCTGGCCCAGATAGTGACTAAAAGCATTGCAATATGATTCCAAGCAGCCTGCATGAAGACACTGTCATCTTCACCTCTAGTTCTGACATAAGGTATCCAGTAAAGATATACTTATTGTCTTCTTTGAACTCTGTAATTGTTCCAGGGAGTAGTTACTATAAGTCCCACAATACCAATGGAGAAAAAGAAGCTCTGAGATGCTAAGAACCTTAGCCCAAGTCTTCAGGTACATGACAGGCTCAACATGTTTTTCTATTGCTATCCAAAGTCTTCCTTCCTTCCCTTCTTTCTTCTCCTCTTCCTTCTCCTTCCCACCAGTCTCCCTGCCCACCCTCTACATTTCGTTCAGTAGTAGGAGTTAAAGCCAGTACTGGGAATCAGTCTACCACTAAGCTAACCCTCAACTTTACCCTCCAAGTTCAAGCAATCATGAGGCAAAGCAGAGTATCAAAATGTTTAAAGTGTCTATTCTTTGAAGTTGAGCTAAACATTCACCAAGAGACAAGGATCAGACCACTGAATACCTTTTACTCCATGTGCTTTGTATGAATTAGGCACTGGCAACATTCACATTCTTCTGATGTTTCCTTGATACAAGAATTCAGATGCCTAGGGCCCATACCATATCTAGGGAATCAGACACCCAGAGACAGAGCTTAAATATTTGTATCTGACATGGTCATGTGCTTTTGATATGTGGAAACCACAGCAACAACATAGGAAAATCGAAGTTGCCGAGTGACATTTCCTCACCAAGAGACCAGAAGGAGTTTGTCCAAGAAGTGCTAACTTTTGATTTCAGTTGCCAACTCCCTCTGGGCATTTTAATAATAATCAACTCAACCAACTTCAACGAGTCTAGGTTTCCTCATATGTAGCACAAAACACACAGCACATGATGTTGTTGCAAGGAACACAGTATGAACACATGTTGTACCTGACTACTATACCTGATTCAGGATGCAAGTTCTCCTTCTTTCCAACACTTATAGAAAAGCATATTCATATCGTGAAGAACATGCCAGAAGAAGAGAATGATTGGTCCTAAGTACTGTACTTCTAGGCTGAATCTGATTGAGGGAGGGTGTGTGTGTGTGCGCGCGCGCGCCTGTGTGTGTGTGTGTGTGTGTTTGTGTGTGGTGTTTATGGTCATCTCTGAAATTATTATAGTTTTTAAGTACTTCTTCTGTATCTTGATTATTCTCATCATAGAATATTTCCACTTGTCTCTCTTGAAAATCTGGTTAGCTAAGGGTTCAGACTGTTTCTATAATGTCAGATCCTTCCTCAAGCTTTCCTGGTTTGGTCAGAAATCAATACGGAGTTCAGTTTTCACCAGAAGAAACCGAAATTAACTTCTTTGGGCCCTGCCTTGGCAGGTAGCCTTGTGTGTGATCAATATCATTTACTTGGAATCTTTTTCAGCCTAGAGCAGTGAATTGTATAAGTTTCTCTCATGTGTATAGGTACACGATATGCCTATTTGTACATGGTGTTTCCACATTTGGGGGTAACACAGCTGTGTATGCAGCTGTGCATGTACCTGAATATGAGTAATCTGATAAATTTTGATGGCTAGTAAAGCAATTCTATATAGAGACAAATTTTAATCCTATAAAGCATATGGGAAGTGTCATAAGGTCATCTAGGTTGGAGAAAATAACTCCCCTAGTTATAAATGACAATTCATACTGCCATGATTCCTCTCACAGAAGCTATGCTCTTCTGTAAGGAATTCCGTTATTTCCTGGTTCCCACAAAATTAATTCTCATAGCAATAAAATGAAACAAATGACTTCCAGTCATGGCCTGACTTCTCTCTGGCTGAGTGCCAGGGAAGGAAACTCAGCAATGCAGGCCACACCAACTTCAACATTTTGGTTTATTTCTCCCTCCCCTTGGAATTAACAAACTGACTTTCTAGTATAACTCTGAACCTCAATGTCATGGTATTTAACCAGAGTCAGGCTGACATCTGGGCACTGACAAGACAATTATCTTTCCAATCATCTTCTCTGAGATGATGCCAAGGTCATCTATGATTTAATCCCTGAACAATTTGTGGTGTACTATGTTTTACTGAGGATACAAAAACCAGAATAATGTATTATTCCCGTATTTAAGGAGTTCATAGTCTTGTTGGGCATAAATAATAACATGCAAAAAAATTCTAAATCAAACTTGACAAGACAGGTACTGATGCTTTGTGAAACACCACATGGGACTGGAAATGTAAGTGGAAGCCTAGGAGCAGGGTTCTAATAAAAGTGTCGTAGTGTCGGGGGCTATGTCATCAGGGTTGTGGGGTTTCCTGTTGGATTGGCCTGGGAGAAAAGAGAAGAGAAATGGGTTTTAATTAGCCTGAAGTGAAGTTTGTGAATCTGAACAAGTAAGGTCTGGGCTCAGGAGGAGGTTATCCTCTACCCTCTCTGTCCTAGGGATATGCAAGTAAATGAAGTGTCTGCACAGTAGTGGGAAGTCTCAAATATGAATATGAGAGAAAATCTTTTCACAATGGCCAGAAGTTCAAAAACATCTCTTCTCCACTCTAGCTGATTACAGTCTTCTCTAAGAATCCCAAGAAGAAAATTTCTCAGACCAGTAGGACTATATTAATATACCTGTGCATCTGGATTTGTATGAGGGCAGACATCATTCTGTCACTGTTATCTTAAGTCTTAGCATCAGGCCTGCCATGAGTTACACTCTCAATGACATACTTATGGGAGTATTATGATTCTCCCCCACATCCACTTCTATAGCCTTCTTTAAACAAGTATATGATAATTCCATTCTTGGAGACTCTCAGGTCAAAACTATAATGGTAATCTGGACTCTGTCTTTTCATACACAGACCTATCCAAACAATAGCTGAATTGACTACTGTCTTCAAAATGTATTCTTAATCAATTACTTTTCCCAGCACCCCTTACCACTAGTCCATTGTGACCAAGTCTTACCTAATTGTCATAGTGTCCTCTGACCTCATCTGCTACAATGAGTGACCTCATTGGCTTCTGGATCTCTTGACTTCTGCAGTTGAGTATGTGGTTCCTTTTCCAGAAAGCAGACAGTCATTGCTTGAGAACATGAGTAAAGTTCGACATTTCTTTGTTCATATATCTGCAGTGGTTTTTCACCTTCATGAGAAGCAACTTGGTTTGTTGATGGGGCTCACAAAGCCCCATGTGAGATGTTCTCAGCTAAGTCTGTGGATTTATGTTACTGTACCGATTGACCTCTCTGCTTTAGCCTTGATCTCTTATCACTATCAACAGACCAGAAACCTGTTCTTAGCTTAGCCTTTGACTTTGCTGTTTCCACTATCTGGACAATCCTTCTCCAGGCATCCATAGGACTCCTGTCCTACTGCCTTTCAAACACGACCTTCTTAGACATTCCCTTTGATCATCCTGTCTAAAGTGCATGTGGTTCCTTCAGGACAACTTCCCTTCCCATGCTTTGTTTCACAACACTTGTTGACACCTGTCATATATATGCTGCTTATTTGTCTCCCATTGTGGAACACAGAAAGAACACTACAAATTTTGTTCATATATTCACCACCTAAATTAAGACTGGGTCATTTTGTTGAATAAAATATGTTTTTTGTCAAGTTCATATATATATATATATATATATATATATATATATATATATATATACATACACACACACACATATAGCATTCTTTTACTCTTATTCATACCCTTTCTTATCTCTCTCTCATCCTTGTAGCTCCTCTTCCTCCTTACAGTTCTTTTCCATATTCATTTCTCTTTGTTATATTTTGTGATTCACAGATTTCTAGCCAGGAATATCTGGGTGACCATAGGTTTGGGACTATCAATGGAGGCTAATGGGCTCACTGTTTTGCATACAACTGAAGACAATGAATGTTCCTCCACAATAACCCATCAGTACACACCACCTAGCTTAGCACACAGGCCTAGGTCCCCATGAGTCCCTTCTCCGATATATGATTGACTTTTGACAATTCCAAGACTGAGCATGTTGTAGAAAGAAGAACCTTGCTAATATTTGTATTAAAGGATGGACACACACGCCCATACGAGAGAGAGAGAGAGAGAGAGAGAGAGAGAGAGAGAGAGAGAGATCCTTGTAAATGCCTGTTAAAATTTAAGCCTTTCACCTCAATGATGTTTTTCAATCACAATTAATACAGTTGACATTCTCACCCTCACTTACAGAGGGGAATAAGAGGATTGTTGAACAAGTTGGCCTGTATCCCAGAGCTGGAGTGGATGCCTGGAAGTCTCATTCACTTTCAGTGTCCCAGGAAAGCCTTGGCTGGGCTGATAGGAGGACTGAGACAGACCTGTAATACTGCCTTTGGAAAGTGGATGGAGGCTTCAGAGAGTAGTGTTGAAATAACATACTAGCATATCAGTTATGGAGAATAAGGATGGAGCAGTACTTACTGTTGACAAGTCAAAACAGCTTACCCTGGGTGACTAAACTCAACACCCACCTTTAGATTTTCCCTGGGGGATGAGGAAAGGCGGAAGTGGAGAGAGCAAGAGGAAAAAAGTGAAAAGTTCCTCTGACAGGCAGCCAGACTTTCCTGTCAGGGCATTTCTGACTCGCCCCTTGTAGGAGTTATTACTCATAGGAAGACGAAGAGTCCTAAAAAAAGGACTCCTGGAATATTCCTAAATGAAGAGCTAAGTGAGAAGGATAAGGCATCAGCAATGGGTGGAGCTAGAGTTGGTTTGTGAACCTGCTTTTTAAAAGTTTTGATGACTACATATTTCTATAGAATGTATTGTGATCATATTCATCGTAATTGTCTTCTCTTATCCCTCTACAATCCTTGCTGATGCCTTTCTTTCTATCCAGTCCCTCTCCTGTTCCATGTGGTTATTATTTTTTGTAGCTAGCTATATTTGTGATTGCAATAGTAATAACACCATGCACAGAATAACCAAAGAGAGTTATTCATAGAGCTCCTTTCAAGTCTTCAGGTCTTATACTCTTTCTATGATGTTCCCTGGGTCTTGTACGGGGTGATATAAGTGTTTAATTTAGGGACAAGCACTAAACAGTCGCATATGCTCTGCACTTTCACGCTGTTCAGTTGAGAATTCTCACATCTATCTGGGAAGTGTGCATAGCAGCTTCTGAAGGACTAGGAATAAACTTATTTTGTTAAAGTTTGAACCCTTGGGTCCTTGATATAAAGAGTCTATCAACAAAAGCTCTGGACAAGTCAAGATTTTATGGACATGGCTGAGTACTGAATCAGAGATCTGTTTGGGGGAGATATCCACTAACAGCGACCGGCAGAATTTTCAGCTGCAGCTGAGGGTGGAATTCCATGTCTTAGTGGGCTCTGGCATTCTGTAATCCTGGGGATGTAAGTCTCAGGAAAGGAGGGTGAATTTGCGGAAGTATAATGTGGGAGATAATGACAGTAGTCCCTGAAATCTGACTGACCTGTTGCATTCTCTTGCCAGCTTGATTCAAGAGGTATTCCTGAACCCAAGATTTGTGAGATCTTAGATCTTAGATGTTGGCTCTGCTCACAGATTTGTTTAGGATTACCAGGGGAGATAATCTGTCCAGACTTCTCAGTTTGGATATGGCACACAGATTTTTTTTTTTGACATTCAATAGACAGCCCCAAGTCAGTTTTCTTTTTACCTGCTTCTAATGATGCAGGTTGAATGAGTCAGAAGAATGCTGACTTAGCCACTTTTGCAGAAAGACAGCCATCAGACGAAGTTTCTTCTTCTTTATTGAAAGAGAAATATATAACTTGGGTTATATGGAATTGCAATACTTCCAGACCAGACAGCCAATTTGAAACTAAGGTTAGGGTTAGAGATTCTCCAGACTACGGATAATGAGGGCTGGAGAATCTACCCACAGGAGCCCACGGGAAGTCACTAAGCATTAACCTTTCTTCTTTGTACTGTGATGTGAGATTAAAAACTGTAACCTTATAGGCAGAAGGACACTTAACCTAGACAGGCAAATATACTCTAAAAATATAGAATTAGATGTCAAATTTAGAAAAGAGTTTTTGTTTATGCAATACAAATAAAAATCTAAGGGATAAGTTTATCTTCTCTCCAACAGGATAAACTGAGACAAATGACATGGTTGGCAAGTGGAGAAACTGAGGTTAATTAATTTGCCTCATAACAAGGCTCTCAGAAGGTAGCATTTGGAATAATGGAGAAAAAGAGAGCACAGACTCGATGGATGCTTGGGGAAGAATATTCCAGACAAACGGAGCAGCAACTTAAGATGAAAGTAAGTCACATAAAGATGACCTCCAAGGCAAGAAGCTCTCAAGTGCGTATAGTAGCTTCACTGTTCTTCCTTTCACTCTCAGAAGAGCGTGAGCTTTTCCTCCACATGGTCCTCATCAATTTCTCCTTACACCTAGAGTCTTTTTAAAGATGGGACTCATAGTTTATTTCCACTCACCCGAGATCACAGTAGACCTTTGAAAACTTTAGCTGTGCAGTTGAAAGTTTTCAAACAATAGTTCAGAATAGCTCTTCCAGTTGCCTCTGTTAGAAATTATAAAATTAATAGCATAAATCTTTGGTTACTTGCCTATATTCCAAGGTACTTATGGAGTATTTACAGCTCCTTCTCAGCTCATGCCCTATCTATCAAAAGGTCCTCACAGTCCCACTTTCAACCGTACTCTTAATCTAAACATTTTTCCACCTACAAGCATAGAGTCCATGTAGCCATTTCCTGTCTCTCAACTAGTCTTCCCATGACAAAGCAAAGCATGACTTTCTTCTGCTCACTCCCTACCCACACAGTATTCAGTTAGTCTCAGGACAAATCAAACTCTTGTAGTGTTGGCCTGTAAACCCTGCAAGCTGCAGAACAATTTGGGGCCACCTTTGTACCTCACTTCTAATCTTGCCATCATAACATCATACTATTTTTGAAGGTATTCTGATTGCAAGGTCTTTGCACCTAAGTGGACACTGTTGTTTGATGCCCTAATGTGGCTAATGTTACAACATGTAGGATTCTACTCAAAGGGATAATTTCTGATCGCTGACCTAAGGTAGCATGCTTTACCTCTACTTCAGCATACTTTCTAACAGCATCCAACTTTGGTTTCCTTTATACTATTTATTTCCATCAGTAAGTAAATTTTTAAAAAGACCATATATTCCCTTTTTACCTATCACAGGTTAGATGCTTACGGACAGAGATAAGGACTTTCTTACATTATTGGGCACAGATGCTCCCACTCAATGAATAATTGGTATTAATAAAGCAATATGAGAATAATGAGATATTTGGGATTCTCTTTCCTTCACATTCATTTTGGCAGTGTAACAACAGGAGAGAATACTGTGGAGATAACTAGGCTTAAAGCTCATTATATTTTACTGATTGATGTAAAGCTTGAATACATTTTAAATAAATGTTGAAATAACCCTTGAGTCTGCTTACCTTCACATGAATTCTCCAGAGTACTCATTTAGGGGAAAGCTACCTTCACATGAGAATTATTCTTTGTCCAAATTCCTGGCTCACTGGAAATGCTTTCCAGGGTTGAAAAAGGCAAAATCAACAGGTCAATACTTACTGAGTAGTAAATCTTCAGTACCATGCAAAAAGTCCCACTGCAGCTGTATTCTCAGAAGGTGTGAACTAATGCTATAAAACTCACATGCAATGGAGAGAAATCCACAGAGGTGCAACTGGAAAGTAAGATCTCCAGTCTGGTTAGAGAGGAGATGCTGGTTATATGTGAGCAGGTCCTCACTTCAGTGTGTGGTAGGAACAGAGAGAACAATCAAAACTACCTTTAGATTTTGTAAATAGGTCTTTATCCTTTATTTCATCAAACACATGTTGTTCCAGGTAATATGGACCTCCAAAGTCAAATGAACAATACATATGCATAATTGTGTATATATAATTTAATTGTAAATATCATTCTATATGTATATATGAAATACACACATATACACACATATGTATATACACATGCACATATGTGTATACACATATATTATATATGCATAGAGCTTTACAAATATGTATATATATATATATATTCGAAACAAAACCATTTTTTCCTCTCCTTCACTTTCAAACTCATAGCACAGAATCTTTTTATTCAACTCCCATATTAAATATATAGAATGCAACAACCAACCAAAGGCCTTTCTATGACATTGAGTCAGACAGCACTGGATTTCTTCTGTCTTCATACCTACTCCTTATGTAGGTTCCTGTTTCTGATCATGGAGAAGTCAGAAATCCTATGTTGAGTATAACAGGACCTGGAAATGGGAGGAGTCTGATGGTTTAATTATCAGTTAGAGGAGAGCCATTGTCTATTCAGGAATTCAAGTTTAGAATTAAACAATAGTAAAGTGAGGGTGTATTTAAGTCACTGAGATTTAGATGTTTATTTATCATAGAAACTAACATTGTTTCACTGTCTTTATGTGTTTTTGACCAAGCCTCTTAGCCCTTCTGTGCCCTATATCCAACATCAGTAAGGATTCCCCCAAGAGGGGTCCATCCCAATGTAATAAGCTTACACACTCAAAAGAGGGAATCAAGGAAAATTCAATGTAAAAGCTACTTGCCAAGATGTGGCCAGAGCCAGTGAGACTTCCAAGGGCCACTGAAACATTGAAGTAAGCCACTATCACTTTAAGCCTATGCCTTAGCCCATTTATTGTCATTGTAACAGAATAGGATAGATAATTAAGGAATAAAAAGATTACTTATCTCAAGAATTTGGAAGCTAGGAGGCATAAGGACATGTGCTTTGCAAAAGGGCAATACAGCATTGTAAAAGAGAGAAAACACAAGGGGCAAATTTATTTGACAACAATCCATTCTACCAGTCATAATAGTAAGTTTAACACACTCATAACAGCTCCAGATCTGTGACTCAGATTCCTCCTACCAGCTTCAAACTTCCAGTATTAATACACTGAAAAGTCAAGCTTCTAACACTTTGTTGGGGTCATAAACCTAAAAATTATACCCAGATCTCTCCTCTCCCCTTCTAATTCACCCACAAAACATACCAAATACACTTTCATACCCCAATGGCCCCCATAATTTCAACTCATTTGAGGACTGCCTCCAAAGTCAAGTACAAAGTACCATCTAAGTCCCAAATAGATGATGGAAAGCATCTTTATCCTATAGCAAATCCCCTAAGCTAGGACAAACATTAAATATTAGATGCAGGGAAAGAACTTCCCTGAGGGAGCTACAGTTTCTAATGAAATATTGTATTCATCTCAAGGTCTGGCAGACAAGGAGTTGGAACAACACGAAGCCAGCTTTCCTTCTGCTATCCATTCCTTCTGCCAATGGATCACATTGACTAAACCTAAGTGAAAACCAGAAAGCAAAGACTAAACTAATGTGATCCCTGAGAGATTCCCTGAGTGTGAGTCAGGTACAGAAGGGCAAAGAGAGGCATGGATGGATAAATATGTAAATGCATAGGTTCTTCATCTACAGTTTGGAAATATTTAAAACTACCTTTTTTACATAGATGCCTAAAAAGAAAGCCAAAAGAAAATAAACTCCAGATAGAATACAGTTCTTCATATATTTCTGTATGAGCTGCTGTGAAAAGACTTTAATTGATTTAAAACATGGTTTTCACTATATTCAATGTGTATGTGTACATGTTTATGTGTATTTAGGTCTATGTGTGTGCAGGTATACATGCACATTTGTATATGTATGTAGATATATATGTAAAAGACAAACTTAGATGTCCTTCCTTATGTGCCATCTACTACCTGTCCTGGCATAGCATCTTTCACTGGCCTAGAACTCCCTAAGTAGGCTAGGCAGGTTGTTCAGTGAGCCCCAGGGATCTATTTCTCTGCCTACTCAGCTCTGGGATTCCAAGCATGCAACCGCAAACAGTTTTATCTTTTTAAATGTGGGCTTTGGTTTTGAACTCAGGTCCCCATGTTTTCAAGACAAGTCCTTTATCAAAGAGCTATCTATCTCTTCAGCTCCTTCATTGTGTTTTTGTTTATGTCTTCATTATGCCATTCTTTGATTTGCTTTACTCTTCCATCATTGTTGACATGCTTGCTAGTGCCAGCATATTTTCCATTACAAGTTTAACTCTGATACTTCCTGAAAGTTGGCATCTTTACTTCTTGATGATTTATGTTTGAGCATAGGTGGGGCTTGAGAAAGTATCTAGTTTCAAGATCCATGGAAGATCCTTCTTTCTCATTTTCTGTCACTCATTGTTTTATTCTCAGGCATATTGCTAAAAACATGCTGCCTTCTCACTGCAGTTAATAGACATATCAAAAGTACTTTGCTCCAGGTGTCCAACTGTCGAGAAAGAGGAGGGTCTGCAAGAGCGTGAATTGTTGAATCCAAGATTGCAAAAAGCACAGGGACAAATAGCCAAATGAATGGAAGCACGTGAATTATGAACCAAAGGCTGTAGAGCCCCCAGCTGGATCAGGCCCTCTGGATAAGTGAGACAATTGAATAGCTTGTACTGTTTGGGAGGCATCCAGGCTGTGGGACCAGGATCTGTCCTTAGTGCATGAGCTGGCTGTATGAAACCTTGGGCTTACACAGGGACACTTTGCTCAGTCTGGAAGGAGGTGACAGGACCTGCCTGTACTGAATCCACCAGGTTTAAATGAATCCCCAGGGGTGCCTTGATCCTGGAGAACATGGGAATGGAGGGGAGGGGCTGGGGGGAAGGTGGAGGTGGGGGTGTGAGGGGGGAGGACAGGGGAACCCATGGCTGATGTACAAAATTTAAAACACATAATAATAAAGAAAAAAATATTTTAAAAAAGTACTTTGCTTACTGACTGCCTGGGTTTCATCACTTCCTATTTAATGCCTAATTCTCAATTTATTGAATAGATTTACTATTTCCTGAATGGGAGGAGAAGGCCTTTTTAAATAAGTGATGGGCAATTAGCATCCTCATGGTTTCAACAGGGAAGAGAATCTAAAAACCTTATTGTATGATTCTTCTGCCTTCCTCTAAATTGTAGATTCCATGTATATAAGACAGAATCATTGCACATGCCTTAGTAAAGTGAGAAGATGATGCAATATGTTTGCATAGAAGTCTGAATACCTTGCTTGGGACAGGAGCAGGCATTCAGGGATTCTTAGAGAAAAATAAATATTTCTCAGATTTGATGAGGTCTTGATCTTCTGACTACAATGGAGATGAAAATGGAGCTGATATAATACTCTAGGTCCAAAAAATGCTCCGGCTTACCTGACTATGCCTCCTCTTCATTTTACTTTTCAACTTTTTTAATTTAAAGTCTTTCTTAAGCACATTTTTAGTGCAAACTGAGCCCACAGATGTCAAATATATCCTGATATTTCTCTGTGGTAAGATAATGAAAAAAATCATATTAAAACATACTTTCTGAGTAGAGCAATGTAAAAAACACACATTAGAAGATGTGATTGCCAAGAGAAGCCTTGGTTTCTGGGAATACTTTGGCTGAATGTTGTTCCCATTTCTGTTTTTCCATATGACATATGTCACCCATCCATTTTAAAATATCTATAAAAATGGCCCCTTTAAAATTCTGGGGTCTAAGAAGACCACTCAATACTACAAACTCTAGCTCTGTGTATAGTTTTGGGAGGCTGCTCAACAAACACCTTGTACCTAGAAAATGCATCATGCCATTGATGTACCATTTGCTTCTAGATTTTTTTTTTGAACATTAGAAAACATATGTACAGAGGGTCTAGGTCAGACCCATACAGACTCCCTGATTGTTGCTTCAGTCTCTGTGTGCCCTTATGAAACCGGCTTGGTTGAAGAAGTGGGTTGTATTCTTGTGGTGTCCTTGACCCCTCTGGCTCCTACAATCCTTTTCTCCTTCTCTTCCACAGAGTTCCCAGTGGTCAACCTAACGTTTGGCTGTGGTTCTCTGCATCTGCTTCTATCAGTTGCTGATTGAAGCCTCTCTGATGATGATTCAGTTAGGCTCCAGTCTATGAGTATAGCAGAATATCAAGAGGAATTGTTCATTGACTTTTGTTTTCTTTTTTCTGTC
Source organism: Onychomys torridus (assembly GCF_903995425.1). NCBI lineage: Eukaryota > Metazoa > Chordata > Mammalia > Rodentia > Cricetidae > Onychomys > Onychomys torridus. The sequence goes on along the minus strand of NC_050458.1, from coordinate 27,553,548 downwards.
CTTGTTTTTTTTTTGTTTGTTTGTTTTTTGTTTTTTGTTTTTTCCAGTTGTGGTTGGTTTTATTCCTGGTCTCTAGGCTGTTTAGCCTCTGGTTCCTGGCCATCCAGGCAGTGTCAGGCCCTCTTTGAATGGGCCTCAAGTTGGACCAGTCATTCATTAGCCACTCCCACAAGTTCTGTGCCACCATTACCCCAGCACATCTTGCAGGCAGGACAAATTTTAGGTTGAAGGTTTTGTGGCTGGGCTAATGTTCCAGTTCCACCACTGGAAGCCTTGCCTGGTTACAAATAATCACTGGAAGCCTTCTGTGGTTATGAATAAAATAAAAACCCATAATCACCACCACTCAGTGTGACTTGAAAAGATGCAGTGACTATTTATTGAGCATCTGTTATGTTTCACCCTTTACCATGCTTAAAATTAGCATTTTTGCCAGGTATAGTGGTGCATGCCTTTAATCCTCACATTCAGGAGGAGGTGGATCTCTGTGAGTTGGAGACCAGCTTTGTCCACAAAGTGAAATCCAGGACAGCCAGGGCAGTTACTCTGAGAAACTCTATCTGTATAGATAGATAGATAGATAGATAGATAGATAGATAGATAGATAGATAGATAGATAAACATGTAAATTATTTTTCAGCATAATTTTTTATTGATTCTTTGGGAAATTCATATCATGTACATAATCTCACTTATTTCCCAGTCCTTCCATGTCCACCTTTCACCCCTGTAAACTCTCCAACCAAAAATAAAAATATATCACAAATCCCTCTGGGCAATGACCTATAGCTCTGTCAACCTCAGCCTTCTCTTATACCCATCATAGCTTTCAAGTCTCCAGTTCTGCTATGCATGTACCACACTGCTCCTCGCTCTTTTCCACCTCTCCATCACACATTCCTTAGTTGTAGTGGCCTTGTAAGCTGTGGTGTGTTAGGAGATATACCCCTTTATCCAAATAACATTACCTGTGAATGTTCATTGTAAAAAGTCATTAGTCTGGTTCAAGGTCTCTGGCTTCTGCTATACCATTAATACTAGATCCTCATGGAGACTCCTCTTGGATAACCTGCTGTTGCCCAGAGTCATGGAGATCCTGTGGCTATGATTCTGTAGGACAAGCTTCTTTATGAGTTCTAGCAGCTCATAGATGGTATAGGTGTTGGGGTGGGCCAACTCAAAGCCCTGGATCTGGGCCTGGGTAATAGTTGAGTTGGTGTTCCCCTTCTTCTGAGAGGGGTAGATGTATACCTCCCTCACCAGGGCCTCAAATTATCATTTAATTATGTTTATTTTCTACTGAAATATGCATCTGTGTATACTCCTACTAGTAATTAACATAATACCCATAGCATCATTAGATACTCATTAAACCAAGTATTGCCCTTCTCATAAATGGTATTTTAAAATTATTGTCCTTATCCTTTGAATGGCAAATGACTACTCATACATTTTTAGATAAGAATTGGAAACATGAAAGAATGTGTTGATTGTGTCAGTGGCTAATTTGAGATCCAAAATTAGGTGTCTTGACTCCTGGTTCCATTTTTGTCACCAAAATTCCCCTAGTCGGTCTCTTTATGGGAGTTATCTCTATGTGCATTCTGATTGATGATTACGTCTGAAGACTGAGGGAAATTGTATCCATCATTAATAACCATATGCAGAATAGAATGCAATGAATGGAATTAGAAACTCCCTGACCTAACTCTTTGATGTCAGTGAGGGGAATGAATAGAGCATGAGGAATTGGGAGTACAGTAAGTTCTTAATACCTGCAGGCCATATTTCTTAATCTTAGAATGAGTATGATCTTATCAAGTCTACTTCACAAGTTTTTTCAGTGTAGATAACAGGTAATGAAGCCCTTGGTGAGATGTGTGGCACAAAGGGTTTAAGCAGGGCCTGATACTTAGAAGTTATTCTACAAGCCATGACTGCCTCACCTCCAACTCTCAAATATGTGTCTGCATCATCACGCTGACATCACAGACACAGAGGTGCAGTGTGAGTTCCAAGTACTTTGTATTTGTATAAGGTGTACTGCCAAATTTGCTATCTTTACAACTGTAATGTACAATAGATAACTTATAATAAACATTGGAGTATAAAATTCACATATAAGTTGGAAATAGAATTTACAGATCATTCTTTAGTATGTCTTAAATTCTCATAGTTCTTCATAGTTCTACAACTTTCCAAAAGGCTACACAGTGGTTTAAATCTAAGCTATTCAACTTGCTGTCTGGTCACCCCAATCTTCTTTTCCTGAAGATAATAATCTCCCTCAAATTTGTTGTGAGATTTATATGTTAAGCTGAGACATATAAGTTTCTCAATAGACAGTAGCTTTTACTGTCTTGTGTATGGCTAACTTCAATTGTTTTAGTCTTGACTAAATAATACCTTAAATGTCATGTGGAACAATTGTGCATATTTTGGGGGGCTCATACTGTCATTTTATAAGTTCTACAAACCACATGGACCTGTTCATGGATTTATTTATTCATCAAGAAATGGTGGAAGGTCTGCATTATTACTTCCATTTATCTAGACCACACACAGAAAGTTAGTAGACTGCACCTACAGCAGAGGTACCTGGATCTGAAATAAAAGCCTTGTTTGGGGGAAACTATCTGCCTCATTGACTTCACTGGCTAACAGAAGTGCAAGCATGAAAAGTGACAGGACAAATTTTGTGACCTGTCTTACTGTAGCTGGCAATGTGGCACAACTGAAACTTTACATGTCACCAAATCAGGCTTTATATTCAAGTTGGGTGGGTTCAACAATAATTTCTGGGGAAACTACAGGCCGGTCACTGGGTCAGATAGAACAAGGGGGTTTCATAGGGAAACGATGTAGCAGAGGTCCACATAGGCCTTCCAACATTCCAGCCATGTCTTCACATAACAAACGATAGGAGCATATGCTTAGTAAGCTGTAGACCGGCAGTCCCAAGGCTTTGATGTTCATGGAATTTATGATGAAACAGACCTGCACACTTACAAACTGAATGTATTTGAAATCAAGACACCAGAGCAGCACAACATCCTTGGTTCTGCCATTTCTCTTATCCCCATTGTTATCTTTGTTGGTAGTGTTGGCATCAATTATTTATTACAATGTTCATCCTCCTTCCTATGCCCTTTTCTCCCACTGTTAAATCAAATGGGAAGTGAAAAAATTAGCCCTTCTTACATCATTGCTTCTTCTGAATTAAAGGTGTTCTCAGTGGGAAAAAGCTATTCCAGGTGGGATAAAGCCTGTTTTTCTTCTTGTCTGTGAATTATTTAAGTCATCACTTTATCTGCTATTTTTCTAGGGTTGGGGCTCAACTGGAATAACGACAGTGGGATGTAGAGAAGCAGGCAGATACGTGTATCAGAATACTACATTATACTCCATAAATTTGCATAATTATTATGCACCAAATAGGAAACCTAACAAAATAAATCCAGTAGAAACCATACCAATTGGGGTGCACAAACAGCTAGATGTTTCCCAATTTTAACTAGCAGTATAACCTGTTTTATATAGGAGAGCAGGTCAGCCATATAAGTATTTGATAAACTTCAATAGCACTAACTTATTGTTAATATGTGTTCAAGGGAATGTACTGTGAGATTATTAGGGAAATGGCTTAATGGAACCTGAATTAATGGGTTTCTTCATCTACCCCATCCTCTTGTCCATCTGCTTCTTTGGACCTACAGTACAGCAGTGATGGTAGCAGATAAGCAGCCATATTAATGGTCAAGTGAGAGGATGGGGACTGTAAAAAATGGTGGAACAAAAGGAAGCATGTTGGATCCCAGATGACCATGATATAACCACATCAAGCTCAAGCCTTCTGTGCCTGATTCCTGAAGATTTTGTTATTGTAGGGTTTCTTCATTAAAATACAAAGAACTTCAATAAAACAATTAACAATTATATGGAGCAGAGATGGCTGTGAACTACACAATTCCATGGGATGACATTATCATTTTATTTGTATGAATACCTGCCTGGACATTGAACAGTTACACCTTCCAGGACTATATGCAGTGATATTGTTTGTGAGTTGATTATTACAGAGAAATTAGGAATCACGTTCTTCATTTTTTCCTTTCTTTGTGTGTGTACATGTGTGTGTATGCCCACGTACACACGTGTGCACTTGAGCTTGTGTGTATGTGCATATTCATATACATAGAACTGCATACGCATGCATTTATGCCAGGGTGGCAGAGGTCGCCCTTAGGTGTTGTTCCTGAGGCACCATCTACTTGGTTTTCAGAGACAGCTTGTCCTTTAGGTTAGGTTGACTGACCAGTGAGCCCAAGAGTCACTTGACTCCACCTCCTAAGAGCATGCTATCACACTGGCTTTTCACTTGAGTGCTGGAGACTGAACTCAAGTTCTCATACTATTGTCTCAGTCCTGATGCCTGTTATTGTTTGAAATAAGAGAGGAATGATTATCATTGTATTTTCCTTCCTTTGTCCTATGTTGTATCTGACATCAAAAGGCCTCAGGGAGAGTCCTAACCGTCCCACCATACTCTCTGCTGTACATGCACTGATCTTTCTTTGCTTATTTTTGCTTCCTCTCTTTTGAGCATGTAGTTAGTCTTGTTTTCCTTCTCTCTCTTGCTTACCTGTTTTTTTTTTTTTTCCAAGACAGGGTTTCTCCATGTTGTTTTGGTGCCTGTCCTGGACCTTACTTGTAGACTAAGCTGGCCTCGAACTCACAGAGATCCACCTGGCTCTGCCTCTCAAGTGCTGGGGTTAAAGGCATGCACCACCACTGCTCGGTTTGTCCTACCTATTTTACAAGCTTTGGTAGCATTCGTAGCTTGCTGCTGCCAAAATGGCACAGTCATGCTTTGCCACTATCCTTGTTATAAGCACAAGTTCCTTGGCTTGTCTGAAGATTCTCAGAGCAATGACCACCTCTTCAGCTACTCACTCAATGGCATACCCAATACCATCACACAGTGTGAATGCTAATTGGGTCATTAGCTGTTTCAGAGGCAGAAGGAGAATGAGCCACAAGTCAGGTATTTCTTTGACTCAAGTCCAGCACTTTTTCTGATGAACTGTCTAGCTTCCCCCTCATTCACTGAGTTGTAGAAACCCACTCTGGAGTTGTTGAGTCTTTTTTCTCTCTCTCTCCACTTGAAGCAATCACTCTAATACCACTGTGTAGCATTAATACAGGGACTGCATTGTAATTGCCTGTTAATGTCAATTGGTGGCTGATGGATTTGCCATCTACAGAAGCCTGACTTGAATGGCTACTGCTGGGTGTGCAGGGCTTGTGATGCCCCTGGTGGAGATCAATACTCTATTATAGAAGTAGCCAGCTGTCAGGCAGACACCATGGGGCCTTCCCTCTTGCCTTTGGGCACACTGGAGCTTGAGACAAGCTCAGGTCACAATCATGAGGGCTGTGGGTGAGGGAGTCACTAATGAACCCACCAGAGCCCTGCAGCTCCTCTGTGGTAGGTCTGTGTGTAGCAGAATAGCAGTGCTGGCCGTTACCCTGTATATTAAGAAGGTCTGCAGGCCAGGCAGACTGGATGTGTGGAGTACACATGACCTTCAGTTTGTTATGGCCTCCATGTGAGTCAGCCTCAAATTTGGCTGCAGGAAGCTGCTGGAAACAGAAATGAAAGAGAACTCATAGACTGTGAATCCCTCTCCTCTCTTCCTTCCCTCTTCCCTCCTCCTTTCTCCTTCTTTCCTTCCCTCTCTACTTTTGCTGTGGGATGTCTTTCTGTATGCTGTGAATGTGTGTTGCTCTGATTGGTTGATACATAAAGCCATTGGGCCTATGGCAAGTCAGGTTATAGCTAGGCAAGAAATTGAAGAGATAGACAGGAGGAAGAAAGGCAAATAGGAGAGTCCTAGCCTGGCACCCAGGGAACAACAGGCCAGCAAACCGGTAAGCCACAGAACACGTTACAAAACATAGATTGATAGAAATGGGTTAATTTAAGTTACAAGAGCAGCTACCAAGAAGCCTGCCATATGCCATGCAATTGGTAATTAATATAAGCCTCTGAGTAATTATTTTGTAAGTGGCTGTGGGACTGCAGGCCAGGCAGGACCAGAGAAACCTTCTGACTACATCCTATCATCCCTCCCATCATGGAATTTTTCTCACTGCAGGTAAAAGTGGAACCACCTGTGATCATGATAATGACTTGCAATGGATATATATATATATATATATATATATATATATATATATATATATATATATATATATATAATGTACCAGGAAATCCACAAAATTATTTTCTTAGTCTTTTTTTTTCTCATTAAATTCTCAAAACACAATAAATTAGAGCTACCTTTCATTAGTGAGGAAATTTATTCTCATGTGCGTGACATATTATATGACATGCTTCAATTCTTTCATTTTTAGAGTGGGATTTGACCCAATATCTGCCATCCAGACTGCAAAGATGATGATTTTTGCAACCACAGAGCTTAGTTTCTCAGCATACGTGAATGGGTGAAGGCTCTCAGGGCATCATTCTTTGAAGATGCTGGGCAGACAACATTGTAATGAGTATTCATGATGTGTGTTAAGACTTACTATTCAATTTAAAAAAACCATGGCTATAAATTATAAACATGTGTTACACCAGCCTTACAAACATCGCTTGATAGGTGCTTTACTGAGGTACATATTTGTACAACTGCAATGTAGTTCAAGACAAAAGAACATTTCTGCTGGCTCCCACCTACTTGACCTCTCCAATGTGATACAATTAACATTCCCATTTATACCAGTAGAGATTACCTTTTCTGGTTTTGATGTTTATGTCAGTTAACTGATATACCACACATTCTTAAAATCATTTGACTTCTGCTTGAGATCCATCCACTAGGCAGTATTCATGAATATGCCATTTCCCGTTTCTTACTACATGGTGTTTAGTGTTTGAATACTTTGTCTTCCATTGTCACAGGTGTGGAATTTTGGTTGGTTTTCTATAATGTTGTAATTTCCTATCAGGAATGACCTGATATTGTGTTTTTGTAAACTCCAACTTTAATATGTACTACCGCTTCGTTTCACCCAGTTACTAGTGCAACATCTTAACATAGGAAATGTTTTGAATGTACCATTTATTTTTTTTCTCCTTTATTTTATGCATATGAGCATTTTGCTTGTGTATACATTTGTGTGTGCAGTACCCAAAGAGGCCAGCAGAGGATGTCTGATCCCCTTGGGACTGGAGTTACAGATGATGACTGAACTACCATATAGGTGCTGGGAATCAAGCTTGGGTCCTCTGGAAGAGCAGCCAGTGATCCTAAGCACAAAGCCATCTCTTGAGCCCTGAATTTGTTTTTTTAAAAGATGGAATTACTAAGAAAAAAAAAAAGTTCATTCAGTAAGTATGAACTGAAGTATCTGAAGTGGAAGCTGGTACACTTCCTGTAGGTAGCTCTTCAGAAAGCAATGTTTTTGTTTGTTTGTTTGTTAGGATTTTTTTTTTAATTTTTATTTTTTTTACAATTTTCCTCCAAGGCAGGCTATCAGGTGAAGCCACCATTGGCACTTACAGTGTGGAATCCAAGTGCAAATTTTCACTGAGTTAAGTGAACAAGGATGACCAAAGGGATTTCTATGTTTTGTCTCCTGGAAAATAAGGGTAATACAACCAGGACTGATCCAATTCACAGATGTGTTGCAGAGTAGTAACCTTTAGTCAAAAAGCTTTCTGAACTACAGAAAACCTTTGCTATTCATTGGGACTATAAACCAGATTCTCAAATGGTCTGTCACAATAGCACATCATAGCATTACCTTCATTTGAACATCTGGCTGGGATATCAGTCTACAGCTTTATGAAGCCCTGTGCTTTCCAGACATACCAGCCAACAATCTCTCTCCCACCTAGTTTTCTTTGTTTATTACCTAAGAAAATCTTGTGGAATTAGTGGAGTATCTTGGGGAATGTACTCTGTCCTCTTCTCTCTGCCAACTAGTGATTCTGAACCCAATTATTTTAGAGTTCTTGACTTCTCCAAAGATAAGATGACTTTTCTGTTATACTAACAAGGCAGAAGAGAAGCTGATTATAGAGACCACAAGACCATATTTGGATATGGCCTCTTTAGTTCATGGATGGGTCTTAACCAAGAGTTTGCATTAGATGGGCTGGGATTAGCACCTTAGCCTTAGGTTTATGGTCTTGCTGCTTCAGGATTAGCTCAGGTCTTTCTATAGTAGAATGCTAGCATTTTAAGGTGGTGAACTTCTTATGTGATATTATAGAAATAACCTATAAGAGCTGGTATGCTTAATCTAAACTTCTTGTTTAATGGCTATATTACCTTCACTAAAGAATTCTCTTTGCAGGGGATAATAACATGATACCACAAGAAGGAAATTCTATGAAACATTTTGACACAGCACTTGTCACATACATTTATCCTAACTACTCAGGGGGAAAGGACCATCAAATATATGTGTAAATATATCCTCTCTCTTTCTCTTCTATTCCCACATATAAAACTAGTCTCCAAGCCAGTGGCTTTTGCATTCAAAGTGCATTTTATTTTATTTGCTTCATTATTGCACTGCTACTGGCCAATCTCATGACCCTATTACCTCTACTTATGACTAGAGAAGCATTTGAATTAATATTTCAGGAACTAGAGAGATGGATCAGAGGATAAGAGTATTTGTTGCCCTTTGAGAGGACCTGAGTTTGGTTCCCTACATCCATGTCCAGTGTCCCTCAACCTCCTATGACTCCAGCTCTAAAGGATCCTGATGTCTTCTTCTGGCCTCTGGCCCTACGTACAGGTAGCATACAGACACACACATGTAAACAATGTAAAGTCTCAGCCACCAGTGTTTCCCTTCCCTAACCAATGCCGCATAAGTGACTAAACGTTCTTCTAAACCACAGAGTGTCTATGCCATACATCTTGTCAACTATTAGCTTTCTATACCTTATCACAAGTTCCTCTAGTCCTTGGGGCACTTTTCCAGGAACACTGTCATCCTTGAAAAAGTGGTAACATCCCTTGGTTATCCAAGATGAAACATTTCTGTCCAGCAACATTATATTTTAAAGTAGACAAGAGTCTTTCTTTTCCTGCTGCTCTGACAAAATACTCTGACAAAATCAGCTTAGGGGAAAGACAGGCTACTTTAGCTCACAGGCAGGGGAATCAAAGCATCAGGAGCTTGAAGCAGCTAGCTATATTACATTCACTAACAGAAGCTAAGCAGAAATCAGTGAATGTAAGCTAGTGCTCAGTTAGTTTTCCCCTCTTACACAGTCCATGATCCTGGACAGGGAACAGTGCCACCCAAACAGACAATTCTTCCCACCTTAATTAAGTAAGCAAGATAATTCCCAACAGATATGCCCAGAGGCCTTTCTCCAAGGTGATTCTAGATCCTATCAAGTTGACAATTAACATTAATCATCACAAAAGGAGTATAAGTGGTATCATAGTCCAATCTTCCTGTTCTTTGTACCATGCAAAAAGTTTCATTGATTGGTTTGCAGTGCTACTAATGATGTGTTGTCAGAGTTCATCTTGAATCAAAATTGATCCCACTGCAGTCTAGATCTGCACAAGGGAAAGAGCTCAAAATAGACATCTGACACTGGGGTGATGTATTGTATCCCCCAGTATACTGTGTCTCCCAAAAAAACTTACCTGAGGATCAGCAGAAAAAGCCAGCCACTATATTAACATAGAAGTCAGGCAATGGTAGCACATGCCTTTAATCCTATCACTTGGGAAGCAGGGATCTGTCTGGGTCTCTGTGAGTTCAAGGCTGCATTGGGAACAGAGCCAGGCGTGGTGATACATACCTTTAATCCCAGCATAACTATAGAGTTCTGGAGGTCTTTACAGAAGGACAAGAAGTGACAGAGTTTGGCAGGAAGAGGAAGTGATGTAGCTTGGCTGAGAGAGTAAATAAGAGAACAGAACACAAAGGCATATAGGTGTGGGTAGATAGGAAGTAGCTCTTTGGAAACTGCAGAGTTGGTGAGGTGAGGTTAGCTGTGGCTTTTCCTGTTCCTTTGATTACTCAGGCTTTACCCCCAGTTTCTGGCTCTGTGCTTTTTATTTAATAAGACCATTTAGCAATTTGCCTGCATGACACTGCCTATGCACTGTCAAGTAGTAGCTCATTAGACAGAAAGCATCTACCTATTTAATTAGTGGGAACCCTGGTGATAAGAGAAGGTGCATTAGTTACTTTAATTGTTTCTGTGATCAAATACTAAAAAGGAAGCAAGTTAAGGGAGGAAGTTTATTTTGGCTTTCAGTTCAATAGGATATGGGGCATTGTATTAAGGAAGGCAAGGCAGTAGGATTGTGAGGTGGCTAGCCACACTGCGTCTGAAGTCTGGAACCAAATAGGAAGTAGAGCCAGGCTAACAAAACCCAACACCCACTGTAGTGACTCAATTCTTTCATCAAGATTCTACCATCTAAATACTCTACAACCTTCTAAAACATCATGAACAGAAGGAATCAAGTGTTTAAATGCACAGTCTGTGTGTGTGTGTGTGTGTGTGTGTGTGTGTGTGTGCACATTTCACATTCAACCACAACAGAAGGTAAATAAAACATGGCTTTATGGTGACCCAATTTTTAATTTCCTGAAGTGAACATGGGTTTTCAAAACAAGACTGAGAGAAGCAAAAGGATGGATGGGAAGGGTTTTTATACTTGGTTACATTCTCTACTTCTTTCAGATATGTTGCCCGATTACCCTTATGTCTGGCTGGAGTCTATTTTCATGTCAGCTTTATAATGTACACACTCTTTGCCAAGCAAACAACTATTTAACCATATACTTGCTAAGTTGCCAGATACAAAAAGGATACACTCTCCTCAAAGATTTGTCCTTCGGTTTTATACACAAACACAGATATTTGTGGACTATGGAAGGGAAGTTTCTGATGAACCACATAGTCAGAACTGATATTCAAAGTCACCCAAAGTTCAGAAACTGAAGCTAAGGCTGGAATAGATAGGTGAAGAAACCAAAGATAACTTACTTTCCTCATAGACAAAAGGAAATAGCTTTATTTTGTTTTTATAACTACTTCCTGCTCTTGGAATGACTTCTGCATTCACAGACATTGACTATCTTGTGTCTTCCAAGTGGGACGTTGAGGAGCAGAGAGAAAAACAGAAATTATCATGCCATGTACCTGAGCACCATATTAGTGATTTAGTGAGAAGGGCATAAACCTAAGATTTCAATCAGTGTGATGGGGACTGCCATCAGTAGCAATACTCTACTCTGGGGAACAGAAGAAGTAGGAAGAGAGAGGATGCAGTGACACTTGCCTGGCATCTTCTGGGTAGCAGCTGGCAGATGACACCAGCACTCTTGCATTGTAGGTGTTCTGGTGTAATCGCCCCCTGAGCTGCGGGGATAACAAAGTTCTCTATTGATTCTCAGAGCTGTAAAGCAATCTCTCCTGAGGTCCTCATCTAGGATTAAGTGCATTTATTTAAGCTGTGTCCTTTGGGTCCTAGAGGCCCTAATTCTTCCTCTTCAGCCTTTCTGGAGGGCCAAGGATGGTGAATGTTTATCTGAATTCTGAGACCAAGGTTGTGGCATGATGTGCCAGACAAAAAGAGTTGATGGGCATTCCCAGAGAAAGGCTTGGCTGTGAGAAGTCAGGGGCTGAGAAGCATGGGACTTCAGAAAAGCAATTAGACCGCTGAGCCTAAAGAGAATGCGAGAGAGGAAAGATAACAGAAGGGGCAACACTGGTGAGACCACCCTCCCTGTCTACTTGGGGAAGCACTTCAGATCAGGAAACAGACTGTAACCTGGCTTGCATAGCTGCTCATTTAGACTGTGGTGCACTTTGGACTGTTATTTAAGCTCTTTGAGCTACAGTTTCCTTATTGTGAATTGGGGGCAATTTTCACGGCAGCTACTACAGTCAAATTTAATTTTGAAGTGCTTGTCAGCATTAGGGATCTGGGTAGTCCCTTAAGTTTCCAGCCAGCGGCATCATAGAGATTGTGAAGCCAAGGAGCAGACCAGAAAAGGAGAGAAAGGTTTTTGTTGTTGTTGTTGTTGTTGTTGTGTGTGTGTTTCATTGATTTCTCTTTTGTTTTGCATCATTTCTCCCAAAGTTTTTCATTTGTATATTGACTTGTGCATCCTTTCAGAGGAGGTCAGCTAGGGAGCCACTGTTTCTTGGTGTCACTTGAAACAAGGGGAAAGTGAGCTTGTGTGCCTCTTCTCCTGACTTGAGAAGGATCTATAAGATCCATGATCATAGATAAGGAAGCTGAGAATCAGTACTGAAATAATATACTCAAAGTTACTTCACGTGAAAATTCTAGAGCCAGATGATACCGAGGTGTGCTGAGCCCTGCTCCCTTTGCTCTTTCTCTGTTCTCATCACTAAAGGAAGAGCTACTTGCAGCACTTGGAAATGATATTCAGAAAGCTGTTAGCTGAGCTCCAGACAAGGCTGAGGTACAATGATAAATGTCCTGATGGAGACTTGGTTGTGGCTTTCCATCCAACCTTCAGAACTTCTTTGTACTGGCCAGCCCCTAGAAACAGGTGGTAATAACTTGGGCTGAAAGGAGCTAAAAACTGACAGTGAGAAAGTCATTCTTCTTGGCTCAAGTTGACAGAGAACAAGGCAGGAATGAGGAACCAGGAAGTCACTGGGAGGTTGCTTCCTGGGATACTAGTCAAATGAGGCTGCCTGATAATGCATTCTCTTTCCCTCCCTCCCTCCTCCTCTCCCTTTCCTTTTCCCTCCTCCCTCCCCTCTCTCTCTCTGTGTGTGATGTGTGTGTGTACGTGTGTGTGTGTTTGTGTGTGTATGTGTGTGTTTAAAGGAAGCCTCGTTCAGGCATGTCAAACTGAAGTTTTATGCATTTAGCTTCTTGAGACTATTCTTAGGGATGCCAAACACCTGCTTTGTCAAAGATGTCTGCAGGTAGTGCTCCTGTCCAGTAGGGATACTCTGTCAGAATGTATCAGCATCATCTGTACTGATGTTGCCCATGGTGCTCTTCCCAGAGTAGAGGGAGGGAAGCTAAATACCTCCAGGATATCTTTGGGATGGTATTCAAAAAGCCACATCTGTCCTGACTGAGCCTAGAGCCTAGCAAACACTTGGAGCACACTTTATTTGTTAGCAATCTCTGTCAGTCCCACATCTGGAGGTAAAGGACCAAACCCTGACAAATTTAATTAAGACTCATCACGTAAATGAAATGGAGAGATGCTCAACTAGGGGGCTTGTGATGGCTAGGAAGTACCCTTCTAGCTTTGTCTAATGGACTGGCTTCTTGGCATTTCCCTGAGAAGGCTCTCATCAGACACACCTCAGAGAGATGACACCTCTTAGAGGTTCAGGGACCACATAAAAGTTGGTGATGGATGTTTTCCTCGGGGTGATTACGGCATTTTAGTCCAATAGCGTCCCTATTCATACCATATTAAGGGCTTAATAAGCACTGAAACTGTGCTGCTCATAGCTTGAAAAGCTGATTCAAACCCAAGGGCTTTTAGAAATCATAATATCCCTGGGAAAATAAATGGCATAAAACCATAAACAAAATCACAGCTCACCCATGCATTGATAACGGCCAAACTGGTAGGACAGCCTGCTGGGAAAGAGGACTCATTCCTGGTAGTGACACTTGCACATTTTGGAAGGTAGGTCAGGGACTAGGGGAAAGAAAGAGAGAGAATGCATTCTTGCTGAGACTTGCTTGAAGAACCTATGTAGGGCATGCCAAGCCCTTCCCTCATTAACTATTTGACTCTTCCTACAGGCCCAAACATATTACCTGGGCAATTGCGAAATGGGAACAGTTGTGGGACAACGAACACATTGTTAAATTGCAGAGTTGCACAGTTATTGCCTGGAGCACCAGGTTAAAGGAAACTGAACTGTGGGGTTGGTTGGCACTCTGTACACACAGCCCAGCCTAAGGTCCTGATCCTGAGAAACTAGCTGGGTTCCTGCCCTTTGATTCAGAGAAAGCAACTTTCCAGCTGGGGCAAACTCCCTCCCCCACATAAAATAAAATAAAGTCAATAGCACATAAAAATACTTTGTACTTTTCTCAGTGCCTTTCATCTGCTGAGCTCAAAGGATGCTGAGGGTATTAACCCTGGCTACACCCCTTAGTGGTAGGAGGAGAGTTTGTTCATCCCTCTGTTTTATGGATGAGACCTAAGATATGGAGAGGTTAAACAGTTTCCCCAGGGTCACACAATCACCCAGTGTGGGGCTGGGAAAAGAAACCAGGTTTTCTGGTCCTGGTCTAGCTCCCCCTGCAGGATAAATGGATACATTTTTCTCCTGAATGAGGAGAAAAAGAAAATGGAAATGATTTTCCTGATGTCATCACGTCCCGGTCGAGGATGCTGAAGATGAAGAAAATGGTTGCATTTTCCAAAGTCAAATATGTAGTTAGCTACAAAGAAGAGTCTAGAAGTTTGTCTGTGGTGCTGGCGAGTAAACAACATCCTTGTATGCGTGAGGCAAGAGCCCTACCACATGGCTCCATTCCCTTCTGGGCACATAATTTCGGTGCTTGAGTTTCAGTCGAAGGTGACTTTTGACTTCACTGTGGGACTCCTCTTGGACACTATGGTGTGTCCGTATGATCTGAGCAAATGTTAGTGTGCCTACCATTGTCATTGGAGCTCAAGATATGCTTGATGGGGATTTGACAGGTTACAGTAGGTTTTCTGTTCTCTACATTGTTATTCATATGTAGCAGTCAGTTTATGATGCAGAACATCGAAGGAATTCTAGCTAGTTGACTGTGTATTACTCTAGTCCTGCCACTTGCCTTAATTTCAGGCATGGTTCCCTGCTTTAACTGTTCCTTGATCTCATTTTCTACTACCAACCACCACAGGATATATTTCCTCAACCACCCTATCTGGCTACTATCTGTGCTCTACCTCTCTCCTTTACTCACCACAAGTTTTATGTGAATCGGATCATGCAATGTTGTAGTAATTTTGAGTTTTATCTGTGCCTGTAAGAAACAAATGAGGAAAGAGGTGAAATAATTTTGTCAAGATCTCACTGTAAGTGACCATGAGAAGAAGGGGAAAAAAACCCTTTAAACTGAGATTTTGTGTTGTCTCTTTTGAGGGCACTATCCATTTTCCCTCCTCACATCTCATTCTTCCACAGGAACTAGATAGTTAAAATCACTTATGACACTGTGATTGGCTTGAAAGGAAACGAATCTGAACCTATCCTCTGTTCCTACCAGGGATGAGATGTGTGTGTGTGTGTGTGTGTGTGTGTGTGTGTGTGTGTGTGTGTGTGTGTGTTTCTGTAGTCACATATGGAGATGAATGGATATATTCCATACATCCACAGATCCTTTTGTCTAACCCAGTAGAACCCTCAAGTCCTCCCTTTATAGAACAGTGTGTAAATGGAGTTCCCAGGAATGAACATGTCTTGGACACTTCATTTTTTATTTAGTTCCTTTTTGGATTTCTGTGAAGACTACCTGACAAAGGTAGCTTAGGGAACGAGGAAGTTGCTGTGGCTCATGGTTTAAAAGTAGATAATCTCCCTATGCAGGGAAAACATGGTGGCAGGTGGCTACATGATTGTGGCATTAGGAAGTTGGGGCTCTAACTCCTCACATGCTATTGACACAGGAAACAAGGCCAAATAGGAAGCAAGGATAGGCTACACAACCTTAAGTATGGACCTCAATGATCCATTGCATCTAATAAGTCTCTACCTTCTAAAGGAACCACAACATCTCAAAACAGTACCATTAGCTGGGGGTCAAATGTTCAAAGACATGAGCCTATGGGGGGGCATTTCCCACTCAAATCAGAGTATTTGGGAAGGTTCCCTTCTCCTACAAGATTTCAAATATGGTTTACAAATTATTCTATAGTTAAGAATCACTGGGGGCAGGGGTATATTTGTTCAAACAACACTAATTGCACACATATATGACAAGTAAAGAATGCATTCAATGCAGTCTACACCAAAGCTGTTGGTTTAATTACTTTTGGTGTATTTAACATACCCATATTAGCCTAAAATTATACAAAATCATGTAACAAAAAAAACCCAATTCTTTTGTGAAAGAAAGTGTGGACTATCATGCAGAATATTGATTTTTAAACTGAAAGTGAAAAACAGAAAGATTATATAAGAAAATTATAATACTATCTATCATAAAGTGAAAAAATTGCAAACGAAACATCATAGACCATAGGCCATCTATGTAAAAGCTTATGCTTATTAGAAATATATTCCTTGTCAGCATGAGATGGTTTAGAACATGGGAAGACAGAATTTATGTTCAACCTTTGCTTTAAGATTGTCGTGATGATCTCCATCTGACTACAAAGAGAAAAGAACTTGATGAAATATATGTTGGAGATGAAGATGGTCTAGACTAAGAAGCTGTATCTGTAATGGTCTGAGAGTGATCCAACAATGGCTTAGCTGTGAGCAAGGCTAGGAAATGAAATTCATCTGTGTGCCTGTGAAGAGAAGAATAAATGTGTTCCGAGTCCAGGTCATTGATGCTGTCTCAATACCTCTGTTTATTCATTTGTTTCTTTACTCATGTATTCATCTGACTATTTACTAATAAACCATCAATTACTTTCAGAACCTGTGATGTGTTAAACATGCCATTGCCTGACAGAAGTGAAGTCAGAGAAAAGGTATACCCTCAGCTTACAGGCTAATAAAGAAACAGAATTCAAATAATCACACAAATTAACCCATATCTACATTTTTACAACTGCTGGTTTTGAAGAAAGGAGCTGAGACCAAGGCTTGGAAGTTAGCCTAGATAGATCAGAGCTAATTTTGTTGGAGATAGCTTAAGGAGAAACAGAAAGGAGAATGCCAGAAACACATCACATCAACTCTTAAATAAAATTGTGCCTAGTACTCAAGGTAGTTTCTGTATTAGGAAAGGGGAGAAGAATGTTGCAAGCACATAATTTAGTTGAGTCCAGAAATCGTTATGTCTAGAGTTAAGCTAATTGCCTACTCTTATTCTGTATTTGTAGTGAGGTCCCCAGGCATGAACAATCTTTCTGGATCATAACTGGACAAGCAATCTACTGGAACATGATGTCACTGGACCCCACTTTAAGCACATAGGTGTCCCTGCTATGGCTCTAGTGGAAAGTCAATGCTGAGGTTGATGATTCTTTGGCACACTGATGGTTAATCCAACATATCACTGGCCAGCCTGAGGCTATTCTGCCCTCTGAGTTAACAGAGGCAGTATTCAGTGTACTTCTGTGTGCACACAGCTTTTCCGCAACTGTGATGCCCAGGTTGTGCCAATATCTGCTGAACTTTACAACGTTGTGTCGTATTATGTGAAGAAATAGCCTGCAATAATGGGGAGGGAAAGTCTGGCACAATACAAGTAAAAAAAAAAAAAAAAAAAAGCATGAGAAAAAGAGGGAGGTGAACAGTCGTTTATTTGTAAGATAATGAGCAGGTTGGAATTTTTTTTTGATGTTTCTGATTTCCCATGGCTAATAACCCGTAGGTAGTAGTGCCCTATGTACTGTTTACAGTAAGGTGCGACCTCATCTTAACTATAATTCACACACACACACACACACATATACACGCTTGTTCTGCCAAGAGAGATAGATATTAATGAGGTATTGTACCATTTCTTCTCCCAAGGATTATGTGGAATTGCTTGATCCAAACAAGATTCCTTGGGTGTTTGAGATGCACGCTGGAGAAGAATAACCCATATGAGATGTTTTTTGGCACAACTTCTGTGGTGGGAAAGACAAAGTTTACATAAAAAGCACAGTGGATCAGGCTGCCTTTTCTATAGATAGATTTAACTTAAAACAGTGAAGTATTAACAACTCATTTAACTCACGCTGTCCATAATCACTCCATCTCTGAGTGTGTTTGTAAGTGGGCCTTTTGAAGTGTGCTGACCTAATGTGGGGTGGAGGAGGAAGACCTAGCAGGGCAGCTGTGTTTGAGGTCCTGGGGACAGACATGGACCCATGGACCGTGGCTTTTATAATCCTGGCATTTAGCTGGTCATCCTTGACAATGGCCTGAGACTTTTTCTTCTCCAAAGCTCCCTTCTAGGGTAGCTTCCCAGCCTAGCTTTACTCACTTGTAGTTTGGTAGACTCACACTAAACAATGCAACAATCTCAAGGAAAAGATAGACTTGAAATGTTCAAAACTTGGTACTCCTGCATGACAACACCTGCAGTTACTATCATTTAAAACATTCATCTTATGCCTTGGTAAATTTCCTCCTGAGGTGTGATAGCCTCTGTTTGGGAAGCATGGCACAGGTGGCATCAGTTATGATGCTTTTGCAAGAACAACAGAAGTGATTTCTTTTCACCAGGAAACACAGGAGAGCCAAGGGCACAACTTCCTGCTTCTTCCCAGCATTTCTCCTTCCTTTCCACCTCCCTGTCTACATCCTTTCCTCTCCTCTCACTCTCTTCTCCACTCTCCCCTTCCTTCTTCTGTCTTCCCCCCCAATCATCCCTCTGTTCTCTCTTCTCTAATTTCCTAGTAGCTATAACAGCCTGTGCTGAGGAAGGGATTCTTCAGAGCAGCCTATAGCACATCACTGCTGCAGGTCTCAACATTGTTTTCTTCCTTCTTCTTGAGGGCTGGGTTTAGGTGAATGTCCTAGGTGCATGTATACTGTCCTTGGGGTCATGACACTCTGACTTTCATATAAAACTGCTCGATAAGATGGCTGATGAATCACCACAGAGGCTTTAGTGGTGATGGGGGTTGGGGATCAAATTTCCCCAAGGGAGAGAAGTGATCTGGGCTAGATTTATCAACTGTCTCTTGAAGAAAGAACAGACTAAAGAAAAGAACACTGGTGTTGAGAAGTCTCATAGACTTACGTCATCAGGAGATGTCGAGATAGGTCATTCAAGAAACTGGCACTTTCTATATACCAGGCACAGAAATTAGCATTCAGGAAATCCTGTCCATGAGGCTAATAGAACATCTTAGAAGAGAAACAGAGAAGCCAACAGTGTTTTCCAACATGATATAAGCCATTGATTATCTGTGAAAAATATATGGAGGGCCAGGAAGGATACAGAGTAGAAAGGTATGTGGGGAATTTCTCTGTTATAGGTAAGCTTCATAGAGAAGACACTATGGATATTTGACCTTGTAGAACTGATGGAAGTTTGATGGAGGAAAGATAACAGACTGTCAAAATGGCATGCAAAGAAACTGCTGTGAGAGGGACTGGGTGTGCAAGCTTGAAGACTCACATTTAGATCCCCAGTATTCATGCGGATAGTAGGTGGTCATAGCTGTCTGCCCATTATCCTATCAGTGTTGGTGGCACGCATGGCGGTCCACAGTGCAAGCTGGCTATCTGGATTAGCTGAATCGCTGAGCTTTGGGTTTAAGTGGGAGACCCTACTTCAATAAATAAAGTGGGGAGTCATCAAGGAAGATACCTGTGATCTTCACAGTCATCAGCACCCACACACAGGAACATGTTTACAGGCATGCAACACACACAGAGACACAAACTTCAAAGGCAGGGATATGATGTGAGAGAAAGGGACATTGCAAGAGGGTTTTTAGGAATGAATATAGCTTGACTATTGCCCAAGATGATTATTAGCACATGATGGGTCTCTTAGAGTTTTGAGGAAATGTATGAAAAGATAAATACATTGTTGTGGTAGGAGAGATAAAACTAGACAGTTTGTAAATGCCCTGGGATGCCGAGAAGTGGTGGATGATCTCTCTGCCTTGTAAGCAATGAGGAACCCATAGGGCTTTTAAAAGAAGAGGAAAATGTGATCACGTACATTGATTAGAAGTGCAGTTCTCACAGATGTGTGGAGGGGGTGGGGGCACAAATGGTGCTCTTTGCAGTGACTCAGGAGCAAGAGTTGATGTAGTCCAGGAGGAAGGGTAAGCTGTGAATGGTGCCTCAGAGGTACCTGGGAGAATTCCAAGGAGAGTGCAGAAGAGCAGGGTGAGGGTGGAAGTTAGTCACAGGCAGTGCTGATCTCATTAAGCTGTGGTTGTTGAACAGGGCCTGCAGCATTTGATCTTTCACCTCCAGCTTACAGATGTGTCTATAGGAAATGGAAATGCAGGCTTCTTCCTTGCAATGTGTCAACATTTACCTGTCAAACAGGAAGCTTTTACTAGGGACAGAGATCTAGAAAAGAGGCAAAATTTGTGTTTTAAAACAATACCAAAAGCTTTTGTGTGCATGTGTCTGTGTGTTTAAGAATGGGACATTTAAGTAAGTAAGGCATTTTGGCAGAAGCGGGGGAGTGGGGGCAAGGGAAATAAGACTCCTTTTAGCAGAACTCAGAGCTGGAATTCACTCATAGGAGACTGAGGTTCTGTGGGGGAGAGCAAGGGTCCCTTTCTCACTGGGTTTACTCCACCCAGCTTGGCAGGTTTTAGTAAGGGAAGGACTAACTTCAGGGTGTGGATTGTTTATGGGACCAGGAGCATCAGCAGCACTCAGCTACAGTCCTCCAATATTGCTAGTACATTGGCTTTCTGCATGTGTTCCTTTTATCCAAATTGGCAGCCACAAGCCAAATAAGGAAATTGGGGCCCATATGATTCTTGCTTCAATGGTTTAATCATTGACTTTATTTATGTCTTTAATTTTCTATTTAGCAAATAACTGTTGCCTTACATTTTGCCGCATGAAAGGTCCTGAAGTTGAAGTCAGACTCTGTCCCTGTACATGTATGTACCTCTGACTCCTGATGACAGTGCTGATGATGTTACTCTGAGCTGAGCCCTTTTGAGGACGTATTAAGCTGCCTGAATGAAATTTTTGACCCTGTCCATTCTCTCCTCAACAAGACTCCGGAATTATTTCTTCCGTCTGTGCTCCTTTAATACCTGGGCTAACTCTTCAAGCAGTCGGAGACCAGGAAGGGCACTTTATAATGAAAAGAAAGTGGGCTTTGGATGAACAACCTTCTGAGTGTGACTTGAAAGTATTCTGAGATTGACAAATCACTGACTCTGTTTAAAAAAAGAAAGTGATGTCTTCCATAGATTGTTATGACAAGAGTGGGTTTTTTAAATAATAAAACTGTAGAAGAAGTCTCACACAGTGTCTGGGATACAATGGATCCTTAATAAACACTGACTATTATTCAATTTTTTTTAAATTATAAGAGCTTCAGGCAATAAAGAGCCTGAATTTTAATAAAAGGTTTCTTGTAGGGGGATGGAGCATCTCTTAGATCTTGAAGCACGAGCTGTGGCTGGGTGGAGAATGTCAAGCATGGGGCTCCTGGTTTAAAGGCTCTACCTGGACCTTGGGTCCAGGGGTGTGGATGCTGACAGCTGTTGGGTGTCGATCTTCTCTCTTTCCCTAGAAAATGGCATCTACTCTCAAAGCCATGAAGTTTAGGGTGCTTGCCTTTCCATGTGCCCCCATGTCTCATCTCCAGTTTGACTTCCTTTATTCTTTTATCCTGTGTTTTCTGCTGATAGGTTCCCTTTCATCTTTTCTCTCTAGATCTGGATGATAAACTCTAGGGATTTAAAATGTGGGTGTAGTTTTCGGAGTCTGTGCTTTACATGCCCTAGAATGCTGAAAAGATTGATTTGCTCTCTTTTCCCACTCCTCTTTTTCTTCCCTTCTCTGCCTCATTCGTCTATCTTAACCACCTGAATTTTCAAACACCATAACCCTCTTCTGGCTTTGAATTCTAATTCTGCCATTTATAAAATGATAGGCAGACCTGTGAATACATTACTTTCTTTTTCTGTAAAATATAAGGAGTCATTTTCCATTCCTCCAAAAGTCTCAGAAAGTTAAATTTACTAGTATATAACAGAGCATAGGTTCTGATTCTGGCCTCAAATTAAAATTCAATAAATCTCTTCTTTAATAAATTAAAAATGTGTATTTTGTGTCATATGTGCCTATGATCACATGCGTAAGTTTATATATATGAAAGGAATAGAAGATGGGTTGTGAGCCCCAGGAAGGAAGTTCCAGAATGTAGTGTCCACACTTACTCACATTAGTGGTCTCCCTTGGAATGCAGCACTCACCCATCTCACTGCTTTGAAAAATGCTGTGTACATTTCACAGCCCTGCCCTACACAGCCTCTCTCTCACTTAATCCATTGCCTAAGCCTGTATCCTCTCCTTTTCTGTCTCAGCCCAGCACCCAGAATGCTGTCTGCACATAGCAGAAACCCCATGCTGATTTCCCATCAGCACACTTCCAGAGCCCAGCCAGTAGGCGCCAAATTCCAGAAATCTTGTTCCATCCCTTTGCTTAAAAGCCCCCAAGGAATCACATTTTGTAGCAGTTACTAGCAGAACTGCCCCACCTGCAAAAGGAATGGTGTGGGCCAGCCAGGGGAGGAACCAAGCAACCTTTTCAACAAGTAAATGGTGGCATTGACTCAAAATTAATACTGGAAAATAACTGCAATTTGTGTTAATTTATAGAAACAAAGCACATTTATAAGCAGGAAAAAAACTTCGCCCACATTGTTTGTTACATGCCCTTTACGGGCAGAGACGTCCTTGACTTTACACTCAATGGCCACCAGAAGAAGCACCAGTGAATAACTGAAGGGGTAGCCAATTCAGAAAGAACTGTTAAGTGTATCGTGTGTGTGTGTGTGTGTGTGTGTGTGTGTGTGTGTGTGTACACACACGCGCGTGTGCGCATGCACATGCATGAGTGCACTCAGCAGAAACTTAACATTATCTTACTGACTTCAAACAATAAAGCATTAGCGTAGGTTTCCTTATTAAATCATTTTCCAGATGGAGAAATTACGATAGCAACATTAAATCCTGAGGCCACGGAATACAACCAGGCCTGTTTTTGAATGTCACAATATACAGAAGATACCTCGTTTTGCCTTCATCATATGTCCCAAGGAGGAAAAAAATCAAGCTTCACTATTTTAGCCTAAAGCCAATTAGTGTTCCAGTGACTGCAGATGGCAAGGCATGGTTCCATATCCCACAGTACATCCTCTAATTTCCCATTTGCAGCATGGAAGTGATGAAGCCTACCTCTTCTCTAGGAGACTATGAGATTTCATTGGGGCAATGGTTATAAAAATACATTGAAGTTCAAAAGTGCTTATCCCTATCAGGGCCCATGACTATGTTCCCAAATAGAACATCCTTGCTTTGAAAGTCATTTGCCTGGGATGAGCCTCACAATCCCTCAGAGAGAATAACAGAGGGAGTTAGTGGCTGACGTCTAACTGGGCCCATGTGGTTTTGCAGTGTTTCCATAAGTAAAGAGGAGAACAAGAACTCTATCTTGTTAGCATTCAAGTGTGGGAACAGTATTAGTTTGCTCTGTAATGATTCTAACATTCAGGAATGTTGGCACCTTCTCTTCCTGACTCTGCATTAGGAAACCAGGGCGTGTTGAGTAACAGGATGTACGTTCATGCCATTTTCAGTTTCTTTGGGGGTTCATTTTGGGAAATCTTCTTTCAAGCAAGAGCTTCAGTGTTCGACTCAGAACAGCCCTTTAACCTCAGGGCAGCCACTTCCAACGTGGAGTAAAGGTCCTGGTGGAGTAAGAGTTGGATGCTGTTCCTCATGAGTAAGGAGTCATTGTTTGCAAATGTGCTCCCCAATGAAAAAGGATTAGATCCTGGACAGTAGGGAACATTATGTTCATATTGCAAAATCTTGATATGATCTAGTATGGGCTGATGGGGATTTGATAAGCTAGTTTTCTTGTCTGAAAATGTCATCACAGAGCTCTATTTATTGCCATCTCCCACCCCACATTTGTTCTTATAGTATAAGGCAAGACTTACAGGAATCCCTTTGGCTATGTCAGAGTTACCATAGGGCTGAGGGAAGACATCAAGGTTCCATTCAATGGAGTAACTTTGACCCTATAATACATTACTTGGGTAGCCTGTTGCAATTCTGCAGCTGATTTTTTTCTCCTCTGAAAACTGGAACATCTTACTTTTTTTTTTTTTTTTTAAACTACTTGGGAACTTAATGATCATCAAATTAATCTATATCTTTACATCTGTCTTTTTTCTACTGACTTTTAGAGAGATGTGAAGAAATATCTATATGGGGGAACAATCTTATATAGTGATTATGACACATATTTAGATTCTGTGTGTTTTCAGGAAAGTTAATTGACTCTTTTAAATATCATGTTCTTCCTCTGGAAAAGATGTATGGATAAACATGTAAATGTTTATCCCAGGATAGTTGAAAAATTAAAGGCTATGATCTCTTTGTGTAATGAACTTAGTACAAAACCTAGCACATTATAGAATCAATAAATATTACCTATGGTCATTATCTTCATCATATAAAAAAGGATGGTTAGAAAAAAAGTCACAAAAGGTTATATGCATGAAGAAAGTATTACTATCTCTTGACATTTTCTCTTTTGTTGACAAAAGAATTTCAAGGCTTACAGATTGTTCTTTGGGAAAATGAATTATTTGCCAAGTTATTGGCCTCAGCACATTTTATCTTCAACAAGCAAAAGAATAGTGAAGAATCTGCTGGCTGTAGCCATGGCCTACTGTACAGGGTATGTTTGGGAAAGTTCAGCACAGTTAGAAACAGGCTGCACTTGTTTCTTTCTAGGTCAATGTTTCTTGCAAATTAGAATCGATATGGAAAAGATGCCTCAGAATGAATTTCTGCACTGGGAAGGCATTTTCTTATTGTTTTCTTATAACTCTACTGATATGTATATCCAGAAATGGGCATAAAACAGCAAATCACTGTAGTCACTTCTTCAGCAGAAGATAGTATGTGCTAATAAGGCCAGACATAATTGCAAGAGAGATGAATTTTCCATTCTTTGTGATATTTTGATGCCCGGGGGAGGTGATTAACACTGAAAACACATCAGTGTGACTATGGTGGATCTTAAAAGTATATGCCCTGAGCTATCCACCTTCACATCCTTATGGATAGGTCTGAGGTTATGCTCAAGACTTTACGTTTCTTTGTTGTAACTCTACATATGATTCTCAGATGAGAAACACTGGAAGGAAAGACAGTGGCATTCTAACCAAACAGGGACCAGTGATAAGATTAACAACAAATGCTTAGTTCCTTGATTGAATTCTACTGGCACTTGGTTGATCAGACCCTGTTGCTCAGCTCTACTTTTAGAATTGACTTTTTCTTTCTATATCAGACTATCCAAAATAATGAGAAGGAGAAGTGAAGGTGGGAACAGGTGGCTGGAACACAGAGATGGAAAAAACAGAGATGGAAAAAACAACGTGGTTTAAAGCATGTGAAACACAATTATATTCTTGGAAATGAAAGGAAGCAACTCTTCATACATGCAGCTATTGGAGCATGGCAGCTTGACCTAAGAGCCACTTACTTGACTCATTTGTAAGATGTGGTCTGCTTAAAGGACAACACAAAGATGTGTTTACTCAAAATGAAGAGGGCTGAAGGATTTCCCCCACACAACCCAGGGAGCTGTCTGTTTACAGATGTGGAGATAGTTTCCACAATGGCTACTGTCCACACTGTTCCTCATTTCAAAAGGCAGAGGCTCAAATCTAGGCTGACATTAGTGATTGGTTAGCTAATAGGACATGGCAGCAATGACGTTCTGGGACTTCCAAGGGGAGGTCAAGAAAATCCTCAGCAGTTACTTGAGTCTCCTTGAATAGTCAGTCGTTGATGTCTTATAACAGAACTGCCATGCTCAGAGAAGCCTATGTGTTATGGACCTGACAGGTCGAGTTGTTGACATTCTCTGCTGAATTGTTAGCCAACAGCCAAGGTGAACTGTATCATATGAATGAGATATTTTATAGATTCTGGCTTTTAAACTAGCTCTTTAATAACTGTAGCCATGATTACCACAGCCAACACCATTAGGGCCAGAAGAGTGACCAAAACAATTCCCCGAATTTTAGAAATAATCACTGTTGTAAGCTATTAAGTTTGGGGTTGGTTCATTATACAGTAATAGAAACTGAAAAATATTCGTCATAGACTACATTTACCAGTAATCGTCTAAACTAGCAGTTCTCAACCTGTGGGTCACGACCCCTTGGGGGTGGGGTCAAACAACCTTTTCAGAGGGCTTGCCTAAGACCATCTTGCATATCAGATACTTACATTACAAATCATAATGGTAGCAAAATTAAAGTTAGGAAGTAGCAACTAAAATAATTTTATGATTGGGGGTCAACACAAGATGAGGAAATGTATTACTAAATGGTCACAGCATTAGGAAAATTGAGAACCACTGGTATAGGCAATCCATTCATCCATCCATCAACCAATCCACCCAGATGTTCATCTATCATTTACCTGTCATCTCATCCACTCAACTCAACTGAAAAGGATAATCAGAGACAAGCTTATCCTTTTATGAAACAAATACTTGTCTAGAATATATTATTATCAGATACTAGTCAAGGAATTGTGGCAGATAGACAAATTAATTAAAATAATAAGAATAAGACTGATATGGTACCTGTCATATTCCACTGGGGAAAGACAGCAAACAAAGTAAGGAACCCAATATGTAAGTGATAGAATTTAGGAAAATGTGCTACGTTACTCTAGAGGCATATGCATATTCCCATTTATTACTTCCTTACTCATAATATCCAGGTAATCAAAGCAGCTGGGTGTTTCTCACCAGATTAATAGATAAAGAGAATGTCTAAGTGGTACATCTACACAACTGACTTTTATTTATATGGAAGCAAAAATGGAATTATAAAATTTATAGGAAAACACATGGTATTGGGGATTAGTATGTTAAACAAAATAACACAGAATAACAAATGAATTATTGCCTGTTTTCCCTCATATGTTCAATTCAGGTTTTAAAAAAAACCATGAACATGAAAGGGAGCCTATCAGGGAGATAAGGAAGGGTAATATAAGGTTTACATATTACCAAAGTACATTTTATGTTTCTAAGCATGTATGGAACTGTCATTCTGAAATCTGTTACCTTAGTTACAATTAAAGTACAATTAATAGGTGCCCAATAAATTCAGTGTACTGTAAATAAAGTAGAACATGGTTGTGCAATGACCTTTGCATGAGGTCCCAAATGAATGTGACTTCTATTCAAAGGCTTATTCAGGAAGTGATCCCTATGAAAGTGAAAATTGCATGAACTCTTGAGTGGCAAGAAGATATAGTACAGGAATAAATGAGGTAGAATAGAACCTTCTAAAAAGAAGAAACCGATTTTGGAGCCTGAAATCATAATCCACTCAGCATAGAACAGGGACTGCACACAGGCCAGGATGGGTAGCACATCATCAAAAGAGAAAGATCAGTAGAAGATGGGATAGGTAAGTAGAAGTGGGCAAGATTTTGGTGGCCATTTGGGGATTTTGATTTAATTCAAAATATAGAGGGCATCAATTGTATATTGTTAAGCATGAAGAGGGTGTGATTTGAATGTATTTTCAGCTGACCATTTGAAGAATGAATTGTAGAGCAGTTCTGAAGTGTGACAAACAGCACAGCTGAGATGGTAACAGGTGCTCACTGGCAGCAGTGGAGGTAGTGAAAGAGGTTCCTGTTCAGAATGAGTCTTGGAGGCAGTCAGCAGAGCTTGCTGATGCTTAGATGCTGAGTGTTAGGAAAAGGGAAGAGTTAGAGTTACCTCTGAGATTTATAGTCTAGTGTTGGGGAGGTAGGTCAGTGGGAAAGCACTTGCTTAGTGTGTATGAGGCCTTAAGTTTGATCCCCAAGATCACAAAAGGGAACAAAAGAGAGATTCTTAGATTTACAGCCTATGCAACTGGGTGAATAGGGATTTCATTAAATTTTATAAGGCAAATTTGAAGGGAGCAAGTGTGAAGTGAAGGTGGGAAGGTCCTGTTTTGGCTCTAGGAATAAGTACAAGAAAATTACTAGGCATTCCAATAGGAGTATTTGACTTCTCAAGACAGAGATCAAGGGAGAATTCTAAAGTACAGTAGGGAGCATGAAGATTTTACTTAAAGGCATAGCTGCATGCCCTAAAGATGTGTAGAATGAAAGGAGAGCCTAGCTAATTGCCATATTTAGTAGTTATGAACAAGCAAGGAACCATCAAAGGAGAATTAGAAGGAGCCGCCATGTCAGCAAGAACAGAACTAGGGCATGTGTGGTCCTAGAGCTAAGGAAGGGAAGTATTTCTAGAAGGGAGAGGTAGGGAATTATGAAACCCTGTTCAAGAATTAATAGCACGAGGACAAGGAGATGCCATCTAGAGTGGGCAAGATGACAGATGGTGGTCAACTTGGCAAGAGTAGTTTAAGCAGATGGTGAAGCCAAAGGTTGATTTAAAAGGTCAAAAGAGGGTTGGGGATTTAGCTCATTGGTAGAGTGCTTGCCTAGCAAGTGCAAGGCCCTGGGTTTGATCCTCAGTTCCAAAAAAGAAAGAAAGAAAGAAAGAAAGAAAGAAAGAAAGAAAGAAAGAAAGAAAGAAAGAAAGAAAGAAAGAAAGAAAGACAAAGAAAAGGTCAAAAGAGAAAACAAAAAAAATGGAGAAAGATACTACAGTTAATTCTTTTAAGGAATTTGTAAAGAGGGAAAACAGTGAGGCTGTTTTTAGAGACAGTCATGGAGTTAAGGGAATGATATCTTTGTAGACAGAAGACTATATTTGTATGTTAGCATCTTATAAATTAATGGGAATCATCAATTCAGAAGGGAAAATTGTTTATATAAAGAGAAGCAAGATAATTTCAAATGAATAATCCTTCAATAGGTTAGAGGAGATGAAGCTGAGCTTATAAATTATGGCCTGGCTGGGCTAGGAGCAAGCTATGTTTGTTCATGGATGTGCACAGATAGGTAGGCCAAATGCCTAGCAAAGAAAGATGTAAGCAGAACATTTGTTAATAAGAATAATGAGTGGTACTCATCTAATTTGATCTTTGATAAACCTCTAAGAACTCATGTCTTTATAGAGGAGCTCAGATAAATTACAAAGAAAATAGTATAAAGGTAGTTACAAATGAATGCATTTGAAAATTCAGAAAGAGGGCATATAGAAATTCCAAAAGGGTTCTACCAGAACAGATTTTTAATTATGCATGTTTCAAATCATTCAGTTAGTTTTCAAAGGCCTTAAAAATAGGATAGACAGGTATTTTTTCTTTGCCTCCTCACATATATGTACATGTGTATACATGTGTATTACATATAATGTACAATATATATGTATACTTCTGCATGCATGAATAAGAATGATCTCAGAAGAGGCAGGCACAGCCAGTATGAGCCAAGGGAGATCCTATAGATGTAAAATCTCTTAGCTGATAAGAGATGAGGCTTACACGTCAGAAATCTGGTTTGCATAATACTAGGAATTATCACATATGACAACTGATAGAAATAGCTTCTGATTTGTGACCTCAGAGGTTAGCACGTATTTCAAACTGTGCCAATTATAATGTCTCACAATCTAGACCTGATTGATCCATGACTCAGCCAATAACCTAAGACAGGCCAACAAGCACCAGCCTCTTACCCTGCTGTTACTTAAAGAAAGAGTTGGAGAAAGAGGTTTTCTGGTTTTGTGTCCAAGAGGTGGAACACTGTCCATGGTCTTTGCTACACAACAGAAACTAATCTCAGTAGAAAAGTACTAAAAAAAAAAAAAATAGGTAGAAGAACAGTTATAAGATGAAAGGACAGAAAGTCCTCATAGATTTTTATGTTTTATTTCTTTGTTTGTTTGTTTGTTTGTTTGTTTGACACTACCTTAAACCTATCATAGAGCAGAGATGCACTTGTCTAAATTCTCTTTCACAGGAGCCAATGAATTCCTCCCTTTTCTCTTAAACTGTATCTAGTTGGGTTTCTATTTCTAGGAATGTAAAGGCTTTCAACTGACAGCACACCTGTGGATGTGCAATCCTTACTACACATCATAATTCTCAGCAGCACAGTGTCTCAGCCAGCCTTAACCAGAAAAAGGGCTGGAACAGGAGTGCACTTTAGTTGCCATCTGAGCCTAATATTTCAATGTGAATTTATCAGGCTTCTCAGCTTATAAGGGCTTCTGCTTTTATAATCTTTCTTTCTCGTTTTAGTATATGAGGCTGGTTGTAGCCACCCCTATAGAGTTAATAAGACACCTAGGTAGGACCTAGTCCCAGGTTCCCCTAATGGAGATTTCTCATGACCACAGATGCCTTTGTAGGAAATACCTTAGATATGGAAAGGTGTTCTTGTCTAGAAGGCTATAGGAATCAACTAATCTGACCCCTTTCTAGTTCTCATTGAAGTTTTCATTAAGTGCCTGACATGTAGATTTAAATTTATGTTGTTGTGGTATTTTCTTGAAAACTAAGGTTGTGACTGAGAGGAGATGGCAGTACCAACATCAATCCAATGCCATTAGACATATTAGCTCTATACCCCATGTTTCCTTCTTCATGTTCAGGAGTCAGCAGAGAACATAGTAGCTAACAGAATATGCAGTTTGGGAAAGCAGACATGTATTGAGTTGATGTCAGTCCATTTGGGTTACTATAGCATTCTATAGCATGTTCAGAGGCTTAAACACCAACATATTTTGCATAGAAGGAAGGAAGTTTGAGATGAAGGTAGAGGTTCATAGCAGGGTTGTTGTGAGGCCTCTCTCCCAGCTTGCAGACCACTTGCTTTTCTCTATATCTTCATATTGTGAAAGTCCAGAATGCTCTTTGGTTCTTACTAGAGGTACTAACTCTATCCACAATAATTATCTGATTTCACGACATAATTAATCACCACCTAAAGACCCCTGTCACCTAATTACAGCACATTGAGGCTTAGGGTTTCAACATGAAATTTAGGGAGATATAAACCCTTGTTCATGATGCTTGGTTTGAATATCTGATAGTGTGTGGGTTGTTGCCTTTAGAGTAGAGGTCAATGTGGGGCCTGAAGCCATACCCAGCCATACTTAGGGTCCTTTAGTGGTTCTAAATGAGTCAACTGTTCAGGGCACAGGGAGGTTCCATGTAACTCTCTACCTTCATTCTGATATTAATTCTTATTTTAGTCTGCCATAACATATGCAAGTAAAGTTCTGTGTTAACTGTTAGGAGTATTCCGTACTGGTTAGAAAAGATAAGAGTTACATTTCAAATAGAAAACTAGAGTTAATGTCCTCTCTAAAGTGTGGTTAGTATATCTTAGGGGCTGTGAGTGAGCAGAAGCCACAATACTGAGGCTCAACTATGAGTCTTGGTGTAATTTTTCTGAAACTCAGTCATTTTGTTCTAAATTCTAGTTTTTTTTTTTTTTAAGTCAAATGTGGTGTCTTCTATAATCTAGTCTATACTTCATAATCTTATCAGTTAGTATTGTTGAGCCATCCATAATGTCTGAGTATGTTTTCTACATCTATTTTGGGAATAGGCTCCCATATCTCCTTTTCAGCTCTCTGTAAATTTTATCTGGCTGCTTTCTGGTCATCCTTCATAATTGCTATTCATGATTCTTATACTCTGGAGTCTCCTTTACCACATTAGATCAGGTCAAATGTTTTTCTCTAGGTTCCAATGAAAACTTGTTTTATTCCATTATAATCACTTGATCATGGAGTTATCTTCAATATTGAATTTAGCCTATATGAGGAGAAACTAAGGTACTTTCTCTGGATGGTCTATGTCCTGCATATCTCAGATACAGACAGGATCTGCTGTCAAATCATTGGCTGTTTGTCTTTCTGAGGTTGCAACACCAAACTATACCTGTTAATGGGAAGAGATATTCACATGTGCCCCTACTGTCAATTATTCTGGGACTAAAAAACTCTTAGAGTGGGAAGTTATGACTTAAGATGCATTAGTGTAGAATTGCAGGAAATGCCTCTTTTAGTGAGCACTGGGTACAAGGGCACTTAGTCTGGCTAATGCAATAGGACTTCCTAGAGAAGAGCATGCCACCTATGCCCTGTGTATTAAGACTATGCATAAGATAGATAGCAAGTCAGGCCAGTACATACCAAGGATGCCTAGAGCTAGGGATGAAACATTCTATTGCCACACGTTCCTAATGGTTTTGAGCTTTCTATACAAAACAGGAAGCATTTACATTTGGTTTTCTTAGTTGTGAGCTGATGATGATGAGGTGGTATGTGCTTGGAACAAAGCTAGAGAGACTAGAGGTGTCCTGTGAAATCAGGACTGGGGTAGCAGCAAACAGGGGCAATCAGTGATAATCCTGTCTCACAAAGAAGCTACTTTTTGTGAGTCATCAGTTGCAACCTAAAAAGAAGAGTCAACAAACAAGAGTATCTGCTTTTTTTTTCTTTTTTCTTTTTTCTTTTTATACAGACAAGGTGACTTGGAAAATCCATTTTTTTTGACATAAGGGAGCTAGGAGTCTATGCTGATATAATTTGTGGTACATTATTATGGCTTTATTGATGTAAACCAGCGGGTCTCGATTAGGAACGCCCAGGTGTGTCTTAGGTGATCCTTTGGAAAGGTCTGGCAAAAAGTTTTGGGCAGAGGTGCTGCTGGCATCCACGAATTAAAGGCTAATAAGTATCCTGCAATTCCCCAGGCAGTATCCCATAATGAATAAGGGTTCAGTCACATGTCAATAGTTCCAACTTAAATAGTTCCTGACTTAGAAGAAACTGAACAAGGAGAACACTGGGGTCAAAGTGGTTCCAAATCCATTCAACGCATTCACTATTTGATTGGATGAGCATCTGAGAGCCTTCACTGAACACAAGAGGGTTTCCTCCTTAGGAAATTTGGCTTCACGATAGCTGAGCCTAATATAGAAGCTGCCAAGCAGCTCTCCAACCTTGTTTACATTCTTCTTGGCAGCTAACGAAGAAGCTGCTGTGCACGCCAGCCATTATCTGAACCAAAAATAACACATGAAAATGATTAATTTCGTCTAAAAATAGGCAGGCTCTATGCTGTGTCAGCCATGGTAATCAGGCTCCAAACTGACAGAGCTACAGCATTCGAAGGAAACCTGGGAAAGACTATGAGGGGCAAATGTGAGCCCATAGCAACAAGTTCCTCCCCTTGTGCATGTTGTCCACTTTCTTCTGGTTTCTCTTCCCGCTCTGCTCTTATTTGTCTTCTTGTTCCCCATTTTTCCTCAATTTCTTCCTTGTTCTCAGTAGTTTCTTCTTCTGTCCTTCCTCAGTTTGAGTACATCTTGAATGTCATTTCTTTGTCCCCATTATCCTTGCCTCCTCCAGGCTACAGTGGATCTACCCTTATGCAATTCCAAACAGCAGGACCTCTGCTGACCGCTGACACCTGAGATAATGTTAGCCAGGACAATGAAGACTATTCATGATTAACAATTGTAGTCATTTTAATAAGAACATTTCATTGTTTATAATACCCATTGCACAGGGATTGGTGCAGAAAGTGAACCTAAAATTAGATTTATAAACTTTAAGTATTTCACCTTAAAATTATAAATTTTAATACTGTCATATGTTAGTATGGACTGTATACAATAGCTGACAACAATTTTTTCTTACAAAACTACAAATATTTTATGATTTCACCAAATAGAATAAAAGCCATATTCCTCAGCATATCCAAATATCTCTTATTTCTTGCCTCCAATTGATCTTCCCACTGTGGGTTTGGAATTCTTTTCCTTTTATAGATCACTACATTCATACCAGGGACTGTTGTTTACTACACATGAGATGGGCTCAGTTAATTCAGGGGCATTTGAGATCAACATTCCCACTCTGGAAGGAGTTTACTTTTGGGAGGCCAAGCATAAGTATTAAAATCTGATGTTTATTAACCTGAAAGTTGGTGTTTGTGATTGTCACAATCATGGATATATCATTTTTTAATCTTTCTAGAGCTTTATTGGGAGAGAGAGGGAGGGAGGGAGGGAGGGAGGGAGGGAGGGGGAGAGAGAGAGAGAGAGAGAGAGAGAGAGAGAGAGAGAGAGAGAGAGAGAGAGAAGAGGATGTATCATTTTTATTTACAGAGGGGTAGTCATTGATTCCTGACTTTCTGCTTGCCTGTGGTGGTCCCATTCAGTTATTCAGTGAAGAAGTGGCACATTCATGGGAGATACTGATGAAGTCACCCCAGAGCAAAGAGGAATCCCAATTCTTGATCCAAGAGACGCCTGTTTAGAGGACATGATATCTTTGCTGCATCAGATCATCTGGTTTGTGAAGCAACAAGGGCAGCCTCTCAGCATTAGAAAAACCAAGTTGTGTCAGTAGATCTCAATTAGTTTGGATCCTTACCTTTCCCCTCACCTGGTTCACTGTGACAATTTCGAACACACCCATTATCTATTTTACTATGAGAGACTTTCTCTCTCTGCCTTGAAAATTGCTCCCCACCCTTCAGTAAGTAGCTATGATTCCATTTCCTTTATTAAGTCCCCCTCCTAACTCAACTGAGGGCTTTTTATTTTGTTTTGTTTTTAGGCCCTTGGTACACATTACTGTTCATTATTTTGTGCTTTTCTTTAATTACAACATTTAGGAAGGAAAAGGACATTCCATCCTTTTCCTTAGGCACTTGGCAAATGACAGCAAACATTACTTGGTCCTATGCTATAACAGCAAGAATATCATGTTTTTCATTAGTGATAAACATATTTTCACATTTACTCCTCACTGTGACTCAATAAATTAGTTTCACCAGTACCTTAGTCTTATTGAATAGGTTGGTAATTCTTACCTGGGGACAATTTGACTTCAGGGGATACATCCTACATTCCTGTCCTATCCTACATTGCTTCTTTCTTGTCACTATTGGAATTCCAGGTGTAAAGTCCTTTATCTCATGCACAGCAATTATTTCTTTAGTGTCTAGAGCTTTGGCATCTTTTTCTTTAAGATTTATCTATTTATTTATTTCAAGACAGGGTTTTTCCATGTAGTTTTGGTGCCTGTCCTGGATCTCGCTCTGTAGTGTGTGTGTGTGTGTGTGTGTGTGTGTGTGTGTGTATTAGTACAGTGCCCAGGAAGTTCAGAAGAGGGTATTAAATCTCCTGGAACTGGAGTTCCAGACAGTTGTGAGCTGCCTGACATGGGAGCTGTGAAGAGAATTAAAGTCTTCTAGAAGAACAATTTGTGCTCTGACTCACTGAGCCATCTTCCTAGCCCCAAAGTCCCAGCTTCTTTTGTTTATAACTTGACAAAACTGATAATGTAGAAGAGCTGAGAGACTAAGTTGGTCAGGACATGTGGAAGTGTAGATGTGTTATTCAAAAAATCATGTGCTGGTTCAGGTCTAAGCATGTTTGTAAGGGCCACATCACTTATACTTTACCATCTCTCTGTAAGTTAGGAACTAAGGACTACTCCCATTTTCGAGGCCAGGTAACTGAGCTGCAGAGATGTTAAATAATTTTCAGGGTATCACAGCTATTTAGGCAAAATAACTTTCATGTTAACCTCTCAGCTACTGGAAACACGACATGGTACTCATATGAGTGTCTCAGCACACATTTCTTTGTCTTCTCCTGCCTCATTTTATTCCTCTGCCTGCTAATACTAAATGTTTACTCACAGCTGTGGGAGAAGGTGGCTAGTCCACTGTCCACATTTCTGCTTTGCACACCTTTCTTTTGACCTAAACTGAGTTTCTAACAGACAGGTTGTTTCTATGTCAATATTGTATCAGCGAGACCCACAATGAGTAGCTGCAGCAACTCAAAGGATAAACAAGAAAAAAGAAAAAGAAAAACTACCTGAGATTCTCTGATCAGTTATAATTTTTAAATTTTTTTAGGGCAGTGGGGAAGGCTTAATTTCCTGGCTGGAGCTACTGTAACAAAATATTACACACTAGGTAGTCTAACATTTTGTTGTTTTACAGTTCAGAGGCCCAAGGACACCAAGGTAAGTGTTCATATGACCCATGCTTTTTGAACACTCTCAAAAGTCCCATCTTCCTAGTGTCTGGGGAAGGTGAGCACTCATGGCTGTTCCTTCACCTCTCTCCATCTCTGCTTCTGTCATCAAATAGCGATCTCTCTTTATGTCTCTGAACCTCACATGGTATACTCTATGTGTGTGTCAGTGTGTCCCTTTCCTATAAAGACACTGTCATATTAGATCAGACCACAGTCCTCTAGCTTGACCTCACCTTAGCAATGACAATATTTCCATGGAAGGTCCCATTCTAATTAGCCTCCACCGAGTCTGTCAACATATCTTTTGGGGAAGAAGCATGAGGGCACAAATAGCTAAGTAACTCAGGGCACACTTCTTTTTGTTCAATAGTGCATAGAAGCTTCGCTCTATCCAGGGCTTGCTCAACTCTGAGCCTCAGTCTGCCTTCCTCCGGCTCTCCTCGTAGGCCAGATACTATGTCTGCAACTTCCTAATCTTCAAGGAAATGAGGTATCACATGTCCTTGTCAGAATCCCTGCTATTTCATACGTAAGTTGATCCAAATAAATGAGCCCTTGAATAAATACCATCTGGCCCTGCTGAGTTGCTTGCTCAGTGGCCTTGTCTCTGCCTTCCGTCAGGGACATCCGTCTCTATTGATGTCACGATTACTGGAGTTTGTGGGTAGAGCACAGCTTGCTTTCCCCTGTGGATCCCCGCATTTCAGGCTTGTGAATCACCCCCAGCAAATCAGTTTCTGCCCTGTCCAAGTTCAGTGATGTTTCTCATCATCCTAAAAGTAATATTATCAAAAAAGATACTGTATTTTGTCTTCTTTCACTTATTAGAACAATTTTTATGTAAATTAAAAGAGAAATAATAATCACCCACAAGTTCCCTATGTCTCATAGAATAAATGGTTAGAAACTTCGCATGACATTTCTTTTAGTCTGATGAAAGCATATACATGATGCAACATGGATACAGTGTTCTGTTGCATTTTCTACTTTGAGTCTCTCTATATGTGTATTTATACATATATATGCAAATATATATACACATACACACAAGCAAGGAATTATTAAAATTGTAATAGGGTAATTTAAGTAACTGCAAGGTATTTCTGTATTAGTTTTCTATAAATTAATTATTCCAACAGTCTTATCAAACCATTAAGACTTGGGGATTTCAATTACTTTAAATAGCAAACTCTCTGTGAAAGTTTCTTTGTGAAAGTCCTTCCTTCTTTCCCTCTTCCCCTGTTGGATTATTTTACTTTTAATTTGTGCCTTGGTCAAAAGGCATGCCTGTTGATCTAGATTCCATGTGTATTTCAATAATATATGTATGGATACTGATTTCCAATGCAACAGTATTAGCAGATGGGCTGTGATAAAAGTTGATTAGGCCAGAGGGTTCTAAGAATGGGTAGATCAATGCTTTTATTTACAGAGTGATTTTTAGCCAGACGGTGGTGGCACACGCCTTTAATCTCAGCACTTGGGAGGCAGAACAAGGTGGATTTCTGTGAGTCTACAGACAGAGATCCAGGACAGGCACCAAAACTACACAGAGAAACTCTGTCTCAAAAAACAAACAAAACAAAAAACAGTGATTTTTAACTCTGAAACTGAATTCTTTACAAAAAATGAGAGGTGGTTCCTCTCTTCTCCTTCCTTTGCTCCGCTCTACTCGTTGTTTCTCTCCTGTTTTTCTGTTCCCTCCTCTCTGAACCTCTGTCTTCCCTTTCCCAAGCAAGGAAGAGCTTGTCAAATGTGGTTTCCACTGAACCATAGAGAAGGCAGGGGCTTCCAGACTCAATAAACTACCTACTTCTGGGTATGCTGCTATGGCAGCACAAAATGAACTAAGGTGGTTTTATGGTTAGCTTATATTACTAATTTGCTTTCTAAAATGATTTCTTCAATGTATCTATGTTTCTTTTTTATTGTCATAATTTCCTTTATTCTTGAGAATTTCATGAATGTTTATAAGATATGATCCTATCCAAACCCCCATTTCCTTCCTCCAACTTCCCTGTATCCTCCTACATGACCTTCTCACAACTTCATATCTTTTCGTTTTGTTTTTAATAATCCTCTAAATCTAATTAATGCTCCCCACATGTGCCCGGGTAAAAGAAATCTAGCTGATGAGTACATTAGACATGTGACCTCCAGAAGACAGCACTCCATAGCCCTCCCTGTCATCCTC
This sequence comes from Onychomys torridus, assembly GCF_903995425.1. Classification (NCBI taxonomy): domain Eukaryota; kingdom Metazoa; phylum Chordata; class Mammalia; order Rodentia; family Cricetidae; genus Onychomys; species Onychomys torridus. The sequence continues at coordinate 27,515,491 of NC_050458.1, read as the reverse complement.
TGGCTCTTAACTTTTTTCTGTCTCCTTATCCATGACAAGATATATTTCTTTTTCATTGTCATCTTAGATAAATTTCACTTTGTAATTTAAAAGTCTGTCTTCAAAATCATTTTAAGGAGCATAAACAGATACTTTAACATATTCTTGTTGAAGTATCTTGAGCTAGTACTGAGAATAAATTACTTTGAAATGCATCTTATTACTTAATACTACTGAAGAACTGTTAGCCTGAGCTTCACCCATCCTAGTCACCTTAGCAATGAGTAAGTTCTAATAATCCAAGGAACACACATAGCATTTCTCACCCCTCTTCCCATTTCTGCCTTTCTGGTTTGCAGCTTGGGAACTCATGTAGCTGTGAAGGTTGGAGTTGTCTGTGCTCTTCAGGTCAGCACTTTATGTAGCCCATCATACATGGATCACATTTGGAAAAGATAACTTAGCTCCTTAGTAGATTTTTCTATTGGCTGAGACTTGGGAATTATAAATTACTCATTTATCATTGGGAATGATATAATCATACAGACTATAGTATGCTATTAGAAAAGCATATGGGTTCTGGGTGATTTAAATAAGCAATCTGAGTGCATATATTGGTTTTACATGTCTCCAAACCACAAACCAAATACTATAAGACCAAAAGGACAGACTGGTGTCTTTAAGTCAACTATATTGCAAATAAACCTATATTAAAGTTGCCCCAGGAAAGAAAGGCATGAGAGAAGTATTAGATTATGGCTGTACCAGTGATCTGAAGGAATGTCTGCAAAGGAAACACATGGTCTGTCACAGTTACCCTACTCTGTCAGTGTAGCACCAAAACAATTCTAGACAGCACTGAAATGGGAGAGAGTAACTGTGACAAAGCTTTAGGGAAACTAAGATTTTAGTTTTATCAGTGATAAAAATTTACTTTGAGTTGGATTCTTTCCTTGACCCTTTAGAAATGTAATAACTATTCTTGGCTCACAGGTGAACAAAACTGAGCAGAAGGTTGGGTTTGGCCTATTGGGCAGAGCTTGCTGACTTCTTGTAGCATAAGGAAGAATGAACAGTGGTCTTCTACATTTTTTGCACAGAAAACTTAGAAACAAAGTACTACAGGGGCAATAGAAGAAGTGTCACCACTGTGTTTGAAGAAAAAAGGCCTGGACAGCTTCTCAGGTTCTTTCTTCTCCTTTCTCTTTGCTTTCTATTCCCGAGGCTGCATCTGGGTCACATCTATCAGTAAACAGCAGGCTGATACCCTAATCCCAGAGTCTAGTCACTCTTCCATTGCTTCAAGCTCTGTGCCTGGGATGACTACTCAGTATATCCATTAATTTAATCATTGGATGGAGGATAATAGATGATACTATGAGAGTTCAGTGTCTTAGTTGGTATTCTATTGCTGTGAGGAGACACCATGACTGTAGCAATTCTTGTAAAGGAAAGCATTTAATTGGGGCTGGCTTACCATTTCAGAGGTTTAGTCCATTTTCATCATAGTAGGGAATATGCCAGTATGTAAGTGGATATGGTGCTGGAGAAGTTCTACAACAGGATTCATAGGCAGCAGCAAGACAATAAGCGTCCGGGCCTGGATTGGGCCCTTGAAACCCCAAAGCCCACTGCCAAAGACCCATTTCCTCCAACAAGGCCACACCTCCTAGTCCCTCCCAAGTAGTGCCACTGCCTGATGACTGTGGTGATATATTGTGTCCCCCAATATATTGTAAACCCTAATAAAGCTTATCTGGGGATCAGAGGAAAAAGCCAGCCACCGAATTAAACATAGAAGTCAGGCAATGGTAGCACATACCTTTAATCCTAGCATTCAGGAGGTAGAAATTCATCTGTATCTTTTGAGTTCAAGGCCATACTGAAGAACAAAGCCGGGCATGGTGACATGTGCCTTTAATTCCAGCACTAACCATAGAGGTCTGGAGGTCTGTACAGACAGACAGGAAATGATGTAGCTGGGTGGAGAAAGGAAGTGAGATGCAGAACAGAAAGGCATATAGGCATGGGTATACAGAAAGTAGGTCTCTTTAGATGAGGATTTCCAAGTGGTAAGAACATGGATGGCTTCTTTCTGCTTTTCTGATCTCTCAGTTTTCACCCCAGTATCTGTCCCCATTTTTTTTTTATTAAGAAGACTGTTTAGCAATTCATCTTACAGATGACTAGACATTCAAACATATGAGCCTATGGGGGACATTCTTATTCAAACCACCATACTTGGGCTAGTTTCAACAGCACACTATTTTCAGTTTCTTCCTGCTTCAAATTGGAGGGTAAAGGAAGGATGGGTTGTACTCTGATCTTCAAGTGGTTCCACAATTCTGGGTTGAACATTATTCAGTATTGGAAAGGTCTTGGCTCATTAAATTTGATAGATATAAAGCATGGACTTTTCTTCCTTCAATTAATTAGTACTTTTTTTTCTCAAATTCTTGCTCGCAGGTTGATGAAACATAATTGGGACTCACACATAGGGAGAAATAGCGGGTGTGGTAATGGAAACTTATTGAAGCCAATTTATCTTGACTTTTTTTTCCCTTCTTATTACACTAATTGAAAATCTTGGAGTTTTTTTCCCAGCTGATATGTCAATTTCATGAAGTTAGAAACAATGAATCTTTTCTTCCTCACATTGCCATGCACATTACTGAGCATGGTAAAGTCTATAGATATAGTACTGTTGATATTACAAATGGTGGTTATGCCTATACTATACTATTCTAGTTTCTCTTCTTCCCACATACTGAGCTCATTGCTGTCTCAGGGCCTTAGATGTTCTTCTGCCTAGAACTAACTACTCTTCAGTTTTAACACAGCTGGTGTCTATTTCTCTTTTTCAGTCTTGCCTGTAAGCATCCCCTCTCCTTAGGAAGTTATCCCTAGATACTGTATACAATATAACTATGACTACTGGGATAGGTAGTCAGTAATCAGTGATCTTTACCTATGTTTATCACACCCTCATGAGAATTATTCCCACCTTGAAACAGGGTTTGAAACAGGTGTTACTCTATGTGGCAGAAGCTGTAATTTCTAATGTAAGGGAAAGATGGCTCTGACTTTTTCTGGACGTGTGTTGTCTCTGTAGGAGCATTTCCTCTGGAGGAGGTCTGTCTCCACATCTGTAAGACACTAGTACATTCATGGAAGGGATCCAGGTTTCTTGTTAACACTGTTGAGAAACTGAGACCTGTTATGACCACATGTGTGAGCTTAAAAGAAGATACTTCCCTCTATGAGCTTTCAGGTGAGGCTGTAGCTTGACTAAAACCTCTAAAGATCCTGAACTTGAACAATTCAGCTGAGCCATTCTTAACCCCAACCCATAGAAATTGTGGGGAAATATGTATTTCTTATCTTAAGCTCGGGAAACTAGAATTTTCAGATTTTTCTGAAGTGGCTTTCATTATCTGTCTTATTGACTGAGTGGGAATGTAGAATTACAAACAAACAATTTAACATACACACTATAGGCATGAGAGAATTTGGCTAAATAAATGTAGAACAGTGAGTTTCAAATTGAAGTTCCTGAGTTATCAATATAAATACTACTGGTATACAACAGATCTTAATTATTGGGATCCCCATCAAACCTACTAATCATAACTGAACAGGAGGCCCAATGTCTCCAGGTGATTTGGGTGCATATTAATATTCCTGAACTATTAGGGTAGCATTATGAGATGCTTGAGGATAAAATACGGAGAATGAAGATTTCCTAGACTGACTTCAAATGAACATAATATGCAGAGATCATTCAATCTGAACCCTCTGAGATGAGTTCAAAAGAATAGAAGTATAAAAGCAAAATACATATAAAGTATTTTGTTTGTATTTGTACTAATTATTTAAAATGATATATCTGTCTATCTATAGCTCTATATGTTATAAAAGTGACTTTGTTCTCCAGAGCAGCAGGTAGTCTTCCTAGAAGAGCTGACAACCACCTAGGTGTCCTTCCAAGAAGAGGAAGTAAGAAGAGAATTCCAGGCAGAAGGAACTATGAGAGGAAAAGCACAAAGATCTGGGTCCCACTGTGTGTACACCACAGGGTCATCATCTGTGGGCATTAGCAAGTGATGAAGCTGAAAATATGACTTGGAAAGGAACTGCTACAAGCTGGGCAGAAGACCCAGTGTATGGATGGAAAGATGAACACTGAATTCCCTGAATTCTAACATTCCGAGGCCAGATGGTACAATGGCAGGCATCTCTGAAGTGGCAGGGGAGCACCTGTAATGGGAGTCCATCCAGGTCAAAGGAGAGGTAGCTGCCCCGTTCCCTCTCCTTGGCTCTGGAGCCTGCCTTTGTCTGTGGAGATGGCAGGCTCTTCCAGTCCTTCAGGCAGGTACCACTGGCAGATCTAATCACAAAGGGCTGGTTGTTCCTGTGAATGAGAAAGACAAAGAATCTCCTCTCTGTGCACCCAGAAGGCAAATCTTATTTCTAAAACGAAGACTCCTTTTGCCCTCTGTCTGACAGGTACTCCTTCCCCAGTAGGAAGCCCTGACGGCAGCTGATCTTCCAGTCATTTTTTTTTTTTTTTGTAGAGGAGGATAAAGCACATCTGATGGAACTTGCCCTGTAGATTGCAAGGGGGCAACTTCTCACAGCCTGACTCGTGTGGCTTGAATTTATATGAAGGTAGTCATATAATCACAGTGATATGTCCAGAGCAAGATTTAACAAGCTGCCCACTGTATTCACAGACTGAGGTGCTTGGGAGGGCTTAAAGCTGGTTTATTCCACAGGAGTTAGTCTTTTACACAGAAGTCTGTGTGGTTATGTTTCTAAGGAGATTGCTTGCTTTTCTTTTGTCACTCCTCATTTCCTGTCATGTTTTATGTTCTGGGAGTGGAGCCACTGACTTTCCCTAAACAATTGCTAAAAACATAATAGACCAGCTGACAATCTATGAGTGATTTGAATAAATGAATGTTGCAGTAAAAAGAATTTGAATTGTGAGCTCAGACAAAACCAGGTTTAAATCCCAGCTTCTGGTGCCTATTTAAGTCATATTAGCTAATCCTTCTTGCCTTTTGGAATGTGTGTTTCATCACCTGTAAGACAGTCCTGTGATTTTATTTGGAAGGTTTTCATGAACAACCAAAGGCATCAGGGATAGAAATGTATTTAGCAAGATACGTGAGCATTTGGTTGTACTCTAGTTTCGTTTCTTTTGTTAATGACAAAGCACTGACCAAAACAACTTGAGGAAGAAAAAGTTTCTTGGGCTTACAGGTCATAGCCCATCAGCAAAGGAAACCAGGGAAGGTGTTTACGTCAGGATCATGTGGGTGGGAAAAGACTTAGAGACCATGGAGGAACAGTACTTACCAGCTTGTACCCGGGCTTTCATTTAACTACCTTTCTTATAGACGCTAGGACCAAGTAAGTGCTCAGGAGGACCAAGTAAGTGCTCAGGAGTGGCACTGCCTGTAGTGGCCTAGACATTTCTATATCAACCAAAAGTTAAGAAAATCCCACACAGACGTGCTTACCGGCCAATCCAATTGAACCTTTCCTCAGTTAAGGTTCTCCCCTTCTCTCTAGTTTGTGTTGAGTTGACAAAACTCAACTAGCATAAGTAACATCTCAAGAACTATGAATTCCTTATGACAGCACTTCTTAACTATGTCTGAAACTAGGTGTAGAGAACTTTCAAACCAATGTTTTGATCCCACCCTCGGCTGTTGAATCAGACTGTAAGGACAGAGCCCTGACACCATAGTGTTCATAAACTCCTTAAGGTGATTTGGATACGTAGAGGTTGAACATCATTCCTACCATTGCCAGCTACAAATGGTGACTGGAAATCCTGGATGTATGCAAGAGTCACCTCTGGTGCTTCTGAAAAACATTAGTGCCTGGGCATCCTTCCAGAATCCACTTTCATTGCTCTGCAGGAGAGCCCCAGTGTCAGAATTATTGTAATGCTCCCAAATGGTACGATCATATGGCCAGGATAAAAGAGGACCTTCCTTCTGACCCATTCACCCCATTTATCTACTATCTCTTTCTATCCATAAATTAGGAAGACTATTCACAAATCAAAAGTAGTTTATTCTCCCTTTAAACTCTCACCCAGCTACTTTGCATTTTACCTATTCACATAATTATGATTAGCCCTTTAGAAAAAATTCCTGTTAGAATTATGAGCTACTTAAAAACAAGGATAAAATTTTTGTATCCCCAGGCATTGGACTAGTATCTCTGTGTACAGGTAAGTATTTTTGTTTCTAGATCACCTGAATTCATGCAAGGAGTTCTCAGAATATTGTAGTCGGTTGCATCCACATTTATAGAAGGAACTGAGAACATCTGAATGTATATGAGACCTGTTGTCTAGAAAAGTGTATTAATCTGTTAAGACCATTTGCATTTCAAGTGAAACAAGTTGTTCTACCTACTTAGTTTCCAAGACATATTTTATTTGTAATTATATAGAGATAAAAATGAATGTTATGAAGGGATGGCAGATAGATAGATAGCCTGAAAATAGCATTGACTTAAAGTAGAGAATTTCTCAGAAACTCAAACCATATTTTTTTTTTTTTTTTTTTTTTTGGTTTTTCAAGACAGGGTTTCTCTGTCTGTGTAGCTTTGAGCCTTTCCTGGAACTCCCTTTGGAGACCAGGCTGGCCTCAAACTCACAGAGATCTGCCTGGCTCTGCCTCCCGAGTGCTGGGATTAAAGGCGTGTGCCACTACCGCCCAGCTCAAACCATATTTCTATGGTTCAATATCTCTTTCTTCAACTTTCTCAGAGTTAGTGTCATTCTCAGACAAATTTTGCTGTCCTCATGGTAGAAGGCTGGCTGATGAAGAGTCAAATTGTATACTCTCTTGGGTTTAAATTAGCAGAAAGGGTTTCTCTGAAGTCTATGGGGAAAGTCTTGTGCTATTGTGTTGCCAATATAGATATATCTCTGAATCAATCACTGGGGCCAGCTGGGCATGGGGAATTCTGTGATGGGTGTTGCTACTAGGATCCCCTTACTGGAGCCTGAGATAGATGGAGAAAGAGGCTTCCTAGACAGTGAGTATGGCATGAATTTCTGAAGGACATTGGATTCTGAGTAGCAGGTCCTATAATCAGAATGTAGCTGGGAAATTAATTGAAATATATTTTATGTAGAAAAGCTGATAAATTTGTATTCAACGAGTACAAGAGGTTTAGCTACACTGTGTTGGAGAGCCTGACCTATGGTTTACATTGTAATTTTAAAGGGAAGTTAGTGTAGGCATTCTTCACTTTGGTACCTACCCATTACAAACTATCACGCCATTGTGCGGTATTGCTACCGCCATTGAAAATGAAGAATTCCTTAATTCCTAATCTTTTCTCCTCACAGCCCAACTTCAGGTGTTCAAAGGACCTTGTGTGATTCTAACTCTGACACAGTAAATAAGAGATAGACATCCATCCATCTTCCAATAAACACTGACATTAACTTGTTTGTTGGAAAACATGTTGGGTCCTTAGCTTCCTGAGGCAAATAAGAAACTTCCTTCCCTGATGGTCCTCCAAATCTCAAAATGACAGGTGTTAGTGAACTAACCCTAAGAGATCATGACAAATGTTTCCCTTGAGGGATGAACTAAATACGGTAAGAGCACAGAGCAAGAGAAGGAGTAGGTAACTGATGTAACAAAGTGAGCTGGTCCCTGGAGAAGAAAAGCTGAATGTGTGGGCATAGATGTGGCTTTTCAGGGCTATTTTATATGATAGCTCAGGAAGCATTTTTTCATCTTTCCTTATTCTCTCTCCTGATTTCTTTCGAAAGAGGGAAGGACAGGGAGTAAGCATCACAATGAGGAAATGAGAAGTGCTCCTTCTCCAAGGCAGGAGACCTGCCCTTCACAGGCTTAGTTGTTGGGGTGACAGGAAAATACCCACAAACTGTATCCTTCTTTAAAGATAGGGGTTCCAGAAGCAGGCAGATCTTTGTGAGTTTGAGGCCAGCCTTGTCTAAGAGTGAGTTCCAGGATAGCCAGGGATATCCAGAGAAACCCTGTCTCAGGGAGGTGGGGTGGGGGAAGAAAAGAGAGAAAAAGACAGGAGTTCCAGTTGATACCCTGGGCTGAGAGGGCTGGGAAGTGTAATTTCTTGATGGAGATTACCCATTCGAGGTTTATCAGGATGATGTACATTGGCCTGAACTTTCACCCCGTGGGAGTGAAAGAATAATTGTCACTGAGTAGCTCTAGAAGGGCAATATGGGGAAACAAAGAAAAAGCAATCCAATATAAAATAATTTTTTTTTTTTTTTTACCTAAAGTCTATGATGTCTACCTGCTCACTCTTCTCTGAACACGAATGCCTTCATCCACTGGAAGAAGATGCATAGAAGCAAGGAGAAATTGCACTGGGAACATCCACAGGGGCGTGCACGTGTGATGAGTAGTAGGTGGCACTCCATCTGGACCGCATTAACTGAAGAACTGGAGCCAGAAGCAGTTCTGTAAGCTAACTCTTGAGGCTATGGTCCAGAGGAAGACCTCCCCAGCCTACCCAGTTTATCTCAACTCTATTAAAATCAGTTCAGGGCTTTTTTTTTTTTTTTGTCTGATAAAAAGAGAAAGAGATTCATAATTGGTGCCTCTGCTGAGAGTTTATATTCTGAGTGGATATTCCCCCCCCCCCCCCCCCCGTTCTACCTGTTGCCTCTGGAGAAGTGGACATCCCAGGAAGTGAATGGTCCTAGGTCACCAGCCATCCTGTGACACAAGCAAACGTGAATTGAGGTTCTGGGTTTGCAGGTGCCCACCTCCTTCAACAACAATCCCATCTACCATTGGAGACAAGGATTGCACAAAATTCAGACATGGTTGGTTGTGGGAGTTAGCTCTCCTGGTAGATGTTATGTGGAGTTAATGTGTAGAACCTTTAAAGTACAGAAAGGTGACTTTTCACCCTTTGCTAGATGTTTACCATTTACTATATAATAGCTATGCATACCCTAAAGTATGGATCTTAAACTGAAAATGGTATAGGAATGTGCAGAGTGGATGATAGTGAATGTAATAGCAGGGTGATTAGGCCACATCCAGGAGTCAGCAGCCACCCATGGAAATGCTGGACCATCACATCCTGTGGTGTCATTTCCAGAAGATACTAAAAAAAAAAAAAATACAGATTTTAAACATTAATTAACTTGATTTCAAGTAGTGATGATTTGCTTACCATTTTAACAAATGAATATGCAGCTTAAACTTCGTGACCCACACAGACTAAGCCTGAGATTCATATTCCACTTATAAAGCCCCAAGATAGGTGCTAGAGCTCTAGCTGAATTGCACTGAGTGGGTACTCTATAATGTTGTCTAGAGAATTACATTTGTATTTCACAGATGAGACCTGGAAGTCAGAACATCTTTGGTAAACAAAACCCAGACCCTAGATACTCAGGCAATCTCTCTTCCCCACTTCTCTCTTTCAGTAGAAGGTTATTGACACATGTTTTCTCCATCAATTACTGTCGTCAGTCAACTGTGACATTTGCAGGTCAGAAGAGCACCTCAACAACTGTCAGCAAGCCAGACAACCTTGCTTTCCATTAGCCAGAGGTGCAATCTCTCTCCATCACATATGCGTCTATATCTGGAGGGCAGAGCTTCACACACAGGGATCTGCTGCAAAGCCCTTGAAGAAAACATCTAGGAGACATGAGCTAGCTCATGAAGGAAAGGAACCCAATTGAAAATCTCATAGTTAGCTACTTAAATCAATGCCTTGAAATAGAATAGCTAACACAGGCATGGATTTTTATAGGACAAACTAAGCTATCTTAGGTATTGACGAATACCTTCAGCATAGGATATTTGGTCTAACCCAACCCTCAAATTTGGTGGTATCTAAACTCTTACTAGTCCAGTTGTCACCTTTTGTTCTATATGGAATAGCAGCAAATAGTGCAGGAAAACAGAGATCTGCCTCCCATCCATGTCATACATATGAAGCCTCCTGTGTGTACTCCTCCTTGAGTGGCAGAACTTCTAAGCAAACCATATGGTAATTTTAAACATTTATATAATGCCATCTGTATACTCAAGACCTTATGAATCACAAACAAAACAAGGGTTCATGTGAGCAAGGTGAATACTTTTGGACAAACTAGGGAAATGGAAACAGAGGAAAATGGAAAGAAGGGGAGTTCATAGGGTTTGTCAAACAGGGCGGTTGACTTGAGTAGAGAGGAAGTGATGAGCCCCCATGGGAAATCTGCAGCACCAAGGGCTGAGAGAGAGGGAGGGAGAATAGAGCCAGAAAAACCAATAATGATCATGATAGTAGTACTTAGCTTTAGTGTCTAGGTAAAAATGTTAAGGCTTGAATGTCCAGTTTGGGGTAATTTTCACAACCTCCAGGCATGGTAGGGGCTCCTGCTTCATTTATAAATAAAAAAAAAAAGAATAATTAGCTCAAATAGGTCTATGACTTGCACAAACCCAAGAGCTAGCAAGTGGCAGAGATGGAACTCAGACAGACCTCTGTGAGCTGTGTGAGGTCCATCCAGGGGCTCCTGAAGACTTGGTACAGCACTGAGTTGCTTGTACTCCTTGCTAGCTTGAGTGCATGACTATGGAACAAGCATAATGGAAGGCTCCTCTTGGATATCCTCTCTTCTCTGGTACTCGAGATATTTACTCCCTCAATGGTTATTACCTAGCTCACTAATAAATACATTGATAATTCCAATAATAGAAATAAGGAAAATGACCTATTGAATGTTTGCTATGTACCATGAATTGTAAGCCTTTTGTGTACATCACCTTGGCAGTCCTCCAAGATAATTCTGTATGGTGGGAACATGTTTCCACATGCGGCACCTGGAAAAACTGCAATGAAGAATAGAATAAACTTGTTAAAGAATTAAGCTGAGGTTTGTCTCACTCTACACACTGCACTCTACTGTAATGAGATATTTGCAGCAAAAGAGGAGGATTTAGCACTTAAAATGTCCAACCCCTCCCCAGATATGAAGAACCAAGGCAGGAGACACAGTTTGTCCAAACTTACAGGATAGAGACAGAGACCAAAGGACCCTGCATCAGCTGACCCCAACCACGACCTATCCCCCAACTTTGTGCAGCACTTCTTTTATCTGTTCTGTTATTTAACCCTGCCTCCACAAGGAAGCAAAAACAATTCAACAGCTGCCTTGTCATTTAAACAAACAAACACAATCCAGAATGATATTAGTATGGATATTTGTAAAGTTGGTGTGGATTTCAAATGTACATCAGGCTGTAACTGAGCAGGCACAGGTGGTCCCAGTAGTGGTCATCAGTATAGGAAAAAAAAAAAGAAAAGAAAAAGAAAAAGAAAAAAAAAGACTGGACAGAAAGGAACAATAAGCAAAGATAAAGTAATGATATAGTGGTAGCAGATAGACACCCACCTGTGTCAGACTCACTTAGTCCATTTTCCCAAAGAAGAAAGCCATCAGTCTTGGCGATTTCTCCACCCAATGTGACAATCTCTAATTTATTACAGACATATCTTCAGCTGGAGTTTTTGAGTAATATGATTTTTTATTTATAGGGGAATTTAAATATGGCATTTTTCAAAGTGTAAACTTCAGATGGAGCTATCAGCTGCAGTCATAAATCACAGCTGCTTCATTTCCAAATCGTTAGGGAGACCGAAAGCTTAAAGTATTTAATTTATCCAAGCCACATGGGGTAGTTTATCATAGTGTGTGATGGATCATTTTTTTATTTCAATGCTGACTGGTAAATTTTTTGAACAAATCATAGTAAGTTTTGGGGGGTATATGAAGGCAGTGGCAATCTTCTGAACCTCCAAGGATTAGGCAACATAAAAATCCATATGAACAGTTGCAGAAATGGTAGTTTATATACTATTAGGGTAGATCCCTGATGTGTTAGGGTGGTTCCTATTCAAATCCATTTTACATAGAAAGGTTAATTTTTAAGCAAGTTTGAAGAACAAAAATAGATGTGATATGAATGTGATATATGTAAAATGAGCTAGACCCTTCTTGGTAAAAAAAAAAAAAAAAAAAAAGCATTGTTTCCCCCTTACAGATTTCTCCCTAGAAAGTGAATACTATGGAAGTAGGATGAGAAACTATCTTACACTGACAAGAAGATGTCTCAGATTAGTTGATGGGCAAGTTTTTATTTTGGTTTGACTCAAAATGTTATGAAGTTAGTGACCTGAGTCCCTGAATTGCTTATATCTGTTTAAGACAAGGTGGTAGGTGTTCCTGTAAATAACAAAGATTTATTGTAGTAATGATGGAAAAACCTGGGTTATGAAATGACCCTAAAGCCTGTTCCAGCATCAAGCTTGTAAATTAAGACAGTCACAGCTTGTCAATGATCAACTCACAGCTGTAGAAAGGAAGGAATGATCATGAACACAGTCTTCTTTTCAGCTTAAAATGGGCTAATCTGGTCCTGGTAAGATTGTTCAGTGGTTAAAAGCACTTGCCACCAAGATTGATTACCAGAGTCCAAGCCTCAGGACTGCCATGGTGGAATAAAACAGATCTCTATTCCAACACCTTGGAACATGGTACACACACACACACACACACACACACACACACACACACACACACGCACTAAATGATTAAAAAATGAGTTTGTCAGCCAGGTGGTGATGGCACATGCCTTTAATACCAGCACTCAGGAGGTTAAGGCAGGCAGATCTCTGTGAGATTAAGGCCAGCGTGGTCTACAAAGTGAGTTCCAGGACAGCTAGGGCTGTTACATCGAGAAACTCTGTCTCATAAAAAAAAAAAAAAAGAGTTTATTTGTCTTCTTTGTGAGACTCCATATTTGCATTTTGCTTACAATTTTTCATTGAGCTTTTTATTTGAATTCCACTTCTATGTTTATTGCTGAACTAGTTACAGCAGCCAAAATGTTGAATGTCCCTCAGTCTATGAGCAGATGTGTGGTGGTATTGTGTTCTCCGAAATATTGTGTACACTAATAAACTTATCTGGGGTCAGAGAACAGGACGGCCACAATATGAAACATGAGGATACGCAGTGGTAGCACACACCTTTAATCCCAGCAGAGGCAGAGCCAGGCAGATTTCTGTGAGTTCAAGGCCACATTGGAAACAGTCAGGCATGGTGACTCACACCTTTAATCCCAGAGAGTCTTTAATCCCAGGGAGTGATGGCAGAAAACAGAAAGATATATAAGGTGTGAAAACCAGAAACCAGAGCTAGTTAAGCATTTGGCTGATTAAGCATTTAGGCTTTTGAGCAACAGTTCGGCTGAGAGCCACTGGGATGAGGACTCAGAAGCTTGCAGTCTGAGGAAACAAGACCAGCTGAGGAACTAGCAAGGTGAGATAGCTATGGCTTGTTCTGTCTCTCTGATCTTTCAGCGTTCATCCCAATATCTGGCTCAGTCTGATTTTATTAATAAGAACCTTTTAAGATTCATGCTACACAGATGTTTAAAATGTTGCTTTAAAATGCAGTCTTCAAAACATGTTTATGCCTTCATAGGTGAGCTTGGATGTTCTTAGACACAGAAGGACAAATACTACATGACTCCACTTTATGACATGTTAACAGTAGTAAAAATCATAGAAGCAGAGAATACAATACAGGTTGCCAGGCTTTGAGGTTTGGCAGCAAATAGGGAGGGAGTGGTAGTCAATGGGTCTAACTGGACACATTTGATTCTAATCCAAGAAGCATCACTTTTAGCCTTATGAGTAGCACTGTGCCAACCCTGCCAAAGTTAGAGTTTTCTCTTTTATGATTTAGATGTAGCATCCCTTGACTTCACCAAAGTGTGAGTTCATTGATGAAAATGAACATTTAAGAACATTTGAAGTGTGTTCATTGTAGATAATCATGTTTCCTCTGCCCCAGAAATTCTGTTTTCCATAAGAACTCTGCATTATGAAATGAAAATTGATGAGGTGAGCCAAAATTTTAAAAAGTAAGGTAAGTTTGAATGAACTAGATAGTCAATAAACATACAGTACTGGTCACAGGAGACAGCTGTCCCTTCTTAGGAACCTTGCATTTGAGGGACTAAACTCCACACCATGCAGCATAGAGACACCATTGTTACATTCTAGTAAATAACCTTGTCTGAGGTAAGTGATCTGGGACATTCACTTCACAAATAAGTGAAATGAGGATTAGAACATTGAATTGATGGCAGAGCCAAGTGCACTTTCATTCCATGTGGTGTGGCTTAAGATCTTCCCATTTAGGGATGATCAAGGGACACACCAAAGAGCTGGACATCAACCTGCTCTGAGGAGTTCTCCAGAGCTGGAGAGTGTTAATAGTCAGAGCATAGAATGATGTGATTGTCAGTAAAGATATTGACTGGGCAAGAGAGGATTAAAATGTCTCCCATTGGAACATCTGCTAGTATATCCTTGAAGGAATAGAAAAAATATGCAACAAGAAGGCTCACGACAGTACTGCCCTGCTTGGAATAGGGTACCATACTTCAGAAATGCAGAAATGACTCTGACACTTCCCTGGACAAGTTCTTTTGATGACTGATCTCACTTGTGAGAAGACAGAATCCAACTTCTTCTCATTCCATTGAATGGCTCATCTGTTCCATCCTGCCTCAGTTCGTGCCTTCTTCACCATTGTTTGGGCTCTGCTGAGCAACTTGCTTTACAGTGACATTCTGAGCACTTCCACATGGCTGGGCATTTGATCTTTCTAGTGCTTCTTCTCACCCCTCTTTTCTTTACAAAATCTCATTCTTCTGTCAAGAAATGGTCCCATTGTCTACCAAGAAGCTTCTACCAGTTGTACATGTTAACATTTGTAGCATGGCCTCAGAAGCACTAGCTGACAAACTTCCTATGTATTTCTCTTACAGCTTGTCAATATCCCAGTGGAGGGAACCTCTGTCTTTTTCATCTGCATCCTTAACACTGAGCATGATGTCAGGAAGATGTGGACTGACTGTCATAGCATCATCAAAGGAAACAGTTCTTCTATGGAAAACAGTGCTAATTATCTTAATTGAGAGTGCAATATACACAATTGGTTAAATAACTATGAGCAATGAAAAAGCAAAGCAGAAACAGCACAATGGAGATACTGCAGGAAACAGTTATTAATCCTAGGTGTATTAGAGAAATATGAACTGATGATGCTCAAGAAGTTTGTACAAGGAACTTTGTGCATCTGGATCCCCAATGGTAAGGAGAGGGTGCTACTTAACTTCTAGGTGTTGGTCCCTCATTTGTTCCAAGTTTTATTCAATGTTTGCTTTGTGAATGAGGACATTCTGAACATACCACTTGGAAGTAGAGCTGCTATGCTGAGCACTTTGCCCTCTTTTCTTAATTGTAACTTATATTTGTCATGGATTGACTCCTTAAATATATAAATAATGACTTGATAGTAGGTACTATTTACTGTAGAAAAATCCTGGCATTTAATCTTGGCTTATTCTTCAGTTGTGAGTATGTGGAATTTTTTTTTGGTGGTGATATATGACCATAATATACAGGTATTGCATAGTTTCATTTGGTTGCTTTGTTTTAACAAGGTAAATTGAAAATCATTTCCAAGCAGTCTAATCAGAGAGACTAACACAGAAGTCAATTATTATTAACTCTTTTCTCCTTGATTGAATGAGTTACACTTGACTTGGTTTGACAATCATTTATTAGGTTTTATTTTTAAATTAAAATAATGAGAAAACTGGAGTACTCTTGGTAGAGTACTTGCCTAGTATAGAGGAAATCTTGGGTTTGATTCTCTAGCACCACAAATCTGGGCATGTTTGTACCCATCTGTAATCACAGTACTCAAGAGATGGAAGCAGGAGAATCAGAAGTAACTCAACTGTTGAGTGCTTGCTAGGCACATGGAAGGCTTGACACTCAATTTGCAGTACTGAGAAATGAAAGAAAAAGAAAACATTGACTTGATATTGCACTGACAATACTGTGTGGGAATTGGGATATTGCTCAGTCAGTAAAGGGCTTGCCATGTAAGCATGATGACCACAGTTTGATTCTTTGCATCCATATACAAGGAAGTCAGAGCATGCCTCTCTGAAATCCAAACACTGAAGAGACAGAGGAAGGAAGATTCAGGGTCTTGTTGGCCAGCCAGTCTAGATGAACCCGTAAGCTCCAGGTTCAGTGACAGACCCTATCTCAAATAATAAGGGTGAGAGAGACTGAGGAAGACACCAAACTTAGACCTCCAGTCTCCATACACACATGCATCTGTGTACACATGCACCATCACCCATGCACCGATACATGTGAACACACACACACACACACACACACACACACATACACACGAGCATATAGAAATAACAATGATGACAACAATAAAAAAATAAATAAATAAATTTGAAGTTATTCTTGGCTACATATCAAGTTTCAGTTCAGCCAGGACTACTTGAGATCCTGTCTCTAAAGAAATAAATAAGCAAGCTTAGAGGTTCTCTAAATAAAAGCATACAAATCATAAATTCAGAATTTCATTCTCGAAAATGAATGTTTACTCAAAAATTACAAGAGATTACACAATAAAATTCATGAATAGAATTGTCAGAAAAATCTAAAAGAAATTGTATATTAATTAATTAGTTAATTTTTACATTAGTTCAATTGGTTGTCTTTTGATTTCTGCTTCTGTTGCTAATGGTTTATCGTTGTCATTTTCTTCAGAGAAATCAAAAGGTCACCCAGGTTTCTCTCTCACATGGTTGGCTAGAGCTTGTTGTTTATTATTAATAGCTGATATGCATAAAACATAAGACTTTACCCAAAGGCAGATATACTGTTAGTAATACTGCTAGATATGTGTGCCCTACAAACACTGGGCTATTGACACATTTCAGATTTTCAGCTCCATTGAAAGAAGAAACAGGAGTGATGCATTTATAAGTGTATCTACTTCACTGTCTGTACCTTCTACCAAAGAGTTCTTCACCTTGCACAGAACGTGATCACTTGCTCTGCAATTGACCTTCCTTTCACACTTTTCTCCACCCCATTTTACCAAATAAAGACTTGCCTCTTAAACCCAGAATCATGCCATTCTAGGTTGTTCTAAGACAGTGGTTCTCAACCTCCTAATGCTGCTATCCTTTTATACAGTTCCTCATGTTGTGGTGATCCCCAACCATAAAATTATTTTTGTTGCTCCTTCATAATTGTATGATACTGTTATGAATTGTGATGTAAATATCTGGTATGCAGGATATATGTGACCCTTGTGAAGGGGACTTCCACCTCCAAAGGGGTCACAACCCCCAGGTTGTGAAGCACTGTTCTAGGGTAAGGAAACCTCAGGGTGGCTCTGCTGCTATTTGAATGGTCTTTTAAAATTCTGTTTAACTTTTTGTTGTCTATCTACCTCAGTACCAAGTTAAGTTTATTTTTCTGTTACTATGATGAAATACCTTGGCAAAAGCAGCTTAAGGAAGAGAGGGCTTATTTTGGCTTATAGTTCATGGTACAGTCCACTGTGGCAGGGAGGTCAAAGCAGGAGGAGCTAGAGACCACTGGTCACACTGCATCTACATTCAAGAAGCAGAGAACAAGAGGAACTTACTGGTGCTCAGTTCATTGTTTTCATTTCATACAGTCCAGGATTCCCAGCCCAAGGAATGGTCCTATTCCTGGTCTAGATGGGTCTTTCTACATCAATCCATATAACCATGGTGAGTGTCACAGGCATGGTGATGTGGGATTCCAGATTCTGTCTAATTGACAATTAACATCAAGGAGCACAGCACCTGTGTTGTAGTTAGAGCTTTTATTGCTGTGATAAACACAATGACAAAAATAAACACCTTGGGGAAGAAAGGGCTTGCTTACTTCAGTTTGCAGTTCCACATCACTGTCCATCACCAAGGGAAATCAGGGTAGGAGATCAAACAGGACAGGAATCTGATGGCAGAAACTGAAGCAGCTACCATGGAGGAACACTGCTTACTGGCTTGCTCAGCCTACTGAGTTCACAGTGAGTTGGGCCTTCCCACATTCCTCATCAACCAAGAAGATGCACCACAGGCTTGCCCAGATGCCAGTCAGATGGGGGTGTTTTCTCAGTTTAGCTTTCCTTTTCCAACATGATTCTAGTTTTTGTAAAATTGGCATAAAACTACCAGCAGAGTATATCACAAAGGCATGTTTTTCCAATACAAATTTTAGATCAAAATATTTATAAGGATACAATCTTTCATCTAGTTGACTTACATAATTGTATTAATTCAATAAAGAGGGAAACTGAACTATTTATGAAGCCTTATACATATTATATGATTATAAGGCAAAAATGAATGTTGTATATATTTTCAGTTGTCAGGAAGGAAATCACAGATGTATAGGAAAAAATTAAGTAGGTAATAACTATATCAAATTGCCATGACATTAAACTCACCTTCATACCTTTAAGATGGTTATAAATACGTTGAAGTAACAAAAAGTTGGAGATTCCATACTTTTTTGCTCTAGTATATATCAACTTAAAATGTAGGAACAATAAATAGTTTATCTTTAAAAATGTCTTGCATCAGGGCATACTAGTGACTCATTAAAAATGACCCCCAAATATGTTCATGTCTAAATCCTTAGAAACTTGGACTAAAAGTTTGGTTAACTGACAAAGAACACAATATTGTATATAGAATTAATGTTGCTACTTTGCTTAATATAAGACAAGAATGTACTATCCAGGTAGGTCCAGCCTGACCACAAAGTCCTTCTAAATCAGAGGAGGAGCAGGGCCCAAAAGGGAGGACCAAAGATGTAGCTAACTGCCATTGGATGTGTCTGTGTCTGAAGCTAGGAACAGCATGATCAAGGTGCATGAGTGGCCTCCTGTCGCTGTTGTCTTGGGAAACAGATCCTCCAGCTCAGCCTCCAGGAGGATCCCAGAGCTACTGGCACCTTGAGTTTAGCCTACAAGATGCCTCTGGACTTTCCAGCTTCCAGAACTGTAAGATTAACTTTGTTCTGTTTCAATTATGAAACTTTGGGTAATTTGTTACTTCAGCAACAGAAACGGGATGCATTTTGTCCCACTAATACACATTGTAACATTGCGCAAGAAAAGAAATAGATGGAAGTACATGGCTTATTTTGTTACTTCTTCAGTACTGAACACTAAGATAAATGTGTGTGTGTGTGTGTGTGTGTGTGTGTGTGTGTGTGTGTGTGTATGATATGAAAGTAGAAAGAGACTGTTTCAGGGGAGTAAGGACACTAGCAGGAGTTGGGGAAGAGATGAGGAGGCACATTTGAACAAGATATAATGATATTTGTATGTGAGAATGACATAATGAAATCCATTAACTACAAAGTGGCTAAAGGAAGATGTACTCTTCTGAAATTCATGTATATAGCGGTCAGAAATTTAACCACACTTCTCAGACATGGGTTGGTGTGAGCATCATGCATGCAACTCATTGAGGCAGATATCTTTCAGCCACAGAAAGAGACATTCCTGGCTAACTCTGCCACATGGTGCAACTGTGGCTACTGGGTACCCATCAGTATGGAGAACTACCCATCAGGGGACCATAGCAAGAGTGACAGGCTCTGGGAAGTCAAAGCCCCCTTAGGAATTTTTGGCATGAATTCTTGTGTCCTTTATTCATAAACTGTCTGCTTCAACCTTAGAATTCATTTACAGTATTTTGAACAGTATTAAAACAGTTTTGTCATTTTGATAGGCTGCAATGACAGATGCGCAAAATGAGGTTTGTACTAACAATTTAGGAACCTGTGCTGCCCGAGAGAGAGAGAGAGAGAGAGAGAGAGAGAGAGAGAGAGAGAGAGAGAGAGAGAGAGAGAGAGAGAGGGAAATGGGAACACAGCTAGCAGACACACGAAAATAAAATATTTAAGTGTTTGCCTCTATCAAGGGGAGAGGCAATTAATCATTAATATTATTTTGCACTGGAATTGTGGTCTACAATGCAAAAGTCATGAGCCATATTTGGCTAGTGAGGCTGTAAGATGTTGCTGAGCTGAACTGAGATACTCGCAAGAGCTGAAATGCAGAGGGAACTTCAAGAACTCAGTGCAAAAAAGTAAACAACAATGTCTCATTAACGATTTTTAAAAATCTGAAGGCAGGTTAACATGATGAAATCCAGGATACCTTGAGTTTAAATATACCATTAAAATGAACCACATCAATTTCTCTGTGTTTAAACCTCAATCCTAGAAAAAATTAAAAATCATATGAATGGTTCATGTTAAAATGCTGTGGAGATGTGATGCCCTGGAAGTGACCTTGTGTTTTAGAATTTGCAAAGAGACTGACCTGAGGGAAGTATTCACTTCATTTTTCTTGCAAGAAGGAATGAATGAATGAATGAATGAACAGGTAAAAAGAGGGATGAAAGGGTAAACATATTTGGAATATTCTATTTGAAAATGGGAGAGTTCTTTCAGGCATTTCTTTAGTCAAAGTGGACAGGGTTTTAGAAATCTCAGGCTTTCAAGCTCTCACTCAGCTCCGGTTTTCTGAAAAATACATGAACATGAGGTGCCCATCCTCTAACAATTCAAGATAGATGATCTACTACTGTCTTTATATTTAAAATGCCTCTTTCCTGCCAAACAACACATAAATATTTAAATAACAATTGTACTCTAGGTTAGTAGCTCCTGAATCATTTATTGAATGTACTTGGATTTGACATGCTTACCACACTTGAAACGGGAAGTCGGAAGATATGAAGTAAAAAGTCTCAGACTTCAGCCTCAGAAGATTTTGAGTACTTCACATCTCGCACTCATTAGTCAAAGATATCCTCACTATCTTCTTATACAAAGTACACCTTAGGCATTGTTCCACTAGATTCCTAGTGTAGTTTTAGGTATGTGGGGCATTTTTGCTTCAAGCATGAAGGTACAGAATGGTCTCGTGACTAGGTGCAATCTGAAAACAGGAGAGTAAGTGAATAGGGGGAGGAGAAGCCATCCTTTGTGTCTGCCTTTCTCCCATGCAGATTCTTGCTAGTTCAGCTTGTGTTAGTTATTCTGTGATATTTCTGGGTTAGTTCTTACAGTTCAGACTGGAAAACAATCAGGTGATAACAAGAATGCACAAGAAGTGTTTAATTTAGAACTAAGTATGGAAATCAGAGTGCCTTGTCAACACATTTCTCTCACAGCACTTCAACAATGAAAAATATTTTGAGCACAATTACAAAATTCATGTTAAAGCAACTATAGCTGATTTGTCCTTTACAATTCAGTGTTTAAAGTAAATAAAACAATGACTGCAGTTCTTTAGTCACATGACTGTATTCCATGGGCTCAGGGGATAGTGTGGTGGACAGTGAGCAAATGGTTCCATTATGGCAGCTGGTTTTGCTGGGCAGTGATTGCTAATCCCGTTATATCTCTTTCCTTGTCTAAGCTCGATTTCTTTTTCTGTAGAGAGAATGGAATAATAATTCATTTCTTAATTTCATCATAAAAGTTCTATGAAAGACAAAATTTTATAGGTATTATCAAGTGCACACAAAAGTGAACTACTTTCTTTGCTGTACAGGAGGAGGGATGGAGGTGAGATTACGTGGTAAGCTGATGGTTGGATATTTTCTCCATATGAGAAACAGAACTCTCTTTGGTACACTTGCTAGGTCCCTAAATGATGCATGGTGAGACATGCTATGCACATGTAGACATTATCTCTAGATAGATTGGACATCACTACAGTACCACATTGTAATTTCTTGATCTGTATTTTCCAAACCAGCTATCACTTCAATAGCTACCATAGAAAGCAAATCAAGAGCATCCAGCCTAGGGTTCTGTCTATGACAATACTTGCTTTTTGGCTGGGGGCTTGCTCAGCTATTCTGATACAGATAGAAATACAAAAGAGGCAGCATTTTCTTGAATGATCCTTGGCTAATATAAAATGGAGGTGGTAAATAAGCATTTCTCTCCCTCATTAATTCCTTAGGTAGGCATCCCATCATGCATTTTACTAGGCTTGTCAGAAGATCCCTGTGGTGATATTTTGTGTATACTCTAACAAATAAAGCTCGTTGAAAGATCAGTAAAGGAGCCAGCCACTAGAGAGACTTGTTAGCTCTACCGAATCCTCAGGCCGAAGAGACAGTGGGGAGATCCTGTCTCTATGAATCCTCAGACTGAATGAGGCTGAGATCTTGTCTCTACCAGCCCTATATTCCTGTCTCCACCTCCCTAGTTCTGGGATTAAAGGTGTGAGCCACCTGGCTCTGTTTCTTTTTTAGGCAGATTCAATCTCATGTAGCCCAGAGTGGCCTTGAACTCCTGATCTTCCTGCTTCCTCCTCCCAAGTGCAGGGATTAAAGGTGTGTGCCACCACTGTCTGGCTTCTAGTGGCTAGCTCCACACCCTGATCTTCAGGCAAGCTTTATCTGTTAGATCACAAACAAAATATCACAACAGATCCCCATGTCCCAGTTGCTTACAGGGATTTCAGTTTGATACTGTATCTGTCTATTCTATTTCACTCATAATCCTTGTTCTTTAGAGGAACTTCTCTGGCATAATCTTTCTGAAAAGTCCTTGTCCCAGATTTTACTTTGGGCAGAGGGTGATCTAGGTTAAGACATAGTACTGGGAAATATTCCTACTTTTCATCCACATTTTTGTCCCAGGTCAGTTGTGATTCGGAGTTTGAACACATTGATTTAATAGTGCCAAGGAAAAAAATTACTCATGCTAATTAGGCTGCCAATTATCATTATATCTACAACTAGAAAGGGGCTGTAGAGTGGGTGAAAGACAAAGATATGTAACAGTCTCCATGACAACCAAAATTTCTTACTAAGATACTAAAATCAGTGTGTTCTCAGTAAAGTGATTAATTAGTATGTACACAGAACTGTGCACAGTCACAGAGCCTATTAAGTACAGATTTATTTCACATTTCTCAGGTAGTTTTATAAGCAATCTTAGAATGTCAGCTTTCATGTCAGAAGACCCAGGTTTTTGTCTGTTGTTTATGACAAAACCATACTTAGTTTCTTCAGGTTTGGTAGCTACAAATTTAGAAAGCAGCTAAGCTCAATGAGCATGAGGACTAAGTCTCCTTACTCAACAGATAATTTTAAAAGAATGAGGCCAAGCACATCCAAGGTACTTGGGAAGTGTTTGCTGATTTAATAGATGGCTAAGAATTATATTTATTGACATTTTAGTTGTACTAGGCCATCTACTGGTAAACAGGCAGTGGGCCATAACCTGTTGTAGCAGAAGACAGAGCCATACTTTGTCATGCTATCCATGGCTCTTCCTGGGTTACAGTAGTAGAACTTACCAGTTATGATAAACACTGTATGGGCACACACACACACACACACACACATACACACACACACACACACACACACACTCACACACACCTGAGTATCTGTCTCTATTCACAAAACACAAATCCTTGTGTAGGACCACAATATGCTCTAATTCATCACAAATTTTCTGTGTGTGCCATGACATACAATATGTTGGAAAGTTTATATTAATTCTCCATATGGTTGAAATGAAAAAAGGCCATTGTTTCAGAATACTACATAACAAAGTACAGAGGATCATCTACATACAGCATTGGAAGGTGTAGAGGAAAAAAAGCCAAGATCTTTTGCAGCAGGGCCTATACCATAGACTAAGTTTATTATTTCTCCTTAGTGGTATTGCACTTTCATGACCCTAAGAGGTGAGGAAGAAATTCTTCTTTATTTCTTTCTCATATCATCTACTCAGACTGTAATTGCTTTTAGTAAGGTAATAATGATAGTTGCCAAATTACTAATTGGCATTAATGAGTTTATGTGTATACATTTTGTTATACTTGCACTGAGTGTGTTCAGCACCTGTGTATGATCACGCCCATGACACAGAGTTCTCACCACGTTACAGACAAGAACCTAAGATTTCACGAACAGGATATTCTTGATCTATGTCCTTAGGGCCACTATCATATGGTATGTTAGCCTCTCATTACCGTGACATAATATGTAAAAGGTACAATGTAAAGGACTAAGAGTTTATTGTAAGTCACAGTTTGAAGGCTTAGAGTCCACCACAGCAGGGAGAGTACGGCAATGGGTGTGATTCCTAGCTGTGGTGGGGCAGCAGCTTGAAGCTGCTTGCTCTCATCCGAGCAGATCTGGAAGCAGAGGGAGGGCTGGAAGAAGGTCTAGATTATATTTTCAAGTCCTTCCCTATAGTGAACCACTTTCTGCCCCTCATCCCCACCTCCTAAAGGTTCCCAAACCTCTGAGAACGTAGTTACCTGCTGAGGAATGTTTAAACAAATGGACCTATGAGGGAAAACTCACATTCAAACTATAAAACATAGCTAGCTAGCTGGTGGGTAGAGGAGCAGATTTAAACAAGGCATTCTGACTCAGTACCTGCATTTTCTGCTGTTTGTCCTGCTATGCCTATGGGTAGATCTTTTAACATTCTTGAGCTTAACATTCTTCACTCATGAGTTGTGCAGGAAGTTGGGAACTAACTGAATGTCTGCTGAACACACTCCTGAACTGTAGCAGTTACTAAAACATACCTATTTGCAGCTGTGAACTCCCAAATTTAGTTTGGTTTCAAATGAGATGAAAATACATTTTTAAAAATAAGGAGAAAGTGAAGGAAGCTTGCCACAGCTGAGCAATGTAATCAAATGCGTTGTTTTATAGAGCTCTGAGCACCCGTGCCACAATTAGGTCAAAAATCACTTGAGTAAGACCCAAAGTTCACATTGACAAGCAAATAAAATTCAAACTGACAGGGTGGCAGAGGCAAAGCCCACTTTGTTTTCAAACCCATACCCTCTATTCAGAGCTGGCATGGGCTTATCTCCATTGCTTCATCCCTTGACAGCACTCGCCTGGGCTCCTTTAGTATTCCCAGTGCAGTAAATCTTATCTCTCTTTAACGCAGGCTAAGTTTTGTTTTAATTAGTATGCCTTCTTTTAATTATATGAATCCTTTCTTTCTTTACTCCATCTCAAGTTCAAAGGCATGTTCTTTCGCGTTTTCTGCACTCAGGTCACCTTATCTGGACCTTCCTGTGCCTCAGCTTTATTGTCAAATCTTCCATGTGGCTTCAGTGCACATGGCTTGTTTTTATTTTAATGTCCTGATTTACCCTGGGCCGCCCAAGTCATTCAGAAAAGGGTGGCCCAGGGACAAGAAGGCCATTTTCAGTCCCGGATTCCCATAATTAATTGCTTTTTAATCAGTAGCAATGACTCTTTTGGCCAATGAGCCTGCCAAATATTTGCTTACTCCCTTTGTGAGATGTTCGGCTTCAGCCACTGAAACCACACAGTTAGTTGCAGATGTGGAGTAATGAGCTAGCTTGGGGACATGGAGCCGACTGTAGTCTTTCAAGGCTGTAGAGGGTTATTCATGAATTATGGAGGCTTGTCTGATATATCATGGTTTTTTTTATGCTTCACAACTTCAGCTGTTCTTTTCACAGCCATTAATTCATTTTTTTCCTGATATTTATTTCATTTTTCCAATTGAAATGCCAGGACATGAAAATAAGACACATATTAGGTTTTTGTCTCCATGAATTTTTAGGGCATATGGGCAAAGAACACTCAAGAAACATAGAATGTCCACATGAAGATGTTAACAAGGGGTTGTTCTGGATTGCAATAAAGGAATTAAATTGGACAATAGGACATCAATGGAATGCACTGGCCAAGAAGAAAGATCAAGTTCGAATCTGAAAGCTGATTTCTTAGTAGATCTTTGAGTGATGAGAAAGTATCAAACACATGGGAATAGGTTGAGGCTAGGGTGTGGATATCCAGGTAGTAGAAAGTAGGTACATTACCTAGAATGTGTCAAAGGACTTGTGTGTTCATGGGATTCAGTCAAGCCCAGTGGGTATATATGTGGCTATACAGTGGTAGTTTAAGATGAAATGAGATTGATAGTGTCTAGTAAGAGAATGCTGGACCTTGCTTCCTTTGTGTGCTGGGAACCTTGTTAAGCACTGTGGTATAACAATTCATAAATCATTTTTAGGGACCAGATCAGTTATACTATGGGCCAGAGTCATAGTGTGTCCCCAAATTGTGACTATATCTCAACAGCACCAAGATCCTCAGGTCTGACTGTGAGTAAGTCCTCTGCTCCCCAGAACTTTCATCACCACATTCCCTGACTTCTGGGTCTTCTCCATTCATAGTGATGACTCTCATCATTTTCCCACTGGCCACCAGCAGAACCAAGGCTGCAAATGATTCATTTACCAAGGCTTTCCAAAATTAACTCTATACTACTCTCCTTACCCTGGCAAAGCCTTATTCTTCCCTGGAACTCATAGTGAGCTGAGAATAGCTCTTACTATGTTCCAGACTTTGAATGGGCCTGTAGTCTTGATCTTTCAGTGCCGGGCTGTAGATCTTCACCTCTTCAGTGGTTCTTTTATCTCCAACATCGCAAATAACTTAGGGCCTGAGGGTCAATGGGTTATTCCCTTTCCTGTCTTGTTTCCACTTCAAAAGCAGCAGCTGCTTTGAAGCATATCATTAGACTTTATTGCCCAGAAGACTTGGTATGGAAGAACTTCCATAATGTTGGCTTTAATTATCTATTTCATTATTTTTGTTTTGTAGAGGAGTCAGGGGTTCCCATGTTTAGGGGCATAGACTATGAATTCAAATCACCTGGGTTCCATTCAGACTCCATCATATACTAGTGTGAGAGCAGAAAACCTTAATTAATGTCTTTGGTACTCACACTTTATCTTTATAGTAAAGATAGAGTAGATGCAAAGATGAAATAAGGTACCACATGAAGTAATGTGAGAGCCATGTACATGCTTGCTATTATTTTTAATTGAAATTAATTGCTTATAACTTGAGCATCTGGTTTCTTTCTTCCAATCCTACTTTCTGCCTGATGTCATATTTGGCCAGGTTGACATTCATGAAGATAGGACCTTCGTAACACTGACCTTTCAGTCCTTTGTCTTCTTTAGCTCTGAGCATTTTTTTCTCAACCTCTCCTCGGTCACCTACCCACTGGTGGCAATGTAGACTTTGCTATCTCCAGCAGTTATTGGATCTCTAAAATCATGATTTCACTCATCCCACTGTGTACTCTTCAACTGCTACTTACTGACTCTATCATTTGACTTCCAAAGCATGATGTCATTGAGTTGAAGTTCATTCTCTCTTCTGCAAGTTTGATTCTGTCTATATCCTTCTGTATTCTTTGTTTCTCTCATCATCTAGCTTATATTTATGCTTTGTGATTAGAATAACTAGCTTAGGAAAATAGTTGGCCTTCCTTTTCTTCCTCTCTTTTTTTCCAGTCCTGCCTTAAAAAAACACTGAGTAAAGTCATTAAATCATGGAGCTTTCTTCTGAGAAGTTGAGAATAAGTCAAACTCTTGATTCTAGGGTTCACCTTAAATGTTTGATGATGACATTCAAATGAATATGCAAGTATTATCTAATCTCACATTTCTATGGTAACTTCACTCTCCTCTTATCTGTGATGACCATGTTCCAGCTCCTTTAATCTCTGGAACTCCTCCCCATTATCTGATCCTTTCATCTCACACTTTACTGGAATATTAGATGAAATAAGGCATCCAAATCACTTATTTGATCTGATTTCACAACTCTACCTTTACTTCTGTCTTCCCTTCTGTATGATTGAAGACCTCTCCCTCTCTTCTGTCTGAATCAAACCATTTGTTCTGATCTTTGGGTATTATACCTCAAATACTTTAAATACCCAATTTTTACATTTATTCCCCCTTTTTTCAACATCAATCTCCAACTATGGAATCAATCCCACTGGTGTTCAAACTTCCTTTAGCATTTGTTACATTTTTGGATCCTTTGGGTCCACTCTTTACCTTTCTTTGTGTTGGTTCTGTATCAATGCACTCTGTGCACTCCAAATTCTGGTTGGATCTAGTGAGTAAAAGCTACTATAGAAAATTGGTGGAAGGAAGGGAATTTGATCTGGACCATTCCTCATTTGAACTCTACCTTCTGTATAGAGGGCTTCAGTATCAACCTTTCAGGTATGCCAGGCCCTGTATATAGCTTCAAGTGCAAACATTTTGCAAATAAATGAGTCTGTGTTATATACTCTGTTAAACTATTATCTTATAGGGTCATCTTCTAGCTGTAGATCCATTTCTCTAACAAAATAACCTTTTTCCCCATATTTTACTGGTCACTCCTCATTGTTCTTCCTTATATCTAACAGATTAATTTTGTGTATGTCATAGAACCCTGGAAGTCTTTCTTAACTCCTTTTTATTTTCCTTATTCCTCTCTGTTTCAGGACCTCACCTATTTCATGAATTAAGATACCATCTCTGTGGGTTTGTGATCTTTGAATGTATATAAGAAGTTCAAACTTGTACTCTGGGGTCTAGACAAGGGATACACAAACACTTGGAAATCTAGTGGGCATCTTGGACTTTTCATGGCACAAATGGTGTCAATATTCTCACCCACCCAAAAGACTCTGACCTCCGCAGGCTTCCCCACTTGAAAAGAGTACAATGATCTACTCAACTTCTTAGACCAAATATCTCTTGTTTCTCATAGCTCACATCCAATCCACAATAAGTCTAATCATCTCCTCCAAAATAGTCTGAACTATATCATCTCAAAATCCTTCTCATTATAGCACCATTATACTTGGACACCATCTCCACTCTTCTGAGCTCTTGAAATAGCTTCAGATCTGGCATTCCTGAACTGACTCTTAGCAGACCATTCATTATACTCTGTAGTGATAATCTTCTTCCCACTGGAGTTCTCTCACTGCTTTAAGGACTGCTGACATGATCTTGTGTGACTTGGCCTCTGACTGATTGATCACCCCTGTGGCCTCATTCTCTCTTCTTTCCCTGTTCATTCTTTTACCTGGGTTCAGAAATACTCAATCTTGTTTTCTTTTTTGAATGTTTGGACTCATTACAGTCACTAGACATTTTGTTCATGATGCTCTGTGCTTAGGATAACTCCTTTATGTCTCCCTAGCTAGCTCTCCCCTATCTTTCCATAGCTGGGATGATAATCATTCTATAATTATACCCACCTTTGGTACTGTTTGTGGTATGTGTGCTTAATAAAATTTGTAGAACAAATAGAAGAATGAACAATAAAATGCCATATGGAGTTAAAATGTGGTAAAGTGCTTTGAATATGAGCAACAGCATCTTGGAAGTAACAGGAGAGCAAATAGTTTCACATTGTACTCAACAAAGCACTTTCTGAGGAAGTGACATTTAAGCTGAGAAGTGAAAGGTAAGTCCTTGAGACCAAGGGTGGGGGAAGAGGCAAGAGCATGAGATGGTGAACTGAGGCCTCAGAAAGGTTGATGCATTAGAGAAATGAAAGAAGACAAGTGTGAACTGTGTGGAGAAAGAGTGGTCTGAAATGAGTCTGACAGTTAGTGGGAACCATCACATGGTAGGACCTTATAGAAATATGCAAGTATTGAAGTACAGACAAGGACATGGGAAGAAATGCCCAGGAAAAGACTACTGGGGTTGAAGAAATAAAACTCAAAAATTGCTTTCCAAAAGCAGAGATATAGAGGCTGATGCAGAAAGACTGTATAGGGGTTTACTTGTTGATGGCAATGGAGAAATGAGAAGCTCCATACCAAGGAGGAATAAAGAGGAACAAGCAGCTGTGAAGTCAGAAGGTTGTTCTGGGAACCATAGCTTTGGAGGACACAGGAAACAGAGTGTTCTTGTTACCATCTCACTCACTTTTACATCTCTAGCTTGCAAGAGAGAATTAAGAACAATCTTGAGTAAGCATATAAAGAAGGAAATGCAGACAAGGAAAATGGAGATTTGGGTTGTGGTCAGGACATTAGTATCCTGGTGTCCTTACTAAGGGTGAATAATTCAGGATGTAATTGATATGAGGAGGTGGAAAAGCAGTCAATCTAGTGAATGCCTAGAGTTTTAAGATTAGGGCACTTATTGGTTGACTTAAGACATTTATTGCTAATCTCTTGCTTCAGTGTTTCTTACTAGATGTGTACACTTTTACTGGGTGTGTGTGTGTAGGGTCTTATGGGTGGAGAGTGGATGAAGTCCTAAATGTATTGTTGACATAGGCATGACCATGACAAGGACATCAGACTCCTGACAATGGAAAAGCTTTTCCCAGATCAGACTCAAGGGAATGGCATGTCCTTGACCTGGTCCTAGCATAGATGTTGACAAAATACCAACCTTCAGTTACAAAGAGGTTCCTTGAATCAGATGACTAGATGATCCATTCCTCTGGAGACTGCTCCCCTATAGAAACCTTCTGCTGAGATGATCTAACCTGCTTACTCATATATAGTATACTCAACTAGAATCCTGGATGTGGCCATGTCTCCATCTGACTGCACAGCTCATCTGCTCCCACCATTAAGTGACTTGTGTCTGTCTTAATCTCCCTTCTTCCTAGCCTGGTTTCCAGGCTCCAGTTGTGTGGGCTTTAAAACTCACTGTAGTTCTCCAGAAGACATTTGGTTTCTATTCTAGTATTTGAACTTGGAGTTAATTTCTCATATCTCACCTAGGTCTAGTGTCTCCATGTCCTAGTATTTTGCAGCCTCTTTAGACAATATAAATGTCTTGTGTTTTTCTAGTTAGAGTTAGAGGTATAGTTGTTAGGCAATAACTGTATTCTGATTTCTCCTCACATGTATCTTCAATAATCTGCTACTTTTCTGCCTTTAAAATGTATGTTCTGCCAGCAGCCTATATATGCTTTTCTGTGTCTTTTTATTTTAACTAGCTTTTGACATTTCATTGAAGGCTGAAGTATCTGCCTGCAGCCTGTGTTGGTCTGCTCCACTGGCAACTTCTATCCTGTTCCCTGTTGTTAAGGATTTACTTGACAACTTCTCATTGATGTCATTTCCTTTGAGTTCTTTTGGCAATTATAGTTGATTTCTCTGATCTTTTTCACTAAGAATTATTTCATTGGTTTGGTTAAAGGAACAGAGTGAAAATGTAGAAAATATAGCACTTGAAGTGTCACAACTCACTGGACATTTTCTTCCCAATGTACTTAGAAGGGTTACCTCATTCAACACTACCTACAGCGCTAGTAGCTGGGTGCTATTCATGCCATTTCTGAAAAGTAAAGAGATGAGACATAGGCTTGTTAGACCCCCTGCTGCTCTCTAACAGTAAGTAATGAGAGGGCTGAGGTCACTCTGGGTGGGTTTGACTTAAGCCCATATGTATGTCACAGTGTTTGTTAAATATTTATTATTTGTTTACTCAAGACAAGTCAAGCAGCATGTGCCCTCATGATGCTCTGAGGACTCTTTGTGAAGGTCAGGTTTAATATTGTGCTTGATTTACCAGTGCTCCACTTTTGGGTCTTCCTCCCCTAGTTCACTGGACAGTTCTTCTAATCTAGTCCATGCATGATTCATCTCCATCCTACCTTTTGCCAGAGCATTGTCTTGTTTTATATCTGGGGTCCTGGGGTAGAGTGAACATAGTCCTGCAAGCTGAGTCCATTCACAACCAACAATGTCCAGTTTTTGACAACTTGTCTTTTGAAACATCTAATGTTTGAAAATGTAGGAGATTTGCATTATGTTCCATGAGTAATATTTTTGCTCTCTGTTTCTGTGACATTCTGTAAAGGGATCTTCCTCCACTTCACTGGTATACTGTCCTTGCTTTGACTGCAGACTATTTTCTAATATGAGACATGCTAAAACTATCTAAAATGATTTCATTTAAATTTCTCTTTACTTCTGGGAAGTATCCTTTCCTGGGGTCTATACCTGGTACTATATCTTAAGAAATATCTATATTTAAGTGCTTCCAGGCATCTTTTTTGGGGAATTTCAGAACCAACTACAAATGGAAGTTATTAGAAAAAAATATGCCTATAATAGACAGGTTTGGAATTTTTTCTTGTCATGATTCATAAACAGTATAATAAATATAACAACTATTTAAATAGCATGTGTGTGGCATTGGGTATTATAAATCCTGATATAATTTAAATTATGTAGGAAGATGTACATAACTTAAATGGAAATACTACACAAATTTATATAACAGACTTAAACATCTAGGGAATTGACTATCTGTTGTGTATTTGGAGACAATCTTTGAATATTGAAGCATGAGCATTTGTGTGAATGGGAGATTGCCACCACTTGGAAGAGCAAAGAACACAGTGTCTGGAGTCAGTGGGCTCTTGCTTCAGTGCCACAGCTACCAGGCTGTGTGATGTCAGATCATTCATACAGCTGCAGAGGCATTGCTTCCTTGTCTGACCAGTGGGTTAATTGCTTCTATTGTCTTTAAAATTATGGGATATCATAAGAACAAGTTTATAAAAATCTACAATTCTCAAATAGTCTTTGTCAAGCTGTCATTCACTCAAAGCAACAAAATTTTGACTATGTCTACATATCTCCTCTATTGTTTAGTGTTCCATAAATGTATTTTCTTAATTCAGCTCACTTTATTTTTCCTCAAATAAATTTATTTACAAAAAAAATTACTCAAAAGGAATAAAAACTCAAGGACATGTATATGAAGAATCAATGCCTAGGAGACAAAACTTTACTCAATGAATATGTTCACTTTAGAAGAGCAGACAAAAATGAGTATTGAGCTTGGAGACCAATTTTTACAGTGTAGTGGAACCCCAGACAGGCTTATAATCAGTGGAATGAACAAGTATTAGAAGACCTGAAGCAGGTGATTGATTCTCTGAAAGAAATCTCCAACCTGGGAGGATGATCGATCAATGAAAGATGGGGAAGTGTCTTTGTTCATGGCAGGTGCAGCATTGTTGTGATGGAGGAAGTGGGAATTAATGAAATGCTCAGTATATGGATATTTTATAAGGATCAAGGCTGAGGGGTTGGAGGAACTTGAGGAAGGATAAAGCTGGTTTGGAAGCGAGGGTAGGTTGTGTAAATTAAGGAAAGGAATGCCTAGCAATGATGAATGAGGGACACTAAACAGGACTTAGGGGATGCACAATTTGCCCCTTAGATTAGACTATACAAAGCTAATCCACAGAAAGAGGGCCGGTAGTATAGGAGAGGTAGTGATGGAATATTCAGCCTCACATGTTTAAGCTTCATAGGAGTCCTTCACTGTGTTAGATTCTGTGACCAGAGATGCCGACTGGTGAGTAATGTGGACATTAATACTTCACACAGGTCTCGCCAAAGTTGTTTACTACAATCTAAATATGTACATCTGCTGGGGGATGTCTTTCTGTATGCTATTAATCTATGTTGTTCCCATTGGTTAATAAATAAGCTGCTTTGGCCTATGGCAAGGCAACTTAGAAGCAGGTGGGAAATCCAAAGAGAGAGACAGGAAAGAGAAAGGCAGAGTCTGGAGAGATGCCAGCTTGCCGTCCGAGGAGCAACATGCCAGCAGACTGGTAAAGCCACAGAATATGTGGTCAAATATAGATTAACAGAAATGGATTAATTAAAGGTATAAGAGCTAGCTAGCAAGAGGCCTTCCATAGGCCATACAGTTTGTAAATAATAGTAAGCTTCTGAGTGATTATTTTATAAGTGGCTGCAAGACTGCAGGGCCAGGCAGGACAGGAGAAAACTTATGACTACATACATCTTTTGGAAAACGTTGCTTTAATAGGACATTCCACAAATACATAGTGTTTATAACTAGCTGTCCAAATATACACTATTGTCTCTATGATCTCCCCCCCCCAATTTGTCTCTGATAAATATATGTCTGGGAACTGAAAGGGCATAAGCAGAAGTCTGCTTGTGGGTTAAGTTATAAACTTGTTGGAGTTCAAACTCAGAAGAACACTCCTTAGCATCTAGCACATGTAAACCCTTTCTTCCTTTTGATGTTTTTTCTTGCGGGGGGGGGGGGGGGGGGCTTTCTCAAAAGACAAAAATTTCTTGCTCTAACAACATAGCTTAATTAGGAGAAGATATATAATAAGTGCAGTGGAAACAGTTACACCATAAACTATTTCAAGACTTGCCCTAAAACGGGAAATCTGGGATATAGCTCAGGGCTCCATTTTGCTAGATAACCACACTGCAAAGCTGAGGACAAAGGAGGATTAAGTGTTCTCAGCGTTATCTTGGGATTGGGGTTTCATGTCTGGGAGGCTGAAGCTTGAAGCTGTGTTTAAGCCCAGACAACAGCAGCTTGAGCCTCATTTTTACATCACAAACTGGATGGTGCACAATCATCTCAAAGGGCAATGGCCATCTCAGATTTTAAGCCTTTATATCAACACAGGGAAATGATAAGGACATGGTTCTAAGAGAGAGGGAACAAAGAGAAAGTTTTGTAATGCTGCATTCCCCTGCCCCAATCTCTTTCCTCCTTCAAATCTTAGATTTTAAATTTAAATTTGGGTTCTTGGCAGAATCTTACAAATGACTGCTTGTTTAAGACATAAGTAGCGACAAGATTTTAGCATTTGTGATCAATGCCTGGGTGTAGAAGTAGTAAAGATTTTGAGGCTGAAGGGATGGTAAGAAATTATATTTTGTTCCCCTCTTGGAGATGAGGAACTTAGAGGCCAGCAAGGTGAAATGAAGTGCCCAAGGTCACACAACTGGTCAGCCACAGTGTCAGAGCCAGGTCATGACTCTTGCCTCCATCTGTTATGAAGCCTTCCAGACAGGCTTTGTGGCAAGCTTATTGGAAAGCATTTAAGGACATTAGTCCGCCTGCAGATGTGATTTTAAAGGTTATTTATTTGTTTTACCGCAGATCATGACTTCCCTTCCATCCGTCTTCTTGTTCTGCAGCCAGATGCTGCCCTTTGATGTACTTTGTGGCATTCTTGTTGCCTTTGGCCCAAGTCTGAAGCCCGGCTCGACCTGAAGCTACTGGTGCTTTTGTTTGCTCCTGGAGGACTTCCCCTCCCTGTGGGAGATGCTGAAAATTCAGTTGTCTTAGTGTTGCCTTCTGCACAAGATGCATCCTGCTGTGCCTGTCATGGACTCTTTGAGCTGAAAGGCACCTCTGAGGTCATCAGTCCAAATCTCCCACCCAAATCAGGAATGCTTTCCAAAAATGTCTTGGCATCTGGTCATAGAGCTTTATGGTTTAAAGGTACATTAAGGGCCAAAGACTAAGATGATTCCTTTTTGCAGGTAAAGAAACTGAATCTCAGACATGAAATGCTTCATCCCCTTGCAGGCGGCAGAGCTAAAACTAGGGTTCAGGTTCCAACAACATTCTGTCCTCCTTATCACCCAACCAGGATGAAGTTCTTCTCAGAGTTGTTCAGTGGGTTTTCCATTTATTATTTACTTGTTTGCTTATTGTTTTTACTTAATTATTGTCTACAGCTAATTCACTACACCCTTCTTTTATCTAACTCTAATAATGCTTATGAACAAACTGACATTTTTATAGAGTGGGAAAATCCACTAAGTCCTCTGATGACTATACTAGTCTTTTCATGTAGCCATGGTGAATTATGATACACTTGGCTCAGAACAACACAGATTCATTGTCATATAGTTTTGGAGGTCAGAGGCCTAAGTTGAAGGTTGCAGAATTGAAACTAGGTGCTTCTTTTGAGGCTATGAGGGGAATCTGCCACTCCGCTGTTTACTTCTAGAACCTTCCTGCATTCCTTGTTTCACTTCACAGCCCCTTCCTTCATCCTCAAATTTACCCCTCTAGCCCTCTTTCCTTAAGTTCTGACTCTCTCTTACCCTTATAAGGTCCCTGTGGCTAGATATTTTCATCTCAAGGTCATCAGTGTGATCATATCAGCATAAACTCTTTGCCAAAGATGTAGTAATAGTCACAATTTTTTGTAGTTAGGACATGAGTATCTTTAAAGAATCATTATTGTGTTTGCATGAAGATGACAGACAAAGCAGCCCAGAAATGTCACTCATAGGATACAGGTGTCAGAAGTGTCACCCATCATGAAAAAGGGGGGGGGGGCTATTTACAGGGCGGGCATTGCCTGGACAAAATTATGAGGGCCATGAAAAGCTCACAAGCCACGACAAGTGAGATGGGGAAAGGCATATAGAAAGAAGAGAGTGTTTTAAATGGTCTTGAAATGAGAGACCCTTGACAACTTTTTGGAAATTCACAGTATACAGAGTGAGTACAAAAAAGCTGTTAACCTATTACACCCTAACATCTTACGTTGAGCCTGTAAGGCACTCAGGAGAAGAGTTATAATGGGACACATGCGCTAACTCAAGGTAATAATGTAAACAATGCAGTGTTAGCAGTTTAAAGAAGAGTTGTAACAACAACCTTGAATTTTATATTTCTGACTATTTGTGAACCAGAAATGGCCAGGAGGTGTGAGCCCTTCCAAACAAACTGTCTGCCAAAGAAAGATCTCAAGGTGAGGAAACATCTATTTTCAAAGGGAAAAGGGCTTCAGCAAACATTACTTTTGGGGAGTCACTGAACTATCTGATATCACAAATGGACATACTCATTGTTACCAATCAAACATGGAAATGTCTTGATTTAGAACCAGTAGTTCATTTCTAACTCTATCTTGGAAATGATACTTTATTTGAAAATTCACTTGGGGTAATCTTTGGCTCTACTTTATAGTGATTGTCTTTTTCCAGTTTGCAGGAAAGAAAATAGGTGACCCAATTGAAAAGGTGTGTGGAAAGGCAAAGACATCATTATCTGTAACTCAGATAATCAAGGTATGGCCTATGTTTTTATTAAAAAAATATTTCCTTGCTTTTTAAAATTTCCTACTTTCTTTCAACTCTTCTGCTAGCAAATGATTGGCTTAATAGGTTGGAAAAAATACAGATTTTTCATGAAGGTTTGAGATGTGATGATCTGTAACATTGTGCTGTAAATGGCTGTGCCCAACTCAATAGGTCCCATAAAGAACATCACAGCTACTGTGCATTCCATCACAGTTTGAATGACCACCACAGTTTTTAAATCAGCAAGTAATTGTACTAATTGTGCTGTGAGTTTTCTATCAAATTCAAGAGACACCAGAACACACAAAGCATTGCATTTTGAAAGGATGGTTTCATATCTTGAATCTGGCATCTAGAGACAAATGAGGCAATATTAATTTCTTCAGCATGCTTGCTATGTTACCAGGGGATTTACATGCACCCTTTCACTCTATTCATCCCATTTTATCCTCATTTTGAACAAAAAGAATCGGGAAGTTTGCCAAGCACATTGCAGGAGCTCATTTAAGGATTGCAGAATAGATCACAAGGACAATGAAGTGAAGAGCTGGAGACATGTTGCCCACATTCTCAGAGCTACTAATTGGCAATACTGAGCTTGAATCAGCATCTTTCTAGCTCCAAAGCTTTGACTCTGTGCTTCTAGTGCCTGGTAAAAACCATATCTACATTTATGGAATTTTTGCTGCATGTCAGATACTAAAATCCCTCACTCACATTAACTCTTCTTCATCATTGGAGAAAATCCTTTGTGGTAGATGCTATTAGGGTCTCTGTTTTCTTACTTTGTAGCAGGGACTGTGGGGAGTTATGTAAGTTTCCCAAGATTACAACTTTATGAGTTTTATAGAAGGATTGAACACAGACAGACAGATCTATTCCAGAACCCATGCCTACTGTTCACAACCACCCTGGTTTGCAGAACAGGACCACAGGCATTTTAACCAAATCAGGGCATAGTCAGCCAGAGAAGTGGGGATATGGTGAAGATGTGAGAGTTGAACCACCAGATAATGAACCATCTACTCATACCTTCTTATCTGGCATCTTAAAATCAGGTTCAGTGGAGCCCTAGAGCTCATGGTCATATGTAGAGTCAGAAGTGACA
This sequence comes from Onychomys torridus, assembly GCF_903995425.1. NCBI lineage: Eukaryota > Metazoa > Chordata > Mammalia > Rodentia > Cricetidae > Onychomys > Onychomys torridus. The sequence goes on along the minus strand of NC_050458.1, from coordinate 27,477,705 downwards.
TCAACTGTGCATCCCCTGCCACCGCCACATTCTCCTTTTATCTATTATGAATTTTTGTCTCCTATGGTTTAATTTGAATAATGGCTGATAGCATTAATACTTGGAATGGCTTCTGTCCTACTTATAACACCTGAGTATGGTCACCATGTGTCTTTCTAATATCCATACTTCTAGGGAGCTGGAAATGAGCTGCTTACTTCAGTTTCTGATGTATCTATGTGTTATAAAGTTCTTCACTTTATAAGCCACATGGCATTCTTTTGATAACCCAGAAATCATATGGTTTATCTTCATGAATTTTCTACATATACAAAAAACAGCATATTCTGCTGTTGGGTAGAATGTTTTGTAAATGTTAATTGCATAACTTCACAAAGAATGTTTTTCCTTTTTTTCTGTACCTTTATTACTTTCTTGGATATTATTTCTACAAATTACTGAAAGAGCAGTGTTGAAGACTCAAAATTTAATACTACCTTTTCTCTTCCATGTCTATACATTTTTTTAATTTCATATTTTTGGAAACCCTATTGATGGATGCCTAAATATTTAGTATTGTTTCACCTCTTTGGAGAATTAATCTTTTTATCACCATGTAATATACCTCATTATTTCTAGTGATGTTCTCCCTTCCAAAGATTATTTAATCTGATGTTACTATATTTACTTAAAACTTTAAAAAAATATTCCTCAAAAATTCCATACATACAGTCAATGTCTTTTGATCATATACAACCTCCACTACCCTCCAACTCTACTCCCTGACCTGCCTTCTTCATGACTTCAAGTTCTCTTTATTATTGTTGTTGCTATTAGTGATTACCCCTGAATCCAGATAGTGCTAACCATATGTGCTTGGGTTTAGGGCCATTCACTGGACATGGGCAGCCTACCATTGGAAACATACCCCAGGAAAAGTTTCAATCTCTTCTCTGCTAAGTGTGGATCCTCAGAATGTCTCCACTGTGCCAATATCCATGTTGGAATTTTGACTGGACTCATCTTGTGCAGGTCTTGAGCAAGCAACCAGAGCTGCAGTGCATTGATGCATGCAATGGTCACCTCACATTTAGAAGATAGGCTTTCATGGCTTTTCTCCCATTCTCTGGCTCTTCCCATTCTTTACACTTCTCCTTCTGAGATGTTATCTGAGTCTTGCATAGAGGAAGTTGATATAGATCACCTATCATTTATTCTCAGTACTGCTGTGGGTTGTTCTGTATGTCCAGTGTATTGCTCTGATTGGTTAATAAATAAAACACTGATTAGCCAGTAGCTAGGCAGGAAGTATAGGCAGGACAAACAGCGAAGAGAATTCTGGGAAGTGGAAGGCTGAGGCAGAAAAATACTGCCAGCCGCTGCCATGACAAGCGGGATATAAGGTACCGGTAAGCCATGAGCCACCACATGGCAACTTATAGACTAATAGAAATGGGTTAAGTTAAGATATAAAAACTAGATAATAAAAAGCCTGCTATGGCCATACAGTTTGTAAGCAATATAAGTCTCTGTATGTTTACTTGGTTGGGTCTGAGCAGCTGCGGGTCTGGCAGGTGAGAAAGATTTGTCCTGACTGTGGGTCCAGACAGGACCAAAAAAATCTCCAACTATGCAGTACTTTGGCCCAACATAAAGTAGATTTTTACCATTAGTCTAAAGCTAGCATTGTTTTCTCCCATTTTTCTTATAAGTAGAAGGCTAATGTTCCACAGGAAAGGTAAGATGTAGTAACCTGGTGGTCCCCCTCTCTTAAGGCTGCAACTGTGAGGGACTCTCTCTCTCCATTTCTCCTGCCCCATCTCTCCATCTCTTCCTCCCTCCCCTTCCCCTCCACATGTGCTGTATTTTGCTGTTGCTTTGGGATCTCCACCATTCATCCTTGTGAAGTTCATAGTTCATAGTCAGTTAAGAAAATCTAGTAAATAGTGTGAATTCCCATATGGCTGTGACTCCCAGGTCTTGTATAATCTCATGCTAGCCTATTCCTGACATTTTTCAATCTTTAGAAAAATTCCTGGTGCCTTCAGTACTAGTTAAGCTAATTAATATATCATATATGGTTATATTATATATGATTTTAGTCTAGTTTGTTCTCTGATTACTTTTTAAAAGTTGTGAACTTGAGGTTGTTTGATACTGAATTTTGGTGTTTCTAGGACTGACTTTCCTTTTTTCTACATCTTAAATAGAAGCCAAAAGTCTTTTAGAGCATTCCTTCTGTTTTCTCTATTTTCAGTTTTATATGTATGGATTTCTATCATATTAGTAGACAAATAAATATTACATACACTATATTAATCAATAAGTTAATTTTACATGCATTGTATTACACCCAGAGCACACACATGTTTAAAGTATGAACTTGATGGTGGTTTTTGTTGTATTTTGTGTTGGACTGCATCGTGTTATGCACAGATCAGCCTGGAGCTCACTCTACAATCATGATGTCTTAAATTCAAGGTCTCCTGCAGCAGCATCCTGAGTGCTGGAAACTAAAAGCATGCACCACAACCCTTGTCTTAGCTCTTAATTTGGAAATGTTTCTATAGCACAGAAAGCCAAGTGTGGCTTCAAAGAATGAGCACTGTATTTTTAGTTATAGAATGAACCTACTTTGTGTAGGAACAAATTTGGTTGGGAGAAAATCATATGCCCACTTACTGAATGTCTTGTAAGCAATTTGCTGTATAGTCCTGTCATACACACACACACACACACACACACACACACACACACACACACACACACACAGAGGCATGCACATATGAACACACACACATAAGCACACACACAAAATACTTGATAAACTTCTTGATTATTTAAAATAACAAGATATTTACCTTATATGTATTTTGCTAATGTAAGTGAGATTGTCATAAGTACCTTTTACATCTAACAAATTCTTCATCCCTTTTGTGTTACTTTGTTGAATATATTCATAGAAGTGGGATTTCTGATTGAAAGACTGGTGACATTTTGTAACCATTTTTTTGACACATACTACCAAATTGCTTTTTAAAGTGGTAACACCAATGTTTGATTTCCTAGTATCATCTCACCATGTGTCCACAGGTGTTAAGCATTCACACACACACACACACACACACTTATAGTAATTTGGAACCTTAAAGTGGTATTCCATCAAACTTTAAAAGGTTTCCATTAATTTGAATATGAGTAAGTCTGCAAATGTAAAATCCCCACACTTGGGCTTTCACTTGTGAGTTCTGTTTCATGATCTTTGTATTGGTGAAATTATTAAGGCCACTCCATGTAGTTAATAGGGAGGTTTATTTTGTGGGGTAACTTATAAATGAAGGGATAGGTTGTAGGGTCTGGCAAAGGTATGGCGCAGTCCGGCGGTGTTCTCTGGAGAACTCTGCTCGGTCTACTTCCTGCTTCCAGCATCCCAGAACCAAGAGAGACCTCTCCTCTTGATCCTGGGTCTTCTGCTTCCTCCCTCAGCCCCGCCTTGTGGGTGCGACCATTACTGAAGCCTCAATGGGGGTTGGAACTTCCAGGCCAATGCTGGGATGGCTGCCCACTACATCCTGGCTTCTCTGTAAGAGCTTTAAAATATAATATATTTATTGTTCCTAAATATTGCAAAATTTGATCTTTACAAACCTGCAATGGGGGTGCCCAGTATAACTTAAAATTACCTTTTTAAAAAAAAATACATGCATGGTCCCATCTATAGAAAATAAAACTCACAGCTTCAATATAAGGCTCAGAGGTCTGTATTGAAAATCTAGGAGATTCTATCTCAGTCCTGTTGATATATTCTTTGGATTTCTGCACTCCAGTTGCTTTCCTGGGTATCTTGTTAAACCTTCTCAGGTCTGCTCTTCAGATAAGCTGGGCAAAATTTGCACTCTACGGCTTAGAGAGCCCTGGTTTCTCACTTGGCTACAGCTGTCATTCCAGCCCCAGGACGGGCTTGGTGACGAGATATCTGCAAACTCTGCTGTTTGATTTCTTTCATCCCTACCTGCAATAACATCCATTTTACAAAACTGAAGATACCACTTAAGAGCTGTTAATGGTCCCTGGTTGAATCTATGAACCATTAAGATAAAGAGGTTGAAAAGGTTCATTCTGTTCACTCTGTTGAGTTTTATTAAAGGCAAGATGTGGCAGGTGCTATGAGAAGCATGTAACATCTCATTTTTCTGCCATACAACCTCTGAGGCAAGTGCTATGACTACGTTCTGGTAAGGAACCACGATAACAGGGAGGGCAGAGTTACCACTTACCACCACTTGAGAAACTCCTGGAGGAACAGGTTTGGGGATGGAGACCAAGAGGTTTATTTTAAATGTGTCAAATATACAATATTTCTTCAACATTGAGTGGTAATAACTAAGAAGACACTAAGGGGAATGTCTAAACTAGAGGTATAAGTCACCAGTACATAGATACCAGTAAATGCAGTGAGAAACCTACAGTGTAAAGTGTGTTTGGAGTACAAGATGGAGAAGGGACAGGATTTAAGGTCTCAGATCTGGATCTGATGTTATGGCTGTGAATTAACTGGCAGAGAAGAGCACTGAAAATTGGAGAATAAAGAAGGACAGAATCCAGGAGAGTGTGGCATACTGGAAGCCCGCTAAAAACAGAATTCTTTGATACATACTTGTAAACTGAGTAAATGAACAGTAAATCTCAGTAGAATTCAACCCAGGTTTCTTTGGCTCAAGATCCTCTACATTCTTATGCACTGTATCACATATGTGAAAATGTCTTCTTGGACATCTAATAGTAAATATTTAAAATTTTATGGGTCAATATTCAAGATAAAGAATATCATGAAGGCTTTAATAATCATTGAAAATATAGTTGAGCTCAAGGACCAAAAACTAACAACAAAAAAATTTTCAAAGAACAAAAGGTTTCTGGTCCTACTGGTCCCTGGCCACCAGCTGCACCTCCTCTTATCATTCCCTTTAGTTCTAGAAAACTTTGTTACCAGATGAGTCTCAGACATCATCTTTTTTTCTCTTTGTTGATGTATACATAATATATATATATATATATATATATATATATATATATATATATATATACACACACACACAAATACATGTATGAATATATATATACACATGAAATACATAATACATGAATGCACACACACACACACACACACACATGCACATACATACACATATACATGATCTGCTCAGTCTATGTAATGTTACTTGGATGTGTGTTTTCAGGACTATTTTTTCCCACTCGCAGTGTTCTAGAGTTGCTTACAATCTGAGTGTCCCAGTGTCAGAAAAATGCTGCAGTCACTCAAGCAGGTTCATGGTGTTAGTATATTTTCAGATGTAAAGAATTTCCTTCCTGTCAGAGATTTAGCTCAGTGGTAGAGTGCTTGCCTAGCAAGTGCAAGTCCTAGGTTCGGTCCTCAGCTCTGGAAAAAAAAAAAAAGGAATTTCCTTCCTATAAATGCAGCCAGTGTCTAATCCAGTGTCTAATTTCATTTCTCCCCAAGGCACTATTTCTTGTTCCATTTTGCCTAGCTACGTAGTTGGTAAAGAAGCGGAGCATGGGAGCAAGCAAAGAATTTGCATGAGTGTGTTTGTCATAGATCATGACCTCCAAAGTGGTTTCCTCCCTGACAGGGTGACAAAGGGGAGGGTATTTCCCTTTACTCTTGTTTTCCCTTTTAATGTCACAAGCAAATTCACTGAAACCTCAGGGAAGGTACAGATCACCTTGTACCCCAATGTCACAGCTAGGGTATCATTATGATTCACCACTGCAGTACATGAAGCCTGCACCTTTCCCAGGAAGCTAAAGTTCAACTTAGTAACACTGGATTTTCTTTCTCTTATCTTTCTATTAAAAGTCACCTAAAGATATTTGTTGCTTTTCCTCTCCTCTTGGGAAGCACATTGTCACTGTGCCCCATCATCCCACCTCAACCCCCTCAAACCTACAAACCTGGAATCCACTCACAGATGAACGTTCAAATATCCTTGGATAATTTTGTGTCCTCACTGCCACTCTCCTCTAAACTGTTCCAGAAGGACAAATGGCCTCAGTGTACAAACAACAAAATATGCTTTCCTCATCATCTCTTAGGACACGTGTACTTGCAGATATTTGTAATCAATCACGACATGATTGCTGTTGGAAATCCACCAGAGGTCAACCTACTTTCTAGTAATTACTCCTACTTAGGAAAACATCTAGTTAGCATAACCAATGATGGTTTTTGTTGAGTAGGCTATGTATGTAGAAGAATTATAAAAGAACATCAGTTTCCCAGGTGCAGGTGCTGGCTGTCTTCTTCCCCATCCTCTTTAGTGCTGGAACTCTATGCAGCTACACTGCATATACCTATCTCACATACTCTTCTTTCTCCTCTGCTGTTGTTTGACTGATGACCAGTGGCTAGAGATGCTGTATTCTCAGCAAAGATTTTGTAGTGACCAGTCAGTGATGTCAGAAAACCAATCTTTATTTCTTCTTGAATCTGCAACATATCTTTTCCAGACTCTTTATGACCAACTCAAATGAGAATTGCTATTTATTCTGCAGGTATGATGACATAAATAAAATGAATAATAAACTATCTTATCTTTGAACTTCTAACTTTTCTTTTTCTGGATCCCCCTAACCTCCAAAAAAACTGCCTAAAACAAGGTAGATAATCAGTGAATATATTTTAAGGTATGCTAAATAGATGCTTATTTGTGTCTGGTTGGAAAATTTGAAAGGGCCAAGAAGGGTTGGGAGGCTGATTCTAAGCCCTGGGTCATATATTTCAAGACCCCTGTGAGCAGGTGACAAATGTTTTTGATGCAGAGAACAGTGTTGGCGGACCTGGCACAGAGCTGTCAGAGTTTGCCAGAAAGGGAAGACTTCCAGAATCCATGGGGAAATATTGAGCAGAAAGCTGGCCAAAAGAGAGGGTGATAGTTGAGGAGTCAAACTGAAGTGTAGACTATTATACTGGGGTCTGGGAGCTATGTGACAAAGAAAGACTAGAGAGAAGTGGCAGGGAGTAGGGGTGGCAGAGAGAGACATAAACAGAGAGATAGTGAGAGACAAAGAGACAGAAAAGAAAGAAGGAGGGGAGGGGAGGAGAGGGAGAGGAGAGAAGAGCTGAAAGTTTGAGGGCATATGTAACAGGCTTGCATCCTTTTCTTTCTGTGATCCTGGTCATGTTACTTGATAATTTTGGCCTCATCTTACCTTCAAAACAGATACAGCACTACTTTTATTTTTAGAACTGTGGAAGCATTCAAGAATTATTACTGTTATTTATTTGTGTATTTCCAACTCCTTTTGGTATACAAATTAAGGGTTAACAAACAGAAATTTACAGAAAATAAAAAACCTTCTATTAAGGTAATTTTTTTTCTTCCTCTCTGGGTGGGAAAGAGAATCCATTTCTAAGACTTTTGAAGTCACCAACTATTTATAAAACTTGCCCTGATGGGACCTAAGGGCTGGTGACATATACAAAAGAGCATTGTCTTCTCAAAGTCTGCTTGTAATCTTTTCATGGACTCATATGTCACTTTGAAGGGTTAACAGGAAAATGGATGTCATCTTGTCAGCCTCTCTGATGGCTTCCAGCTGGAAGTTATCCTGCTCCCGCCACCCTCACATCCCCATCAGCCCTTTTTCTGGCCTCACATTTCTCTCTCTACTTCAGATCCTAGATGTTAATGTACCTGCTGTTTCCTCCTCCTAAAGATAAGCAACTTGGAGGAAGGAGCCATACCTGAGTCACCAAGGGATTCTGCAGAGTTCTACCAACTTGTCCTACAATAATAGAAATTCATTACTTGCTTATTGAGTAGATGGATGGATGGATGGATGGATGGATGGATGGATGGATGAATGAATGAATGAATGGATGGATAAATTAATAGATACACTGCTAGTCTTGTTCTAACAGATACCTCAACATCTTGTCCTTGTTTTCCAGGCATTAGCTTGAAGCTAGACAATCAAGAGACTCATAAAAAAATCAGTGAATAACTTTTGAACCCAAGAAACCAATTTCAAATTATCAGAAAGTTTGTTTTCCATTAGATTAAGTCTTTTCTAAAAGAGAACAACACTACAAGGGCTGGGCTATGGCTTATTGCTAGATAGAGTGCTTCACCAGCTTAATCAAGGCTCTGGATGCTTATCCTTAGCAGAAGAAAGGCGAGAGGGAGGGAGGAAATAACACCATGTGTGGAGAGAAAATGACACCATGTTAAGTATGCACTGTGTGTTTTTTCCTGAACACCAGCCTATGGTTTAAAATGGAAGTTGAGAAACCATAGGCTGTTGGCAAAATCCAGCCCACAGATCCCTACTTCATCAAATAAAGTTCAACACAGGAAAGTCTGAGGTGTGAGTACTTCCTGGTTTTAGAGCAGAATTGCTCTTTGCCTCACTAGAAACTGCAGTCTCAGAGCACCAACGTGTCCGTGCACTCCAACTGTCCCATTCACCTACCAGTCTTTCTTACTCGCTGCACTTCCACATGATGGCTTCAAATGTCTGCCCAGCTGCCTACCCTTGTACAAAGGTGTGGTCTACTTTTCCTGTCTTCAACATACCCCTGAAATTGATTACGTCCTGTCCCCTTTCACCTGGCTCAGGTATGGCTTCCAGATCTTTCTGGCATCAGCGTTCCCTCCCCTCTGTTCCTATCACATACTACCACGCAGACCTGGTGCAGGGGCTAGCCTCCTTCAAGGGCACTAAAAGCCTTCCTCAGAGCTGAAAACACTTGTCCTTGGGCTTCTCTTCATTTCCCAAGTCTTATCTAAAATGCCATTTTCTCTGACAATCAATTCTAGAAAACTTCATCTGAACTCTGAGTCCTAAACCTGTCTTCAGCATATTTTCTCCAGCACTTATTCCATGTAATTTAGAAGGCTTGCAATATGGTTACGTCTTAATGAGGCAGACAGTTTCACAAGGACCAGAAACATCTCTCTCTGAGAACAGATGTCTCTAGGATGTGGCTCATAAGATAAGGTCCACATAAGGAGGACCATAAAGGTTCTCTGGTAAAGGAATAGAGTTGATGTTACTCTTTCAATCTCAAATAGTCGGGTGAAGGGTGGAGTAGCTCAGATAACAAAAAGCATGATGACAGAAACCCACTTTCCACCCACAGTATGATATGTGCTTACACTTTAACCCCTAAGAATAGCACTTTGTCTTATTCAAGAACAATTGTAGTTACCAAGAAAAAGGCTAGTGTGTGTGTGTGTGTGTGTGTGTGTGTGTGTAGAGAAAATCATTTGGTCCAACTTGCCCCAAACAGCCAAAGGAGCCCGTGTAGTTTCCTAAGAAACCACATCCAACCCCAGGTCAGTGCAGAAGCTTGCCTTTCTCCAACTGATAACATGAAGTTATAGGACTGGTGTGGATCATGTGGCTTCAGATAATGGCTCTATATTTAGGAGTTTTGTTCCAAATATAATCATATTCCAATGGCCAGGGAAGGTTTATTTATTTATGAAAATGAGGGCCCAGCACCTTTTGAAATCAATCTCTTTATGCAGTAGCCTGTATGTGCCCATACCCATCACCCTGAGAAATAACCCCAGAGAGATTGTTTGGCTGGGAAAGTCATAGGCTGCAATGCTTAATTTCAAAACAGCATTTATTTTCCACTAGTTTAGAGCATGCTTCCCTCAGGAATAGCTTTCTGCCTGCTGCAGAAATGCTGATGTGCCGATTGTGGAATGTCAGCCCTCCTGTGTACCTCAATCTGTGTGTCATTCCTCACAGCGGGAGGCATCCAGCCCTCCCCTTACCATTTCCCTGCCTTGCTCGGTCCTGAGAACTGGAAATTATTTCTGCCAAGAGTGGAATGAAATATACATAGGACATATTCCCAAGTAGATGGGTTTACTTCTGAGGTAGAGCATAAAAGAAACCCAGTGATGAGATTTTTTTTTTTTTTTAAGAAAGGAAGAAAGGCGCTTTTCCCCACAACCCTCCACTCTGAACCCCTTCCTGTCTACGTTTATTTTTGCTGGAGGCCTCTTGTTGTCAGCCTTACTTCCTGGGCTGCTTTGAGAACAGGAGAGAAGAGAGCTTAACAAATGTTTCCGTGTTTGCTTTTTAAGCAAGCTCAGGTAAGAAGGAACCCATTCACTCCAGTCCAAGACAGCATGTGGTGGCTGGGTGGAGAGAAATGAAACCCCAGAATGTCTCAGTCCTCATGACCTTGTTATCTGCCCTTCTGATCAGAATGTGACTCCTGATGGATTTTTGAGGAAAGTTCTAATGCCTTGAGCTATTTGCAGCCTTCCTTTTTCTCACAGAGTTTGCTCAAGTGTATCTGGTCACATGGCTTCTGACTCACACCCACTCCCAGTTCCTCTTTCTCAGGTGAAGAACCTCATAGGGGTCAGGAATGACATATCCCATAAACAGGACTTCCAGTGAAATCATTACCTGTTAGCTAAACAGTTCCCACCTGTTAGTTCAGCAGAGATGAGTAGAACGAACAGAGATATGCCTGCCCCTGCCTTTCACCCTGCTCCCAAAACATGCCTATTCCAACCAGCGACGATAAAGCCAGAAGATGTGTTCCAAGATCGATCTTTCAGTGTGGGCTTCTGGCTTCAACTCTCTTGGACTGTTTGCTTACTGTTATGTGGACTAAATACCTCTTTCTTGTTATGTTTCTATTTTTGTAGGGCTGACAAGCAGGTCAAGCAAGATGACAGTTGTAGAGGGTGGAACCCTTTTCTAAAGTGTGTATCCTCCCACACTTCTGCTAGGAGCAGGGGTCAGAAGAATGGTGTGACAGGTTCTCATCCTAACTCTTGCTTTGTATTAGGATCTCATGGAGCAGAGTGGGATAATATACCTTGGCCTTATCTGCAGAGTTGAGGATAAGGCAAAGACATTTTGTTTCATTTGGTTTTAATGTTTCTTAGGTGAATTTATTGTATAGTCAGGTTTAGAAATTGCTAGTAAACAAGAGTTATAGATGTTGCAAGAGTTGAATATGCGTGCATTAGGGTGGGCTGTTGGGAAAAGTCTGGAAAGATAATAGGCATTTGAGTAGAAGTATTTCATGCCAAGAGAAAAAGACAAAAATGAGGAGGAAGGAAAATGAAGTATTATGGTGGGAGGGCAGGGTTGGGGCATTGATATGGCATTCAATTTGTCCTGAACATGGTGGAGTGTGGGTTAGGGAAGCCAGGGGACTCCTGGTGATCACATGCTGTCTTCCTGCTCCTTGTCTCTACACGGTCCTGTCATTAGGTAGTTGCCTGCCTCCTTTGAAGGACCAGGAGTCCCTTGAAGGTCATGCTCGTTCTTTTACCATAGATTCCTCCTCAGAACTGAACAAGGTGACTAGGTCAGTAAAGAGCTTATCTGAGGATGTTGTCCAAATGACAGGAATTGGTTATTTGGCAAGGACTTACTTGGATACTTGAGTCTACTACTAATTTACTGGCATGAGACCAACATTTTGTCTCATTGCAAAGACCTTTCGTTGAGAGTTTTGAGGGCTTTAGGAATTCAAGTATTTGCATAGCATTGTCCTGAAATTCTGAATCCAGTTGAATGGGGTACCAGATTTGTATAATCAGAGCACTTTAATTTAGCCAATGCTTTTTACAGTGTAATGAGCTCACTCAGTTACCGAAGGATCTTCTTAAATGCTGATTCAGTAACCTGAGATTATGCATTTTTAATAAGCTCCTTTGTCATGTCAACTTGGCCAGTTAGTGGCCACCACTTATGGTGGATCATAGGCATTTTCTTCCAGGTGAGTTTACTGTGGCTGTACCCTGTCTCCCTCCAAGGACAGGTGGTGAGGCTCCTTTGTAAGCTACCAATCGGACCTGCCACAAACTCCTCAACTCTGACCGGGAAATGATACTTAAAGAACTACTGGCAGAAATATTTTGCTGGTTAGAAATTGAGGACTTAACTAGTCTGAGTTTACTTTCGGTCTCTATTATTTCTCATTCATGTGATTTTTTTCAAGGCAAGTTATTGCCAAGTCTGCCTCAGATGATTAAATCTGTCTCACGAAAGTGACTCTCCGACTCAGGTTTGAAAGGATGATGTAGGTCACATGCTTTGCCTGCACTGCATACTTAGTTCAGGCTCTCTTCTCACTGACTCAGCACCACAGGAAGTAAATCAGTTTCTGGAGGGGTAGATTTCTTTGTCTTTTTGCTTCTAGTAGGAAAGTTAAGCCTTGTAGAAAATACAATCTCTTTCACTTCCTCTCTTTAGGTGCTTGAAACCCCCAGGTGGGTCTCAGTTCAGGACAGCGGGAAAGAAAGAGTGGAGGTGAAAACTTCTCAGAGGGACCCTACTCACAGCTCCACAGGGAGAATCAACCAACCGGGGAGGCTATGTGGGGGATGATGCTGAGGGTGGCTGTGGGAGACAAAGCGGAGAGTCAGAGGAAACTCTCTGATTTTGTATTACCTTATTATGTAGGCCTTTTCTAGTCCACATTCCTTCTTTGGTACCGAATCCTAATTCTTACTGGACTTACCTTTAGACACATTCCATTCACGTAATAAAGTACAGTTTCATATTCTGGCTTTCCAGGGTGGATATTGTCACCTTGTTTGACCTTCATCCCCTGCTTTATAGTTACCTCCGTAATAATTTCTCAGACCCCTAAATAACGAGCTCCCAGGGCAAATTCCAAAGTGCTTTTCCATCAGAATAAGGATAACCAATTTTTCTCAACTTCCCACTTTCCTCCTTGCACCTGTCTTCCTGTTTCCGGGTACCCATTCACTTTTGCTGACTCTAGAGTGATCAAAGGACTTCTTTTGTGGTCCTCAATCAACAACTCCAAGGTCAGGTACATGTCTGCTCCACATTTAGTGCTTTTGCACTCAACATTTGCTTGTCATAACCAGGAGTTAGGAAAACAATCCGATTACTGGTGTAATCCTACCACCATCTGCTTGATTTATCACTCCCAGAAGGAATTTACATTTTAGAAGAAGAGCTTCTTTAGGCAAATGAATCTTTACTTTTGTAGCTTACTACAATTCTTTTTCATTTTACTTACTCAGAGATTTAAATATGCAAATGTGTAGGCCTAAGGGTTTTGCATTTTGATGACCTCCGTGGAGCATAGGTAGTTTAGAAAACTTTCCAGGTGACTGATGCTCACTAAGAGTTGCAAATTCTTGACTGATATAATGATTGGTTACACATGAGATATGAGAAAGATGTTTTGTTTTTGTTTATCTATTTTGTTTTGGGCATCTATTGCTATGTAATAAAATACCATATAGCTCAACAAATTAAACAAAACCAAAAAGTAATGCTTCTCACCATTCTACAGGTTGACTGCTATCAACAATGGACTCTTCTGCTCCAATGAGTATGAGGTGAGTTACTCTCTGCCCTGTGACTGGGTTGTCCTTGAAAATCAGAGAAAACTTGAATTGCATATATGTCCATCAACTTTTCCCCTCTTTTCTCTCATGTGTCTAGCTTGTGATTCTTTACACCTGGCTCTTGTCAGCTCACTCAGCTTTCTTAGGAGCCAGTTGGCTTCAAGAGCGGAAGACACTGTCAAATCCTCTAAGGCTAAGCCTGGAACTGACTCTCATAGCCTCTACTTCTCTTCAGTGAAGGAGCCACTTCAGCGAAGTGAAGGAGCCACTCCAGATTCAAGAAGACAAAGAGGACACTCTGGTGAGTAGAATGCCATGTGTTCATGTAGGAAAGGGAGGAACTGATGGTGTCATCTTTTGTGTAAGCTTTTATATTTTCCCAATATCTTTCAATTTGCTCAAGAACATCAATCGGTGGCATGCCCCCCAGAAAACTGGTGATCCTGGCACAGAACAGAAGTGACCACAGTGCCCATTTGGACCAAGTGAGTAGTCTGAGACCATTAATTCTTGCTATAAGACATTTGAAGACTTTTGGGATTCTTTTTTGTTTGTTTCAAATATTGTTGAGAAGTGGCTCTAGCGATGGTGTATGCAGACAATGTTGGCTCTTTTAGTTATGGTATTATATGAACTTGTTTGCTACTAAGTGACATACCTTTTTCAAAAATGAACTACCTTCACAGAGGCACTCTAGTTCATAAGAACAAAAACTATATTGTGCCAGGCATTTATGAGGGAAGGGAGAGCAAAAGAGCCAACAGTTGAGTATTATTTAGTGAGCATGAGTTATAACCGAAAATATGAATGTGAGTATATTAAATGAGCCACCCAAAAGAATTTCTCTGATATTGTTAAGCCGCGCGCGCGCGCGTGTGTGTGTGTGTGTGTGTGTGTGTGTGTGTGTGTGTGTGTATGTGTGTGTGTTTAATTCACTTTCTGGAACACTGATTCCTTATCCTTAGAAGGGTCATCACTGTTGGCAAGTTTGAAGAGGGAACTTGAGGAAGCATCAGTGCTTTAAGCTAGAGGATGGCAGAGGCTGAATCTAAAGTCACCATCAGAGAGAAAAACAGAACAGATTACAAAAGATGGGCAAGGTGCCTGGAACTTCATACCTGTGTCATCTCCTTTGTGTAAAAGGGGAAATCCAAGAATCCATACCTACCTCTGATACATCAGTGCATCTTTGGCTTATTGGAGCAAAGCTAAGAGAACAATGCCTACATTATTTCACAAGACACCCTTTGATCTAGTTTGGAACTAGTTGCCTACAGTTGTATTTGTTTTATTCTACTTTGTACTGCCCTAATGGAATGCCTGAGACTGGGTACTTATAAGTGACAGACAGTCATTTCTTATACTCCTGTAGGTTGGGAAGTCTAAAGTCAAGAAGTCTACATCTGGTAAGGATCTATTTGCTGGATCATCCCTTGACAGAAGGTAGAAGCCCACGAGAAGGTGCAAACATGTGAGAGAAGGAAAGGATCCAAACTCAGTCTTTCTTCAGGAACCCCTCCCTGAATGACTAACTTACTCCTGCAATAAAGGCATTAATCCACTCACAAGGCAGAATCTCATGAACTAATGTGCTCTTAAAGCTGTTCCATCTCATCATAGAGAAACTGAGTTTCTCACATTCAAATTTCTCAAACTCAAGCAGTGCTGTTATTCTCTTATGTATCTAGATATAATCTTATATCCCTAGAGCTTCTTTCAAATGCATAGGTCAGTGGTCAACAATACAGAAGAATACCAGGGATCTGATCTGGAAGTGCTGTAAATAGCAATCAGCACAACATTTTTTCCACACCCGACCTTGTGCTCTTAGGACTGGGACATAGATAGCTTAGAGGGAAGGAAGGAAGAGCACTAGAATGGATTATTGTCTGCTGTGTAGGAGCTGCTATGCTGGGTCTCTATAGTGTGTCTCTCATTACACATTTTCATAACGCTACAGTACAGGCAAAACAACTGCTTCTTTATGGAAGTGTACAGCAAAGCTTAGGGAATAAATCAACTAAGAAAGGAAGAACTCCAGATTCAAAGCATCTAGTCAGAGCCTGTTATAGAACAGGAAGATAAACAATTCATCCTATCAGTGTAAGGAAAAACTATACAGCTGCCCAAATCAGAATGTGACAGAAGGATAGGACAAAAACTTTTTAAAAGATGAAGTTAATGTGAATGATTTAAATAAGCTTGTTGGAGGCCAAGGAGATGGCTGAGTGTTTAAGTCACTTGTCATGCAAGTTTGAGGACCTGAATTTCAATCCTCTGAATCCATGTAGAGCTGGAAATGGTAACATGAATGTGTAATACCAATGTTCCTAAAATAAAATAGGAGATGGAGAGAGCAGAATCCTCAGGGGTTTGCAGGCTACTAGTAAGGCACACCTAGGGTGTCAACTTGCAAACTGAGTGGAAGGGAAAGGATAATACCCAAAGTTGTTCTCTGATCTCCACAAGCAAAATTCTGTAGCATGCACACCCACACACTCACACACATGAACATGTATATACTGTACATGCATGTACTGTATGTACACATTAACACACAAGTACACAATAAATAAATGAATACATTGTCTTAAAGTGTGAAGAACATCTGGAGAGATGGCATTATTGTCATTTATCTAATAGACAGTTGTAAAATCCTAGTGTTTGGTCACAAAACAAAACAAACAATAAAAACAATCACTTAAAAATTCTCCTAGGAAGAGAATTTTAATGTCATTCTCTTCTGTAAACCCAAGTATTAGATATTCAGTAAATAATTATAAGCAGGTTTTCAAAAAAATTAACAATTGGGGAGATGTGAATATTCTTTGATATAAGCTTAAGAGCAATAATAAATTAAAAATAGGAAATAAATCTAGAAATATTTGAATAATCAACTATTATTGTGAATCTGTTGGGTACAAATGTATAACAGAGAAACTAACAGTATAAAAATGTCTTTTCTGTATTTTCCAATGCGTAAATATTATGTTGGAGATTTTTAAATATTATAATATAATATAACATTTCTCCTCTCTCTCTTTCCTCCAGATCTTCCCATAGACCCCTCCCAACTCTCTTTTAAATTCATGCCCTTTTTTTCACTAATTGTTGTTGCATATGCAGATATGTATGCATAATACACATATATATATACACACATCTCTCTATATATATCCCTAAATATAGCCTATATAGTCTTATAATATTGCTTGTATGTATATTTTCAGGGCTGATAAATTGGTATTGGATAACCACTGGTTCACTCTTCCTTGGGAAAGAATACCCCTTCCACTCCCATCATTTCTCATTTGCCTATAATTCTTTGTATAAGGTAGAGATGTGGAGTTTTCTCCATCTGTGTTGGAAGTCCATTGGTGTCATCCTTGTTCATCCCATGTTTCAGCAACCATGTTGGTGAGACTTTATGGGTGTAGCTTCTGATATTATTAGAAAAAAAACATCTCAAAGCAAATAAAATCACATTAAGACTTGGGGAATAAGTTCACAAAGCAAAACAGGAGGAAGCACAAGAGAACAGAGACATACATGTAAAATGTGAGAGTCCTGATGTAGAAAACAACTCAATGGAAATATCATGAAGGACCAAAACTACTCTTCAAAAAGACCAATGAATAAAACTAACCACAGAAGTCGTGCTGAAAGGAGACATGATGCAAGAGTGCTGTTCTGGAGGAATAGAGTGGAACAGTTTTCATTTAAGCATTGCCCAGCTACATCTTGGAGTTCCATCTAATGTCTAATACACCAGCACTGTGGAAGTGCTCCAAACAGCAACCACCAAATCCAGGGCATTGATAGGTTAATCAATGCTATCTAAGATAGTACATAAAAGCTTACCATATTCTGAGGGATTGTTAGGAGCACAGATAACCTGCATTCTTTTCCTTTTCTGGCCACAAGGCAGTTAATGCATGTTGGTTAACTGAGTTAATCTCAGTTAGCTCTGAGGTTTCAGGAGTGAGATATGGCTGAGACACATTTATTTCTCCTGTTTCTAGAACATTCCTATAAATTCTTCTTCAGTCTCAAATACTGGAGCAAAATGAAGACAAACAACTAGAAAAACAAACAAACAAACAAAAAATAAAACAAAATGACTCAGTTTCCACTCTTGCAGGAGAAACTAGGACTCCACAGGGTTCAGTGATCTCTGTCTGTGTGTATGAGACATAGTTGAATATTAAATGGCTTTTGTTATTGTCCTGATTTTGCCAATGATGTGATATGTCACCGAAGCACTCAGCCACATTGCCAGAGTCACACAACCAATAAATGGCAAAATAGGATTTAACTCCAGCTTGCCTGTCTGAGCTGCCCATGCATTTAAGGAGCACACACCATCATTCTCTAAAACGGGGGAAGGATTCTGCCTCTCCTATGTGCCCCTTCACCTTGCTGCTGCCCCATTACCACATTGCACCTTCGTAGTTTCTTGCTGGCCCAGGACCTGTGGTATTATTGCATCATGGACATTTAAGGCTAGGAGGGGGCACAGATGAGTAAAGAGATACCATACTCCTACCCCTTCCTCAGCCGCACTGTTTTTTCCTTCAGCTGAAGTCCTTGTTGTTACATAAAAAGGAATGTTACACAAATGCTTCCACCATGAGTTTCCTTTTAAAGGCTAAATAAAAGAAGAATGAGGCGTTTTGCTTTCCTTTGTTCCTCTGTAGCACCTATGTTAAGAATTTGTGCTTAAACCATGACTCACTAATTCTTGGAGCGAAGTACAAGGAAGTTAACACATATAATACTTCTGTGAGATGTGGGCTTGAGCTTGTGTGGGAAAGACTGAACTGGAACCATTAAGGCAAAGTTTAATTCAAAATCCAACAATCCACCCCACCCTGCCCCTTCCCCCAACAGATCTCAACATGACTCTTGTACCAGGAGCCCCATTTTCTGTCTTGCGTGACTGTCAAATATTCAGACAAGTGATATCTAGTTCCTTTGTATGTGGCTGCTTGCTGAATTGTTAAGGTTTACAATTATTAACTGAATCATTGGCTTGTTGTTCAATAGGCAGTTGGATTGGGGAATAGTTATTTACAGAACAAAGGCAGAAGGGAGGTAGTTTAAATACAGTGCAGGCTAAATAAGCTTGAGAAGTACCTAGCTTTTGCAGACTGCAGTACAATGAATGACCTTTCAACTGAACTCGTTGCATTTTAATTCTCTCCATCTAGAAGCACAGACTCTGCTGGGAGAAAATATCCTGTTAGAATACTAAGATTTCAGTTCTCCATATACTGAGAAACATTCTCAGAACTAGCTTTCTAGAAAATGGGCAACCCCCACTTCCCCACCTCTTCCAGCCCCAGCAATGTGGTAGCCTAGAATGTTCTCAGTGTAATGCACTGGCACAAGGGAGCTGCATGAATATAAGTGAGTCCGCCTGCTGGCTACTGGGATCTACAGGCTGGATGCTTAGGTGCTCAGGATGTTTGCTTTGGAAGGAACTCATCCAAAGAATTTCTTTTCTTTGCATAAGACAATGAGGAGTGGGAAGTCACTCTGGGTGTGATTGTTTATCTCTTTTCTTTCCTATTCATTGCTTAATTCCTGTGAAAATGTAAGACCTGGAGCAATGAAGTCTCTAGAATATCAGATAAAAGGACCCCACAGAGGAGGACAAAATTCCAGTTGCCTCTGCTATCTGCTCATGAAGTTTCAACGTCTGTCAAAAAATAGCTTTCTGCAAACTTTTGCATAGACTGGAAATCAGTGTTACCACCCAGTAGTCCCTGTTTATCAAAATGATAACACTCTTGAATAAATCAGTGTTTCCTCCTTCTGATTCAAAACTCACCAGTACCACTCCCACTAGCACCCCCATCAAGACCATCATCAGTACTATCACCACTAAAACCTATCACCAAGGTTACGTGTAAGTAACCCAAGTACCACAATACTCAAATGAAAATAGTTAAAACAGAGTTCTTTTACATAGCAAGATGGTTAGTGTGTCTTGCTCAGTGGTTCAGGACTATCAGGGCACTAAGCCAATACTGATGCAATTGTCCTTCCTTTCGTTCATGGCCTCAGAATGACCAATCTCCTATGACAAGCTGAACTCAAACTCAGGAAGCCAAGAGAGGCCTGAGCAGATAGCGTGTTTCTCTTATTCCTATCCATTTTAACATGTAAAAAACATTCCCTAAAGACCCTTGAAAACACCCCTTCAACATCCCCATGGGTAGAACCAGTAAGGTGGCTTTCCTTCATTGTAGAGGAAGCTTCGAGAGTGAGAAATCCAGCATCTGCAGCCTGTCTATATGACACTGAAATGGAAGAAAGGAATGGTTGCAAACTGCCAGCTTTTATGACATCAAACCTGTCACGAGAAACCCAGAGTTGTCTCCAAAAAAGAAAGCCTCCTCTGCCACTGGATTTTAAGATGTAGAAGAATAGGGATAATGTCTTCCTGTTCATTATGACACTTGAGCACCTAGCACAAGGTTGACATGAAGTATGCAATTCATATTCATTAAATGTAGGAATAAATGAACTAATACCATCTTCGAGTTTAACTGAAGATTTTAAGAATGGGAAGTGCTGCCATGGAGAGGCGAGAGAGTCATTCTCTTTTTATGAGTGTATGTAAACACATATACGTTGAGTGTGCACAATGTATGAAACTTGAATATCTTACTTCTACAGAATTATTCAAGGCACAATTAAAATTTTTCTTTGCTTTGCATTGCACTGAGTCTTTATTCTACAACTTTGCATTTATGTTTCACATGTTCTTCTTTTACTGATAGTAGTTAAAACGTTAGATAGTAGAAAACACCACAGTACTTCAAGGCTACCTTTCTCAATACAAGTTTGAAAAGATGATGAGAGTCATACTCTCTTATTTCTAAGTGAGCATCTGTGCTTTAGACAACCTTCTTCCTCCCACTATCCCCTGTCTTTCCTTCTCTTCCTCTTTCTTTGGGTTCATTGTTCGTAATCCTTAAATGAATGCATCATATATCTTTGTTCTCCTTTCAAGACTGACAAAAATACTTCTTTTTATTTAAATGTAAAACTTCAAAATTGGTGGCAAATTGTAAGCACTAGATAGAATTTGGTTAAAGTGAGAAAAGTTAAGACTAACAAATAATAATCTGTCCTTTTCTTTTTTAGGAGGAAGGGAGAAGAAAGGAAGAGGGAAGTTGTTCCAGGGTATCTGGGTGGCTTTGCTGAAGCTGTCTTTGATTATATGACCATGCATGTCCCTATGGAGTGGGTTTTAGGAAGTCTAGGATAGATTTTGTTTACCAAAGATGAGTGTCAACAATATCGCCCATCTCATAGACATTTTTCACTTTATGCCTTCTACATTCAAAACTTCTAATCCGTGTTCTCTACTCTTGAGTCTCAGAAGATGTAACTGTAAAATGTGACTGCAGAAAACATTTATTTTTATTTTCAAGACTAGGACATAAAATATGCTGTGTGCTTCCTCCTTTTTCTTATCGAAGGGTGCTTTCTTGTAAAATCTAGCTCCAAATTGTAACAGTTTGAGACACAACTGACAGGCTCACCAGCACTCTCAACAACAGCTAGGATTAACCTGACCATTGTCTGAATAACTATCATGGAAGGTGGCTTTTCTAGTCCTGGTTCCCTGACTCCAGTGATACCACATTCTTTGTGAAGCTTTCCTAAGTTGGAGTCTTGTGAATAAAATAAATAATTATTGTTTTAGGTTACCAGTTTTTGAATGGTTCTCTCTTGCAGCAGGTGACTGAAACAAAGCCCATGGCCATGAGACATCCATATCACACCTTCTAGTCCATATATTCTTTTAACACTGAAGTAGGTATTTATATTTTCAAATGCAGTTTTGAATTTTTCATCAGTCAGCCATTCTCCAACTCAACTCAATGTGCAAAATATAGTTTGTGTATACACTGGACTCAGAATGGTGTGACTGGAGGCATTTGTGGAAGTTATCAGAGAACATGTGTTGGAGTCTTGGCATAATGGCAATTCTTTTTCATTAAAGAAGGCTTCAGAAAGGAAACAAAAAACATTTTGCAGGTATCTGGATAAAATTACCATAAATTTTGAGAGAATTTTTAAATCTATGATTTATTCATCTCTCTGTCATTCATCTACCCTCCCATATATCTATCTATCTGTTTCTAGCTCTTTTCTTAACAAAAAAAATCTAGGAGTCAGTTTGACAAATAATATTTTCATGCAGAAGAGGCAGGAGCAAATTCTTATTTTTCAAATTTTGGCTATTGGTAGACAATAAATTCACATCATATACTACCACTAAGAAAGTTCCAAGGTTTCTCAAATGAGGGTCAGACCAGGAGAAGAGGATGAGGCGATGGACATAAAGCCCATTGATTCAATATCCCAAAAAATAAGTAAAAAAGGATTATACTTAACTCACTAATTCTACAGTGATTTGGTATGTGTTACCAGTGTGAAGTTCTAATGCTGTATTTTAGACAGTGTTTCATAGTGCCATAATTTGATTCCTTACCTTAATAGAGTTTACATTCAATAGAAATCATAGATATAAGTTCATAAAAATGAGTTTTAAAAATGTAGTAAGAACTCAGAGATAATAAGGCTAGGTGAGAGATGAAAGCTGTTTTTGTTGTTGTTGTTGTTTTGTTTTTTGTTTTGTTTCTTAGTAGACAGAATTAAGGGACAACCAGTGCACACACATTTGAGGTGAAGTTCAAGAGACAAGTATACTGAAGAAGGTAATGAAAGGTGGATTGCCATGCTATACAGGTGTAGAAGCCTTGGGCAAATTCTAGTGTTGTACAAGCAGTACAAATTTATGAAAAGGACCGATAACAGAGGAAGAAGCCAGCTAGTTAATTGGCTATCCATTACTCAACTAATCCACCAGCCATCATTCTATCCTCACACCTCTCCATCTATTCCTAGTGTTGCACGCTTCTCACATACCAATGCCTGTCCTGAACCTAACAGTCACAGAAATGAAAAAACTCAACAATCTCTGTATTGAGGGACTCTTTGTCAGTTCTCACAGACTCTGAGATGAGTCGGCATGTGACTGAACACATGCATTATTGGTTAAAAAAAAAAAAAAAAAAAAAGCCGAAGCACAGTTTAATGACCCAACCTAACATCCCCTGCATGTTCAGTAGCAAAGCCTCAGCACTTCATCATTTCTCCTTAATCAGGGAAGCATTATGTATGACCCAGTTTTTCCCTACTCATTTCCTCAGTGGAACAACAATTACAGTTTATCTATAGCAAATGCTCACAATTTTGGGTTTCTTTAATTAGAGTTTTTGAAATTGATGTTATTTTAATTTTAGTTATCTCAGGAGATGTTCCTTCTTAGAGAATGAACAGCAAATGAAATAATGCACATGAAAGCATTTCATACTGCATGTACTGTCATACAGATGTGAGTTACAGATAGTCTTATAATACGGGGTATTGCATCATGTGTTAGTGAGAATTCAGAGTAACTTCTGGACTGATGCTTTAAAGACATTTTATACTGTCATTAAAAATGGAGTTAAACCACAGTTGGTGGTTTACAACTATTCACTCAGAGACTGAAATGGAATATATGAGAGACCAAGACACGGTGTAGTAGATTTTGTGTAGCTACTAATTGTGATAGTTCATGAGCAGTTTGTCACCCTGAGGGAGCTCTCAGTAATTTAAACATGCGCAGAGAGAGTTATTCTTTACCTTAGGAATGAGAAGCATATGGCTTAGGGAGAGAAGACCTTTCTTTTGGGAGAAAGGTGTAAAATTATCTGTCAGTACGTTATCTAATGAGTTTAAAGTATTATTAGCTTTTTGTTTGTTTGTTTGTTTGTTTGTTTGTTTGTTTTTGAGATAGGGTTTCCCTGTGTAGCTTTGCACCTTTCCTGGAACTCACTTGGTAGCCCAGGCTGGCCTCGAACTCACAGAGATCCGCCTGGCTCTGCCTCCCGAGTGCTGGGATTAAAGGCATGTGCCACTACCACCCAGCTAGTTATTTTTATTAGTTTTTTTTTTTTTTTTTTTTTTTTTTTTTTTTTTTTTTTTTTTTTACCGTTTATGTCTAAAATCACATGTTGACATAATTTTGTGCTTAGTTTTGTTTTTCTTGCTGAGCAGGTGACTATAAATTGAGAGCCACAGAGATTATCAGTGAATGGTAATTCATAATCCAGGTCCTAACTCTTAGACCATGGTACCATGGGCTAGTTTCTTTATTGGCCCATGACTAATTAAAGTATTTATTTGCAAAAAACAAATAATCAGCAGTGTATGTTTAAAAGAGTTGTTGGAGAGATTAAGCAAATTTATCCATGTGAAATACTTAGAGGAGCACTTAATAAAGGCTTAGGATATATGAGCTAATATGTATCTTCTTGGTTCAGTCCTTCACTGGGCTGTAGAAGCTGGAAAAATGAAGGCTCTGCCCTATTTAAATGTTGTTTCTCTTTGTGCTGGGATAGTGGTAGATTGAAAGAGCAATCTGGCTGGATTTGGGACTGAACAAGGAAGGCAGATGATACAAAAAATATAAAGAGGATAAATAGTATCTTCATTTGATACTTTTAAAAACTCAAATTTAGGGCAAACATTTCATGTTGATCATATTGTAGTCAATAAATAAAGGATCTATAAACTAAACTTTATTAATCATTTGGTAAAGTTACCACTTGCTCAAGAAACATAATCAAACATAATGCCTCTAACTGAAATTGAGACACATGTGACATTGATTTTGAATAAATTGTTGAGTTTGTTCATCAGCAAAAACTGGAAATTCTGATAGTAAATTCAGATTTGGGTTATATGTTAAATATTTAAAGTTAAAATAATGTTTATTTATGTAGCCTACATTTGGATATCAACTAGTGATTTTAGTATTTTTGTGGTGAGGTAATTAACTATTAAAAATGTATGCTAAAACAAGTACATGTGGCAAACATGTTCATCCTGGCCTCTTATCCCAATGCAGCTTGGTCTGACATGTGATATCTGTAGCTCTTGAAATAAGTTCTGGTGCAGAGGGTCTTTTGTTTCATATGTGTGGAAGGGAATGTGAATACTAGGAGTCTCGAGCCATTTTGTTTTTACCTTCTGAACTCCTTCTCTCCGTTATTTAATCCAATAACTGCTTCCCAGATGGGCATCAGAAAACATTAGAACAACATTCACTAAATAAAAGAAAAGTGAATCATCCTCAGTTTGAATCATATCTCAATTCATAGCATGCTACTGTTATGTCCAGATCATGGGGACCCCCAAAAGACCACCATGGAAACTGAATCCCATATGTAAAAGCAAAGAGCCTTTAATATCTTAATATCTTCAAGCTATGAGCTTGGTATCTCTGTATGTCCAATGCAGGGAGTGAGAGCAAAGAGCCCTGAGCTCAGTTGGGGTGGGATTTTTATCATAGCAGAGGTTGTGGTGAAGGGATTTCCAGGGTCCAGGATGCTGATTGGCTAACAATTGTCTAGGGGTATCTGTAAAACAAAAATAGGTGTATGCTAGATTTAAGGACATCTGGCCACCTTATCTAGTGGTTGGAATGTTTGGGATGTCAGGTACTTCCTCATCCCTGGGTGAATCCCAGGATGGTATCAGCTTAAGGCCTTTCCTGGATCTGGGTGTTGCCTGCCAATAAGCCTTTCATAGAAGCTGTGTCTAGGCCCCTAAGCCTGTCATGGCTGCTGTGTGGTCAAGCTGTTTTGGGGGCCCCTCCACACTACTAAGTTAATGACATGTTCATGGAAGCTTTTGAGATCAGCTTCATGACATTGTGGCTCAGCATCCACTTACGTTGCTGTGAGCTGTTGTGAGGCATCTCTTCCATTTGAGAAACATGTTAAAGACTCCCAAATACTGGAGACAAAAGAGCCAACAGGAAGTATGCCTTGCAACTCTCTGTCTGCTGCTTGCATGCTTATCAAATTGATGGCTTATGAAAATTTCTGCCTATGAACTTCAAAGCTTATATTTTGTATGTCATGATATAGTGTATGCATATATATATATATATATATATATATATATATATATATATATATATACATGTTTATACGTAGTTGAAACAAGGGTCATTGATACTTTACTTGAACCGAATGTATTACTTTGTATTTTTTTCTCTATATTTTTAAAAAGACATTCATGAAGTACATAGTAGTAGTATAATATAGATGGCCACAACCCATACTTTCCAAAACCCTGAAATAGACTTTGGGAAGGATGGTATTTTGTGTCTTTTGTGTCACTGTACCTCATGTGGCTGGTGGTTCAAAGGAGGTTTATAGTAGTCTGGTTCCTTCATGCTTTGATGCAAAGTGGTTAATTTTGGAGGTAGACAATGGGTTTGAATATCAGTTTTGCTACAAACTAGCCAGATGATTGGGACAAGTGTCTTTAAAACCAAAAGACTCTTTCACTTGTGAAAGACGTCAAAACAGCCCAAAGTACACTATGTTGAAGGCTTACAGTGTAGGGAAAGTGATGTAAGGATGTTGGTGAGCAAATGGGGTCAGTATAAAATACCTACTGGGTACAAACAGTTCAAGCATTGCTTCACTTCTCCCTTGATGGATGCTCTGAGCCCTGAGTCTCACTGGGAATCCTGAATGAGTTGCTTCCTCTTCTGAGTATCTGGCATGTTTGGCGCTGGGGAGAATCCAAACCTTTGAAGAGCTCAGTGAGAGTGAGTCACCAGTTGAATTCTCAAACACTCTTCTTCAGCCTTCTTCTGGCCCACTTGAGGCACTTTGGTCTTTGATGATGGAACGTGGGTCCAACTGGCGCTGATCCACATTCTAGCCTTTCTGGGGGACGACACTGGCCTCATTGTTGAAGCTAGAGACCCATGGGACATAGAGCTCATGTCCTCAGGCTACCTGTGGCATTTTGTTCCCAGGATATTTTCCTGTTCTCCACAGTAGTCTCACCGACAAGTGGGACCAGAGGGAAGAAAGTGCTGGGCAAAGGGCCATTATGAATGTGAGCCACAGGAGACAAATGAACTATGAGAATCAATCCTCTTGGATGGGATTTTCTGTACAGAAAGAAGCATATAAAATACAATTCTTGACTTTCACCCTTACTGGCTCTTCTCACTGATGTTGACTCAAGAATGTCAGTCTTAGCATGTAGCAAGTTTTGTTTTGTTTTGTTTGTTTTTTTTTCTGCCCAGGAAAGAATGTAAAATAATATCAATTCTAATAGGAATCCTTACTGGATATGCCTATCATCCTCTAATTATACATAATTGCCATTCACCAAACATATACCTTATTCCACTTGTTTCTCAGTTTGTTTCAAATCTTCATAAGAACACTTTGAACAATGAGTTAACATGCCTGGTTTGTAAGTTAAAAAAAAATAATATTAAGAGGAGTTAAGTAATTTCACTCAAAGCATCCTGCCCATAATGATGGCTTTTCAATCAGAGCTTAAGTTTGTCTGATTCCGAAGCCAAGTTCCATGCTTCCCACATTACCTATTCACAACTATGTTCTCATTGGTAATTATAGTTCATATTTCCTTTCCAGAATGTTTGCATTAACTGGCTGTGTTGTAAACACTCCATTTTTTGCTGGCATCACTTAATCCTTATAGCAACTATATGAGGAAAGCATATTGCTGTCCTGTTTTCTGAAGAATAGTTAGTCTTTCCAAGTAACTCTTGTCGCTATACCTTGTAGACCTAGTATTGTAATCAAGAAATGCTGTGTCATTCCATAGTGACCTATGTTCTTTAAATGTCATTGTTTCTAAAACAAGTATCACTTACAAAATAGAGGAAGCATCCTCCCCACTGTATTACTGGGACATTGGAAGCACCTACTTGCCTACATTATAATGCCTACATCTCTAATAAGATCTGGATCTGGGTATCCTGGATACCAGCTCAGTGTTTGATATACTCCTTTAGGGCAAGTAGCAGAGGCATGCAAGCCACTCTTGTTCTGTATTTGGCACCTGTGTATGCTGAGCATGTGTGTAACAAATTCCAGAGGCAAGGAGCTCATGCCGCTTGGGCTATATCCTGCTTTTGTGTTATTCTGAAATCTCTCTTGAATATACAGTTTAGTTCTCTAACTTGTCTTGACCTTCAGTGATATACACTTGGTCTCTCCTGTTAACTCCATTATAGATTCTCAGGTGTTTTGTGTGTGTTCTGGACACCTTTGCAATGTAGCAATGACTTGTATTCTGACATATCCTGGTTTACTAGATGTGTTATACCCAATTCTTGCTGGCCACATACTAGTAGTATAAAACTCAGACATAGATCAACAGCTGTTTTCAAGTCCCTCAACTTCCATTTTCCGTATGCAAAGTATGAAGCATATGAAGAACATTCATGTACATTTCTTTCTTGGTAGCACTGTGATCTATACTTAGGAACTCTTGGTTCCTCCAATAAAATTGTCCCTGAGATCAGGTACAATGTGTCTATTTATCATGGCTGCCACAAGGGGAACAGCGTATGAATAGATACATTCCCATAAGAGAGGCAAGAAAAGATATGGGAAGAGAATAATCTTTATTTAGTACATGACCTTGTGAGCCAGGCATTGGCTGGCATATCATCTTGCTAAATTTCGATTAGTTGAGATATCACAGTCATAATCACTTCCATATTTAGAGAAGATGAAGCCACAGCTGAGATGTGTACAATAAATCCAACTCAAAATGGTGGAGCCCATCACAGTATATGACTTTAAAACCAATGACTTTACCATAAAATCTCCACCTCTGGCAGTTCCAGATGTTCACACACATGTGTTTTGTCATGCAATAATTCTTGCCAAAGGTTTTTAATGACACAGTTTTGTTGTTGTTGTTGTTGTTGTTGTTTTAACCTAAAAGTTTGTGGAAGGTAATACAGTTGTTTCTCAGAATGATATTGTGCAAACTTATCAAATGACCACATTTCCCATATTGGCTGTGGCTCAAATTTCAGATAACTTTACTCTTTTCCAATGTACATACCTGGGATATGGTAAATGTGTACTGAGCTGAAAGACAGGTCAAAAATCAAAGAACTCCATACATGAGTGGAATCCCCTGTGATTGCTCAGCTTAGGGTCTGACTTGGGAGGAGTTCCTTCACTGTATATGTGCATATATTCAGTGCTGTGAATCTTGAATGTGTTTCCCATGACTAACAAAGTCACGGTTTTTCACAAAGTCAGTCAGTTTTAATTACCACCAAAGGGAAGTATGCTTTGAGTATAAAGAGATAATATAACAAAAGTGGGTATTTTTCCCCGAAAGCAAGTTGAGAACTATTTAAATCCTTCCCTTTTAACTTAACATATGGTACATCCACTACCTCTCCCTTTAACTTGTTTATAATCAAAGGAGAAAATGTAATTTGTAAAGCATTGGCTCCATGTGCACTTCCCCATTCGCGCATTCAGTATTACATTCTGTCTTCCTAATTCTACATAAAACCTCTCTCCACAAGTATTTCCTTAGGCTGGCCTCAGATAACCTTATTGCTGACTCAGACTTCTCCATGCATCACTCTATATTTTAAAAATAAAACTCTTGTTGTTCCAAAGCCTCTAATCCTTCAATGAAAAAGAATGACAAAATAACATCTCATAGAATTAACATCTTTAAATTAAAAATAAAAGTCTCAATGATTTTTCTGACTGTTTTATCTGAAAGTAATGTACACCATACCACCTAGAGTCCTGTGACAATTCTTCAGGAAGAAATGCTTACTTATTTAGCTCAGTGGTAGAGTGCTTGCTTAGCGAGTGCAAGGCCCTGGATTCGGTCCTCAGCTTAAAAAAAAAAAAAAATGCTTACTAGCCATCTAATTTCTTCCTGTGCTTTTAAAGTGTACAGTTAGGATTTCTCTACAGCCAGAAGAAGCAAAGATTAAGAATCCTTTGCAGGCACTGTATCATAGCAGTTTCTGGGGTGTACTTGGTAAGTGTAGAAAAAAATAATTCTCAATTTGAAATTCTCAGTTGGTTACACTGGGAAGACAGACATTAATGGACAGAAAGTTTGAGAAGATGCACAAAGACAGTGTTGGCTGATGTGACAGCAAATGGTGTACTGAACAAGGTGTCCAATCTGCAGATCATGGGACACATGCAGCTTAGGTAGCTGTGACTGGGGCTTAATATAAAACCATATATTTAAAATATCATGAGATTTTAAAGCATAAATGTATTAAGTGATCCTCAAGTATAAAATTTGTAGGTGACAACTCCATGCTGTAATGTTAAAAGGTTTGAAACACCCACAAGAGCACTGGGAAATGCTGAAGGCTAGGCTTCTAGAAGTTGCTCGACAGCAGCATCTTCTCAAACTGGGATGAGGAAGTTGAAGTGATACAAGCTTTGTAAATCAACCACTTAAACCTTTGGTTTGTTCCTTGATTCTCAATCACAACACCAGGTAAATTCATTTATCTCCCTTCAGACTGAAGAGTGGAATCTATGAAGTGTAGATAGTAGGATCATCTACATTTCAGCATTGTTGTGAAGGATTAAATGAGACAATTAGTTACAATTTGAAATATCAGTTTGGCTCCTCAACTATTAGATTATTTTGGCAAACAATGGACCATGATAATGAGGAGTAGGTGGATTTAGGAATCTGCTGCCAACAATTTCACTTTTAAAAGGAATGCTTTTGATAAAACAAGCTTTTTGCATAAACATTTGTCACACTGCCTCTACACTTCCCGTAAGGTGAATGCTGCTCTGTTTATCCATTTAGTTCCCCTCAACACCCCACATATAGTGTATATGCTCCTTAGTTTGATACGCGTATAGTTTCAGTTAGTCCTTAAGAATGACAAGGTGACAAAGCCCTCCCTAAAGTATGTATGTGGGGGTATTGGGGGGAGATAAAATAGAATTACAGACACAGCTATGCCAAATATATGAGGCTTCCAAGTTTGTTACATTGTTCTGCTTTATTTGTGAAAGTGTAGGATTTTCTTATACTCTCCATTATCAGCCACACATCTCGAGTATCATTCACTGCACCAATGAATGAATCATTTCTGGTATCATTTAAGCTAAGATTTTACCTGAGTTGTGTGTACACCTGGCCCCTCTAGTGTTGATGAGAGTTGTGCTAATACTAACCACTTGAAATATCACATCTAGAGTGTGGACTTCTGAATGACTTCCTTCAAATATGAACCAATTGCTCTGTGAAGTGGTTTCCTAATTTCTGTTTTCCAACTAAAATGCCTAGCCTATGAGGACATTTTTAAAAACTGTTTTTTATATACTGCTGTTTTCAAAACAGAAAAAATAATGCTAGACACACAATGATTACCTGATAAATATTATGTAAATGAATGGACTTGGTGAATGAATCAACTTATCTCCTATAAGGCATAGATTAAGTTTAACACAACGGATTTATATGCATGTAGCTACTGGGATTCTCTAGAGTAAATTACAGGTAGTCGAAAATAGGAAGCACCTGGCATTCTGCATGTTTCTCTCTCTCTTTCATCCAGTATAAATTCATTAAACTTACTCTCTGCAAGTCTAGCAAAGGTCTGAAAAAATCAGATGCCAACTATTTTAAATTAGATTCAATAGACAATTTTACACATTCATTATATTCCATGAATAAATTAGAGATGATATCTCCACTCTATGCACTTTATGGAGCCATTGGGACATCCAAAATGCAGTGAACATAATGAAAATATACAGAATACTGTAATACTAGACAACGTTTGCAAAATGTGAAACATTTGAAGCTCATATTAGAAGCATCTGGATTGCCTTGAAAATGTTGAGTCCTGGGATTCTCTCTATGATGTGCTAATTCAGAGATGAGCAAATGGACATTCACATTTTAACAAAATCTCCAGATAAATCTTTGTTATTCTTTTCAAACATTTGGATTTTTTGTTGTTGTTTTGTTTTTATTTTTATTATTATCTCCAGATTCTTTACCAACACAATTAAAATGTTGCCTAAGAGATACGGAAAGGAATGGTTGTGGTGTTGTAAGAGTGTTGACAAAGTGAACCCCGGCAATCACTGGACAAGAACTCCCCCAAGAAGGTGAAGGGCACTGACTTTGTTCTTACCATTGCAGTCAGCCACCTATTTAATGACTATCCTATTATCAATCCTCACAAAATGGCCTTTGAGTGAATGATGTTGATGAAGGTGATGGTATCTTTTGAACTCTCTGTGACATGGAGCACAGAGGAAGTGACCCTTCCTCCTTGAGACAACAGATGCAGGTCAAGCCATGATTTTCTCTCTGGGTCTTGCCAAAAGGAAAAGGATTTCCTTCCTGTGCTTTCTTCCCCTCCCATTCAGCATCCACAAGCAGGGAGAAGACACATAAACATATACATTGTGTTTGTGTGTCAGACTCTGAGTTAATGGCCACATTTCCTGCCCTATGAAACTGTCAGACCTTCTGCTATTAAATGTCTCTCTGTCCCCAGATGGCAATTCATTCACTGTCCCTAGAGAAGAGGAGGATGCCCATGGGTCTCATCTTATATTGTTAGCCTTTAGTTATTTCCTTTCAACCCTTTTTCCATAGCGGTTCATCAGAGGCAAAGGGGAATTCTTGGGCAACTACACAAAGTTTGAAGAAATAGGTGGTGGCCTATCAACAATGTAAAAAATTTAGCTTCCTCTGTTGGGATCACAGAATCTAGAGAACTCTTAGCCTGGTTTGTAAAACACAAAAACCTCCATGAACAAGTAGACTGTTAACAATGATAATTCAGATGTTACCTTAATATACGTATATCTCTACCCAGTAGTCAACTTCCAGTAGCAAGCAGCTGAACAGATCCTTGGCCTGGGCTTTATGGAGAGGGTCATTCTACTTCATTACCCCAATAGAAGCTGTGACGCAACTTGCTGTCTTTTGAAAAATGTCTTTAACAGACATCATTGGGCCAGAAGGCAGAAGGGGATGATGGAGAATGAAGAGAATAAATAAGTAGAATTATTTCATGTTAGCAAAACATGTTTCCAAAGTGAAATAAATTCTGGTCTCTGATGCTACTAATAGACTAATAGTTGTGGCTAACTAATCAGCTAACCTCACTGTTTTCCTATTAGTTCAGATTCTCGGCATCTTTTTTCTTTCCATGACTGTCTGGGCAAGGTGGAGTGTCAATACGTTTCAACTAAAAGGAAAAGGTATATAGAACATCTCTCAGTTGAAGCCTTTTGTTGTTTGAATGTCAGATATTCCTATGTCCCTTAGAAAGTGGGTAGGATTGGTCTCATGGGCTGTGAAAGTCCAGCATCATTCCTTGATTTTATTAATTCCTAGGTGTGTCATCTCCTGGTAACCTTTTAACTGAAATTTCATAATTAAGGTCCCTGAACTTCCTGCCTTCTGTCACTCATTTGTCTTCTCTTTCTTTTCTTGCCCAGTCTCTGATACTCTCTACTCTTCTCCAACACCAAGGCCTCACTGTGAGCCACGCTAGGCACAGTTCCTACCATCATGCAAGGCTGTAGATGTCCAGAGCAGAAAAACTTGAGTGAGAAGTTAAAAGGTTTCCTTGGCTATCAATCATAAGATCATCCTCACTATGATGTCTTTGTGCTTAGTGTGAATACAAAGTGAGATGAAGGATCATAACCAGGGAAGTGGAGTTCCTTTTATTGATA
Organism: Onychomys torridus; assembly: GCF_903995425.1. Lineage (NCBI taxonomy): Eukaryota > Metazoa > Chordata > Mammalia > Rodentia > Cricetidae > Onychomys > Onychomys torridus. The sequence continues at coordinate 27,444,689 of NC_050458.1, read as the reverse complement.
AGTGGAGGAAACACGACTTGAATTTGTGTTTCTGATACTGAAACCTAGTTTCTTTCTGATCTTCCACATTACACACTGGCACAAGGCTGAGGAGGAGGCCTGGGCAATCATTGAAACAGCTTTATCAATGGTAAAGTCAGTGAATCTCATTCTTGGCAGAGCCCAACACCATTGACTATAGATCCAGCAATGTAACCCAATCTCTGCAAAAGAGAAGATGTCTAAAGCAGTTCTACCCCTCCCTCAACATTTATGCTTAGTTTCAGATTACTGCTGTAATAAATGAACACAAGCTTACAGACTTACAAAAACAAAAAAGTATTTTAACTTGTAATTCTGAAGGTTAGACTTTCAAAATCAACTTCATTGGGCTAAAAAAAGGGGAGAAACTTTTATAACTCACAAAGTAAAAAAGGATTACATTGAATCTAACATATAGTCATATTGAGAACAGTTTAATTTTTACAATCTCTTTGCCAGTTTCCATTAAGAACTATAAGCCACACAGAGAAACTCTGTCTCAAAAAAACAAAAAAACAAAACAAAACAAACAAACAAAAGAACTATGAGCATGTTTTGAACATCTGTTATACATTGGCCACTGGGTTTGGTACAAAGCGGGGCAAAGATACAAAAATGTTAGCATTTTTTCCAAGGATTTCATATACTAGTATAATAATCCTGCAACAAGGTTATGCCGAAGTGTACAGAACCCTTTTAAGAAAGCTGTCTATTAATGCCTGATGCACGGGACATATTGGTGGTGTATGTTTGCTCTGGCCATTGGCTGTCTGGAATACTTTCACATATTCATCCAGCTTCTGTAAGATGTAACACTATGAGTCTTTGTCCTCATATTGTCTTCTTTCAAAAAGCATCAAACAAACTGACAATATAGTCAACAGGCCACTACTGAGCAAGAAACAAATGATGATGCTAAAGGAACTTCCAGGGTAGAGCAAAAGGAAGGTTGAGGGGTTTGGGAGGTTTCTACGCTTTCAATCCAAATGAAGCCTAGCACTTGACAAGATTTCATGGAAAGAATTTTCTAAGGCATTTGAAGCCTATAACCTACCCACAGGAGGCATGATCAGAGAGACACCTTCTGGGGCTATGAAATTCCTCGAGTCTGTTCATCTCACTGGTGCGCATAAGCAACACAATAGTGCCCTCCCCACTGAGTCTCTTTCCTTCTTGTCTCTAAAGACATGTAGGTGAGCTCCACATTCAGGCCATTAAGGACACATTAGGTTTCTAGTGTCTTATGACAAATAAGCACAAGTGTAGAGGTGTAACACAACAGTTTTATTATAGTACTGCAGGGTGGGAGCTCTCATAGAGCGAACTGGATTCTCTGTTCAGTGGGCCCCCAAGGTTAAATTGAGGTTTCACCCAGTCTACAATCTCCTTTGGGGATAGGAAACATTTTTTTTTTCAGTACAGAATTCAGTTACTTGCCAAGGTAGGAATGAGGCCTCATCCTGTTGCTGGCTATAGGCCAGAGCTATGCTCAGTTCCTATACATTACTTCAGTTCCTTGCCAAGTTGCTTCCTCTGAAGTCTGTTCTCATGCTCCAATGTTCTGCTTACATTCAGTGGGAAGGGATAATTAGAAGTCTAAACATAAGACGGTAGGGATTTTGGGAGCATCTTAGAATTCTCCCCATCACAATCGCCCCCCAAAGTTGTAAGATTAGAGGGAAGGGATGTGTATGTATCCACTGTTTTCTAAGTAAAACCATTCATGGTACAGAATGCCTGATTACATCAGTTCACTAGACAGATGTGCTGATAAAGACTAATGCTGAGTGGTTGTCCTAGGCCAGCAATCATACTAAGACTGTATAACATCTGTGTTAATATATCTCACTTTTTTGATTTTCTGGAGATCAGATCCAGGGCTGCACACACACGTGTTAAACACATGGCCTTCCAGTAAGGTACATCCCCAGCCCTCTTCAGTATAATGTTTACAAAAACCCTGTGAAGACTCAGACTCCTCAGAGTTCACAGATGCAGAAACTAAGTTGCCAGGGGAAAGATGAGTAGTTTGCCTAACATTCCCAACTAGTAAGTGGCAGAGAGAGGCAGGAACTCAGACAGATAACCCTTTAACATACCATCATAGGATGAGGATCCATAAGTGTCCTTTCTCAATCTCAGAAAAAAAGACTTTGCCACCAATAGCAAATGAACTCCTTTTAGCGTTGTTCTTTTTCAAGACAGGGTTTCTCTGTGTAACACTTTCCCTGGAACTCGCTTTGCAAACCAGACTGTCCTTGAATTCACAGAGAACTGCCTCCCTCTGCCTCCCTTCCATTGCTGAGATTAAAGGCATGTGCATATGCCTGGCTGAAGTCCTTTTTTCAATGATAAGTATGTATTTATCTTGTGTGTATGTGAGGATGTGTATGTATGTATGTTTGTGCATGCATCAGCACACGTGTGGAAGACAGAGGACAACTTGGGAGTCAGTTCTCCCTTCTACCACATGGGTCCTAAGTAATCAACTCAGGTGGTCAGCGGTGGTGGCAAGCTGCTTTACCTGCTGAGCAATCTTTGCAGCCACAAATGAAGTTCCATCCTTTACTCAAAAAGTATAGATGAAAGCTAAAAACAAAACCAGACACAGAAAGGGCTCATATTCACCACCCCAAATGAATTCCTTTTAATCAGAATGTATGAGCTATCACAAATACCATGTCCATTTTGTCAAGCAGAAGAATGAAAAGGGGTTTTAACTGAGTTGTGTTTCAAATCGTTAACCATATACATTTCTATAAAATGCTTCTTAAACTTTCAAAAGGGGTCACATATAATTAATCTATAGCTTACGTAGAAACATGACATTCTTTCAACTTTTGAATTCAATTCTGTTTCTTTAACAACCAGGGCAATCTGCTCATTCAATGAAAAGACAAGGGACATATTTGGTGGTTTGGGAAATCAAGCTCTCTATGAAGATAACTATATTCAAACTAAGGAGAGCATGACCCACTTATTAATTTCCTGAAAACATGTGGATCCTACTTCCCCTTCTCTCTGGCTAGCTATGTGGACCTGGCCAACTTTCATATGTCATGGTGTTATGGCATGTTATGGCAGTTTCCTGTGGCATAAGGTCTACCATGGGCCTTTCATACCAAATTTTGATTTGAATATTGAGTTTTACATTGTCATAAGAGTAGAGCTTGTCCATGGTTCAGCAGCTGCCAGGATCTGGATTGATGTCCACTGCTCCTGTTGCCATGAGGGACTGAGTGGATGGATGCCTAGAGTCTGGACAGCTGCCTGAGACCATGTTGGTATGTGAGGGCCTTGCTGTCCCTGGGGCCAAACTGATCTGGGTGGTCTGTGCTGGCACCAGGGCCACAGTGACATCAGGGCCCTAGCTGCTGCTGAGGCCATGTCTGGGTCTGTGTTCTTGATGCAGCTGGGGTCTGTGATGATGTCCATGGCCCATGTTACCACAGAGGGTAATGAGAACCATGTATGTTGAAATTTGAGAGTCATGATGAGCTGGTCCCTCCCTTCCCTGGCCTGAGATATCTGACCCTGCCCCTCGATGGGCAGAAGGAGAGCTGGCTCTAACCTCCTGATGGGAGAGCTGGCCCCACCCCCCCACCACAGGTGTGGGAGAGCTGGCCTAGATGGCATGGGCCTAGGAGAGCTGGCTCTGCCCCTCGCCTGAGGGCTGGTCCCAGTGGCCAGGACTGATAAGCATAGCTATCACCCAGACTCACATCCTGGGCCTTGGGTTGTCCTACCCTAACATCTACCCCATCTAAGACCTGCTGAAGTGTCTGAAGGGACTGGTCCAGCAGAATGGTAACAGCAGGATCTTCATGTCTCAGGGCAGGATATCCAAGAAAGGTTTCAATAAGGGCCCAGTGATGATGGTGTGCGAGAGGCCTTGAACCAGACCAACGACTCATTGCAAGGGACATTTTGCAGGTGGGGCTGATTGGACAAAAGGGTATACTGTGTGACATACTGTAGCTCCCAATGTCACTAGGATAAATGAAGATGTGTTGGAGAGATGAAGGAGTGAGGTGAGATTTTCTTCTGTTTTGTTTTGTTTTTAATTAATCTGGGGGCACATGCTTCAGGGGTGAGGGGCAGATATGGATGGACTAGGAGATGAGTAGAACTGGGACGCATGATGTGAAATCCATGAAGAATTATGTTTAAAAAAAGAGTAGAGCTTGTGACTGTGATGTCTTTGAAGCAGGAAGCTGAGGTTGTGGTATAAGACATCACAGCATAATGGGCTATGTAACTGCTGAAAAAAAAAGTTAACAAGATGTAATCATACAAAGTCAGCTTTCAAAGAAAAATGATTTTTTTTTTTTTTTTTTACCAGAATATGCCTGAAATTTCCTTGGCATGTTTATAAAGGTAGTCAGGCTTGTAAGTAGGTGCATCCAAATCATAACACAGTTTCAAAGTGTAACTATCTACCGATACTTAGAACAATGGCAGTTCATGCTTGTTACAGATATTATGAGATAGTCTTGTACTATATGGTGATTTTGTATGAGTAGAATTCTGCATAATCATTGTTCTTTTATATAACAATATTTCTAATTTTTTAGGTAGGAACTACATTCCCTACCTAATTTTCTGAAAATTGTTATTTGAAAAACAAAAACAAAAACCTTGTTTTATTTTTTTCATATCTGTTGTTAATAATTTAGTACTCTGTTTTGGAATATGGTTTATTCCCTTGTAATATACAAGGATTACACTAGGTGACCCTCAGCAGACCATTTTGGACATTTGGAGATTTCAAGTTTTGCAATTTCATTTTTGTGTAATGAATGTAGTTTTCATATATTGCAGGATCTTGGACTCTTTAAAACTTTCTTTAATTTTAAAGAAAATGAAAATCCTCCTCAAGTAGAGCTGGACATGAAAGACAATTATTTATTTCTATGACTAAGAACTCCAGAGGCAATAACTTTGGGTACAGGTAGGTCCAGCAGGTTAATTATATTTATGTTAGAAATTATTTCTTTACATTTCTCATGAATCTGTTCCATGTTCCAGTTTTGGCCTCAGGCTAGAACTGCTAATGGCATTGGTTCCAGCCTCACTTCTCTTCCAACAAAAAAGCAGATGTTAGAAGCCAGCTCTTTTAGCCTGGTTTCTGAAGATCAGTCTGATTGGACAAGCAGTGGCCAGTATTCTCTTTAAACCAATCATGATCTGTGAAAAATATCATCCAAAAACAACCTAAGAAAGTCAGGAACCAACACTGGAGATGAACTAAGGTCCATTCACATAATATATGTAGAACATTAGAATATCAAAAAAGAGAAATAGGAGTCAACTGAGGAGGCTGTTGTGATCAGTCTTTATTTGGGATCACCTAGGAAATAAACTCATGGCATAGCCAAGAGGATTTCTCCAGAGAGACTAACCTAAGGAAGAAAGACATCACCTCCACAGTGTAGTTTTGTAGGTCCATCTATCCCACCAGCTATGGACTCATACCAAATAAAAAGGAACCACCAGCATCCCCCAGCATCTACTTCTTGGATTGCTCTGCTCTCATCCTCATCCCTTCCCTGCCATGATGAACCCAGACTAGTCAAAAGCAAACTTACCTTTAAATTTCTTTTGTCTTGTATTTTGACACAGAAAGGAGAAAGGTATCTAATGCAGATGTCACCTGTAAATAGATTGCAGTTGTTAAAACAGAAGCCTAAAACACTAAGAGATCTTCAACTTTAAAACTTCCACCTCTTCTTTTATCTATTTATTTATTTTTCATTTTATATACCAACCACAGTTCCCCCTCCCTCCCTTCCTTCTGCCTCCCCCACCCCATCCACTCCTCAGAGAGGGTAGGGCCTCCCACTGGGAGTCAACAAAGTCTAGTAATCAAGTTGAGGCAGGACCAAGTTCCCTTCCTGCTGCATCAAGGCTGAGCAAGGCATCCCACCCTAAGGAATGTGTTTCAAAAAGCCAGTTCATGCACTAGGGATAAATCCTGGTCCCACTTGCCCAGGGCCCCACAAACTGCCTGAGCCACACAACTGTCACCCACATTCAGAAGGCCTAGTTGGGTTCCATGCAGGCTCCCCAGCCATCAGTCCAGAGTCTATGATCATGATGGGGAGACCCACAGACAGCTAACCCAAGCAGCGGGACCTCACAGACTCCCCCACACACACCTTTTTTTAAATGATTCTTTCCTTTCATTTGACTCAATGTCAAACCCTTGGAAAGGCTTAGGTCCACAGTTGATCCCCTTAAAGCTGAGAAGGAGTTAATGACTGAGGACACAGCACTTACTATAAATAATGTCTCATGTGTTCCCAGTAAAAGTCCTTGTAGTGCATTCCCTCAATTTGCATTAACCCAGAGGCCAATGTGTAATTATTTAAATGAGACTTTTTTTTTTTTTTTAAGAGAAATGACTCCCCAAGGATTGACTCACAAACTATTGTCCTGTGGAGCCAGTAATAGCCTTAAGGAAAAAAAAATCTTCCATTTACTGTTGAAGATGTCACTAAATGAAAATAGAGTCTTCCATTTTTTAGGAAGGGATCTGTGAGGCTAGAGTGTATTCCATCTACCTAATCCTTACTCATGAAATTAACTCTCTGCCTATGAGCTGATAGCATCCTTGTTGCCATTGCATCAAGGGGGTGGGGAATTCAGAGCTTACTCAGGCTTTGGCATCTGGGAGACCCATGAGCAAGCACTGTAAAGTAAAACATCTGAGCCACAAACACAACCTGTAAGAATACACAGGCACTTTTTCTCTGGGCAAACACACAGGAAGGGGTCTTGACCCAAATACAAGGTGAACAACCATTAAGACCTGTGCAAAGAGCCTAGCTTCTTTCAAGGTCTTGTGCCATCCTGATCTTTCTTTCCTCTGAAAATGTGTCTTCTCTTTTGTTTATCTTCAAGTCCAACGACAAATGTCATCCCTTCGATTAACCAGAATAGTTGAAGCTACCTTCTGAAGCTTTCTAATGCAATCCCCACAATATTCACCTGGCATTAACATCTTCTTCGGCTGTCTGCTTTTTCCACCAGGAAAAAGTGTTAACCCTCATTTTCTGCATTCACAAAATAAAGATAACAACCCTTTTTAGAGTGACTTTAGAAATAGGTGAGAGATAGCATAAATATTTAGCATTTAACAAATAGTCAGCAAATGCAAACTCAAATCCTACATAAAGGTTAAAACTGAAAAAAAAATGTTTGTGATATCAACAAGAGGTAGGACTGGATACAGCATTGAAAGTGGTCACATACACAACATTTACTGAAGAAACAAATTTCTTAGGATCAGTAGACTGTGATCATGACCTAGCTGGGAATAGTACTACTTTGCTGAGAGATTCCAGTGGTCCCTAGCCTGCTCAGTGGCTGCCAGGCATTTGCTTTCCTTGTATGGAATACTTTAAAAAAAATACAGATTCCTGCAGAGAGGACAAATATCTTGTCTCCCTTGGATGTATTGAAGAGCAGTTAAGTGACAATTCTGTAAGGGGGCCTTAGAGGGGATCCCTGTGCTAACAGCAATATTTGATGGAACATCAACCCATGTCTCTGAGGTCTGGAAACAAGTCTTGTTCCTTGGGTGAATTTCTTTTATTCTTCGTTTTCTTTCTGTATGTCTTTTATCTCTCTAGACTAGTTTTTCAGTTTTCTTTCCTATATAGGGAAAGTAAATTAGTGTCAACATTTTCTTTCTCTATTAAAAGATGATGGCACATGAGGTCATAAGGAAAGATTTATGTTATGAAATAGTTGCAAGCACAATTGATAATAATTCTAAGGCTTTACCTTAGGATATGAATGATTCATGTGTCTAAGCAACCTACATATTCTGTGTGCATCTGAGCCTTTCCCCAGAGAATACAGAGCCATGACAGGCACCACTCTGACTACAGAACCATCATACGCACCACACTGAATCATTTCAGCCATTGCGACAGCTAGAGTCACAGTATGACACACAAAAAAGTGAAAATATGTGTAAAATACCTTTTCCTTTTCTCTTTTTGCAATAAAGGTGGAAGCTGGTGATGAAAAGAATGTTTACATAATGCACTGGATGGTGTCTCTGGTACTCAGCTGTGCTGGACCCTCTCCAATACAGCATTCAGCAAGCTCTGCTCCCTCTCCGTGCAAGTTCTCACCTGCTCACCGGAGGGCTTTTTTGACTTGTTTGAGCACCTCTGCTTTTCCCTATTTCTAACCATGGTACCAAAGAGAAACACAGACTAATGACTCTGCCTGGGTTTTGGCAGCTTTATGGATTGAACTTAAAGTTGACTGACTGTCTTCTTTCCTGGTTGGCTTAAAAAGCCAGAACACAAAGCTGGTAATGCCTTGCTTCTTGGGAGAAAGTCCTGCCAGGCCTTCTCTGGTTGTTTTAGGGAGGTAAGGCTATAACTGAGAGGTAAGGAAAGGCATCTATTTCTTTGCCCAAGCAGTGTGCCCATGCCCATATCTTCCTTTTTCCATGTGTAGATAGCACATAGTACAGAAATATAATAACACCAGTGAGAGTCAGATGAGATATTTGCTTAGTTATTTCTCATTCACTAGGTACTCAGTGAGCATGGGCTTTCTTCCCTGTTTACCGCCTCATTCTGGGGAGAAGGATCAGTCACAGCTGAATGAAAAACATGACTTTGCTATAGTATTGCAAGCACAGACTCAACCATGGAAACACCAGGGCAGCCAAGACACTTTCAGATTGACCAGGCCCATCTTTGTAGACTCTGTTTCCCTAATTCTGTCTGTTCTGCCCTTATCCTAGGTTACTTGGGTCCCCTGGGTGCTTCTCTTTCTTATTATCCTTATCTCTAGAACACGTCCAAAACTCACCCCAAACGAATGTAGAAAGAACTTGTGAATTACAGTATATACATGGGAGAATAATGTCATAATCCAAAGTAATGTTCATTTGCTGTGGGCTATTAGACTCAAGAAGATCAATATTTACTTCTATAACCACATTTCCTATTTATTTAACAAGCACATACAGACAGCAATTCTCAGAGCTGGGTGGTAGGAGTCTGGAGTGTAGGATTGAATGAGATGTGCTCAGTTTCCTCAGAGGTCCCCTAGTATTATGAGACACAGCTGTGTAAATACAATGACAACAACCAACAGTCACAGTACATTCACTATATGCCAGGCACTCTCCTATGTGCTTTGCATAAACTAATTCATTTATTCTTTACAACAGCTAATTGACTTGGTTAACATTATCAGCTACAGTTTGGAGTGATACCCAGGGTCACGCAGCTAGGGAGTTTAGTCTAGGTCTAGAATGTTTTTTTTTTTCTCTTTACCATTATGCTTTCTTATCATGCTATATATGAGACAGCATAGAGTACATGTCTAGTATCCTCATGTGAAGTAAATGCCATTAAGAAGGCTGTGCACAGAATGTTTGAGAAAGATAAAGGAACAGGAGGCATGGGAAGCATGTTTCAATATTAGAATGGTCAAATTGATTTTAGCTTTCTCAAACATCATCTCCTGTGATGTGTCATTTTAATCCAAAGGCTTCTCTAGTATCCAAGAAGGTTAAAGAATTGGAAGCCAAGCCCAGCTGCTGACTATAAATTTTTCTCTTGAATTCCCCCAAATCCCATTTGAAAGTTTTATCAGCCAATGAATAGCTCTCCTACTCCAAGATACACAACAAAAAGCTCTTTCCTGTGCACAAGAAAGAGTCAGCATTGCTGGGGGTTGCTCGCTAACTTTGACCCATGCATAGACTCTACATTTTCTAGATCTTCATAGTATTAGATGGGGAAAGTTCTCACTCAAGGCAAGTGATAGTGCCTACTGAGGATATCTTATGGGTACCTGTAACATATCGCCTGGCACATAGAAGAAACTACACTGGGTAGCTGTGTTTCCCTTCCACACAACTATTAGAAAGCAAGCTAGAGATTGGATCTGTCTACATTATCCAGCTCCTCTCTGCTGGGGCTAGCTACTCCCTAGTCTGGGTTCTCAATTTCCTCTACATTCTGTGAATGTTTTTCCTACCTGGAAGCTAGAAATTTTTGTTGGAGATAAGCACATGCACTTTGGCCACTCCTGCAACTTTTGGGAATTGATGATGGCTTCTATATCAAAGGCGTAGGGAGTGTGCTCAGGAGAGTGTTTGCCTACATGCTGTTTCAGGCTGTACCTGGGAGGGTAATCTTTCATCCCTGCTGTGCCTTCCTTAGAAGCCTATCAAACAACTCCTGGCCTTTTCCTACTCCTTTTTTATCACCCTGTGGAACAAAGTTGGGACTTGTGCAATGGCGGGGTGCTTTTCTGTGGGAACAATAATCTCATTTCAATATGTGTGGGTGGGTAGATTATACATTATGGGCTTGGAGCTCAGTTGTAGAGCTAGGGAGGGACTCAGTTAAATAGTTGTATGATTAACAAGCTGCTGCATTTTTATGGTCAGGGGAAAAAAGGCCGCTGTGGGAATAGTTGGTTCAGATTGAGAATGATTCATCCCAAGGTATTCAGTAGCTTGTAAGGTGTGAAAGGAGACAGGCAAGGAAGTGAGTGACCCCCCACCTGCTTGAAAAGAATTGAACGTTATTTAGTCAGAGGTGTTGGAATGTGTTCTTCCTACCCCTCTTTTCTTTTCTTCTTCCCCCTTCCTTCTTTTCCTTTTTAACTTCTCTACCACCTTGGGAGAAAAATCTCTGAATTACAGAGGGAAAGGCCCTGTAATAGATGCTGCTACTACTTTCTGTCAGAGCCTGCAACTAGTAGCAAGATATTAGCAACACAGATGATCTAGAGCAAGGAGCTGAACCTCTGCTGTCAAGACAGGCTACTTTTTTTTTTAAATCAGATCACCCATCTTGATTTTACTTACCTTATAATTTATAAATGTAAATTGGACTAAAGGACTTTTCATATTTCCTCAGAGTTCATTTACTCATTCAAAGTTTATGGGGCCTGACAAAATATTGTAGGGCTGCAGGTCTATCAACAAACTCTTAGTCCCTGTCTGAGGTTTGAACCAGTGAAGAGAAGGACACTAAAGTTAGAGTAGATGGAGACCAGACTGTCACCACCTTTGTAGAGAAACAATGCTAAGATTCAGGATGCCAGGGAACAGTACTAATGGTTTTCCTAAGATACCAAACTTCAAATGTAAACAATTTCTTCCACTCCTCTCCAAATACAGCTCAAACAACAGTGTCTCCCACCAGCTGCAGATGGGGGTCTCCTTCTCTGGGAAGCTTGCAGCATGAATTCACAACCCATGCTATGTCTTTTGCTCTCAGGGACACTCCTCAGACCCCCCAAATGACCACTTGTATCACTAAGCTTAGGTACTGCTTCCAAATGCATTAGTAACTAAGTCACACACACCCCTTCCCAGTAAGTGGTATGTGGCATGGCCTAGAAACGAGGAATGTTGGGAATGGTTACAGTAGAGTTGACAGCCATCTTTCTAACAGCTGTTGCTCATTTATGCATCTCAGCCTATGTGCTTGTTAGATCAAGGTCATGAGAGCTAATCTGGCCAATGGTCTTCAGCAAAAGCCGTATGTGTGGACTGGATGAATTAAAAATTTCCAGAATCAGAGGCCTCAGGCCAGACCAATGACTCATGGCAATGAACACTTGCAAGTAAAGATGGATGGACTAATGGGTAAATGGTGTGAGGGCCACATTATAGCTTCCACAATAAGATTCTTCTTCTCTTTTTGTTTTTGGTTGTTTCTTTGTTTTGTTTGGTTTTTGATTTTTCTTTTAACTTTGGTTTTGATTTGGGGGAGGGGTTGCAAGGACAGAGGGCAGATGGGAGATAAGTGGCATCTGAATGCCTGATGTGAGATACACAAAGAACCAATTGTAGCAGGAATCTTTTTTTTTTTTTTTTTTTTTTTTTAGATTTATTTATTTATTATGTACACAGAAGAGGGCGCCAGATCTCATTACAGATGGTTGTGAACCACCATGGGGGTGCTGGGAATTGAACTCAGGACCTCTGGAAGAGCAGTCAGTGCTCTTAACCACTGAGCCATCTCTCCAGCCCTGTAGCAGGAATCTTAACAGGTCTTATTAATAAAATCAAACTCAAGGCCAGTTATTGGGTGAATGCTGGAAAATCAGAGAAGTAGAACAAGCCACAGCTACTTCACCTTGACAGTTTCTCAGTTGATTCTGTTTCCTCAGGCTGAAAACCTCTGTGTCCTCATCTGGAATGAATCTCAGCTGAACTGTGCTGCTCAAAGCCTGAATGCTTAACCAGCCAAATGCTTCTAGTTTCTGGTCCTCACACCTTATATACCTTTCTGTTTTCTACCATCACTCTCTAGGATTAAAGGCTCACTTTCTGGGATTAAAGTTGTGAGTCACCATACTTGGCTGTATCCTTGAACAGATAGATTTCTGCCTCTGGAATGCTAGGATTAAAGGCATGTGCTACCACTGCCTATCCTCTATGTTTAATATTGTGGCTGTTCTGTCTCTGACCCCAGATAAGTTTATTAGGGTGCACAATATTTTGGGGAACACAATACCACCACAACCAATAAAAGTAAAAAAGAAATTTCCTCTTTTCTTGCTTTCTGCCATGGTGACCCTGGAGGACACATGTTGTGGATGGCATAATTAAAAGACAATGGAGGCATGTTCAATCTGAAGAATTGCACTGTGTGAATGATCAATCAACTTTGCCTCTAAGCAATTGATATTCAAAGGTGTTTTTGTCATTGTTGTTGTCGTTGTTATAGAAACAGAATCTGTCCTCTCCTAACTAAAAATATTCCCTTTTCCTCATAAAGGACTGGGTAGGCTTTGAAAATTAAAGTAATTTTTGTACTGAAGGAACACTTGGTCTGATGGGAAAGAGTGAACACAGAGAAGAAACAACTATTACCAGAGTTAAAAACTCTGAAAGAAGTACAGAGAACAGTTCTTAGAAGTGCACACTGAACCGTGTGGACAGAATAAAGATCCCTTATAAAGGACATTTTAGCAAACATAAAATTGTGTGAGTAAGTAACCAGTGATAGATCTTTCACACAATGATGACAGGCTCTTCTCACAGGAGGGCTCTTCTCCTAATGATGGTACAAGTGTAGGATCTAATTTGTAATGTGTTTCTTCTACTCTTCCCCATTAGCTAAGAGAGTTTATTACGTTCCTCTTCCCCTTGTGGTTTCTTATAAAAAGTAAAGCTTTGATTTTAGTTTGACAGACAAGTACTTACAGTATTAAGTGTGAGATTCAAACTACATGAAACCCCATTCCCATCATCACTTAATTGTGTTCTTCCCCATCCCCACCTTGTTTGATATATCGTGTCTGGTTAAACATCACTGATTTACAATGTGCCTTTGTGCCTTGGGATTGCAACCCTGGTCACCAGCATATATGGAGAACCAATAGCTGCATCCTTCAACTAGAGGAATATGGATATTCCTTTTAAAACAAATATCAGCATTTGTTTTTGTCATCTAGACTGGGCTGTGCTAGTCAATTGGTTGGAGGGTGGATCTGTGCAGGATCCATTGTCCCTTATTTTGGTGACATTATCTTATTTTCTATTAAGGCATCTTTACCTGACTACTCTCCATCCACCTGCTATAGTTGGACATGTGACCCAGATCCATACTATGAGGAGAGCTTTGACCTTCTGACAGTGAGTAATCCAAAACTGAGTCTGTGACCCAATGTAGTTCACTAACAATTACCTTTAGACCTCAGGGGGAATCTAGTGGCTTTCATTTTAAACAGAGAGGAAATAAACTTTATTTTCTATTGGTTATCAACCTGGGAGAAACCAACCTGTAGCTGTTAGCTTCCGTGTGACTTGCCTTGGAATGCCAACATTAAAGAGAACAGTGCCGCTTCAAGCCTGGATGAATCCATCACTCATGCCAACTTCCTTTTGGCCCCATGCCAAAATGAGTTTGCTTTTCTATAGCTTGCAAGGAAAGGACATCTAATTAATGTTGAGACAAAAATTCTCATGAGGAAAAAAGAAAAAGAATCCAATGTACCTACTATCAATTATTTTGCGGATTTAACCTTCTTTCTCCATTTTCTATAAATTCCTGGGTGCCTTGAAGCAGTTGTAGTAATTGTATTGGGAAGGACTGATGTTCTAGTCATTTTGCTTTCCTTAATGCAGGGCATACTCATTGATTATAAGGAAAAATTGTTTCTATATAATTAAGCACTTCTATCAAAGGTATGAAATGGAAAATGATGGCAATAATTTTGAAAACAAATCAGAAAAACACACAAAATCCAGATAAATACAAAATTAAAGGCAAAAATTTCTATTTGAAAGTTTTATTCTCAGTGAGAACTTACACACATGTTAATTGTTTTGTTCTTTGGGTAAACTTAATTTAGTGAACATGCCTGGATATTTGATTATCTCTCTTCCTAAGGTAATGTATTCTTGGGGTATAGTTCTAATTCTAGAAGACCCAAGGGAGATTAAACAGTTCAAAACAGACAAGTAAGTAGGTCAAGTTCACCTTTAATTGTCCTTAGGTTTCTGTTAATATTTTCTCCCATCTCTAGAAAGAAGGGGAGGAAATGGGGTAGAAAAAAGAAGAAAGAAAAGGAGGGAGGGATGGGGAAATAAAAGAAGAAAGGGCAGGAAACAGAAAGGGAAGAAAAAAGAAAGAAAGGGGGAGAAAATGATTAAATGCATTATTAAAACCTAATTGTCACTGTAATTAAGCTTATGAGGTAAACGTTATTTCAGACTTATGAATGGTACCAGAGGCTCTGAGAGAGCGGTAATTAATCTTCATTTCAAACATTGCGGTGTTTTCTAGATGCCTGTTATAAACTGTTTAATTCTCACAGCAACCTGATGAAGTAGACAACCTTATCTTCAGTTCATAGATGAGAAAATAGAGACCAAAAGGGGTGGAAGTATGCAACCAAGCTCACACAACCTGTATCAGAGTGCAGACTCCAACTCAGGTAGTCATGCTCTCAAACTCATGTCCTCAAGCATTCAGCTTCCTTGCCCCTATGGCAAAGGGATTTGTGTAGTTCATTTGCTCAAGCTTTCAAAGCTCATTAGTCATTATAACTGTCAGGTTTCTTCAGTGGAGATAATGTAATTACATTGTTATTTTCAGAAGAAAGGGATCCAATGAGGAATGAAGACAACTCCCTGAGCTGATAAAGAGGTCTGGTAATATGTTAACTAAATTTTGGGGAATGATTCCCAGAGCCATGCCTTGAAACTAATCCACCCCAAGAGAGGTTGACCCTTCCAAGTTCAGAGTGGTATTGATCTGGAAGAAATCAGGGTTTCCTGTCAGAGTTCTTAGTCTATTAATAAAAGAATTTAAAAATGGACTCAAAAGAAAATACAAGTAAAATTTTATTTTATTTTAAAAGAAACACACTCCAGGGGAGGCAACCTGTAAATCTCAGAAGCTGCTCAAAGGAGAATGGGAGAGGGAAGGAGAAAAAGGCCAAGTTGTTCAAACAGTCATGGAGGTCAGATGCATGGTAGGCAAGGAGCCAAGTGGTGTGGGGGTAATGGCTTTACAAAAAGAGCAAGGAAGCAGAAAGCATCAGAAAAAGCACACTTGGGTTCTGGCAAGCATCCAAAAGAATGAGAAGGAAAGAGAAAAGATAGATCTTCCTGAAGGTTGGAAGACCAATTCCAACCGCCTGGCTTCACAGCTCATGGGGATTCCACTGTAGGGCCACTGTTCTGGAAGGAAAAAAAAAACAGTATCCCATCAAAAGAATAGTTATTACACCCATTTCTTTATCTTGGCCTAAGGTGAACTCACCTCCTAGGGTAGGTCCTTTGGTCAGGTCATTGATCTGGCCCAACTGAAATGTTAGGTCTCCATCCAGCCTAGAGATTGTTCTCTTGACCACAAGGAGTTTGTTTTGTTTTGTTTTGTTTTTGTTGTTGTTGTTTTTGTTTGTTTGTTTTTAAACAGGCCTTTATTGCTATTTTAAGACTGTGATCCTGATCTTAGAGCTGCCATCGCTAGCTAAGGACTTCAGAAACAGGCTACATCTGCAATAAGCTAGTTTTAATGGATAGATTCTTGCATCTTTTATTTTATTCATTATTATTATTATTATTATTATTATTATTATTATTATTATTTTGGTTTTTTTGAGATTGTGTTTCTCTGTATAGCTTTGCGCCTTTCCTGGAACTCACTCTGTAGCCCAGCCTGGTCTTGAACTCACAGAGATTTGCCTGGCTCTGCCTCCTGAGTGCTGGCATTAAAGGTGTGTGCCACCACCGCCCAGCATAGATTCTTGCATCTTGATTAGTTTATCATGAACTTCATTGTCCCACCAAAAATACATCTCCTAGTGTAGACATGATGAAAAATTATCAGCCAGATGTTCAACTGGAACAAGAGAAATGGATTCTGTTAGCCAGATTTTCTACTGAAAATGGATCCTATGTTAGAATGGAATGGTGAGATTCACACTGTGGAGAATTATCAAAATGCAGACATGGTGTTCACAAAGGTTACATAGCCAATGCCTAATGCCATGATAGAGCTGCAAGTTGATCCCAGATCAAGCCAACTCTTGGCTCCTTGGTACTCAGTATATTATTCCATGCTACCAGATACACAAGCCTTGCAGAGGATAAGGTCCCTGGATATATGACATCTCACGTGCTCCATTTATGATTCAGAAAGAAATAATTGATTCTAGGCCCAAATTCATCATTTGGAAAGTATATTTGACTCAAATGCCCAGCCTAATTTATACCTGAACAATTGGAATCAATATTTGAAATGGATACTTAAAGATAACCTTAACCCACACCTTTTGGGTTCAGAGCTATGTAGCTAGAGTTTTCCTGCCTGGCCCACAGTCAGGACAAATCTCTCTCACCTGCCAGGCCCATAGATGCTCAGACCCAACAGAGACTTATATTACTTATAAACTGTATGGCCGTGGCAGGCTTCTTGCTATCTAGTTCTTAAATCTTAAATTAACCCATTTCTGTTAATCTATAATTTGCCGTGTGGCTTGTGGCTTACCAGTACCTTACATCTCGCTTGTCATGGCGGCAGGCATTTGGCAGCATCTTTCCCACCCAGCCTTCCACTTCCTACAATTCTCCTCCTCCTTGTCCCACCTACCCTATCCTTCCTGCCTGGCTACTGGCCAATCAGCACTTTATTTATTTTAACCAATCAGAGCAACACATTTGACATACAGAACATCCAACAGCAGAGCTGACCCAAGACTCAGTTCCTGGATTTGTGGATGTGTGAGACTCTCATTTGTATTTAGATTGAAAGCTTCAAGAGCACAAACTTGGACCCTCTCTTTTGATCTAAGACAAGTTGTGGTTCATCATACATACTCAAGGAGGGAGGCAGAGACTTATGGCAAATGGAAACACTCTTTTGATTCTGCATTGCTACCAAGGAGGAAGATATTTAGTCAGCTTTGGGGGGTAGTGTGTGGAAATATAAAGAGAAAAAAAAAGAACAAATATCTATCAAATATCTCTCTCTCTTTCTCTCTCTCTCTCTCTCTCTCTCTCTCTCTCTCTATATATATATATATATATATATATATATGTATATATGTATGTATGTATATTCAAAACATATATATATTTATATTGAGTTGTTTTATACACACACACACACACACACACACACACACACACACACACATTTATATATAACAACTCAAATGACTTTGCCTTGTTCCCAATTAAGTCATATTATCTAATTGCCATCACCATCCCATGGCTCAGTTAGTCACAATCCATCTCCCTTCAGCCGCTCTATATCCTGCAGTAAACAGCACCTTCCTCCTGCAACCAATGAATTCATTTCTCCAACACAGTCTCACTTTGTTCTCCTCAGCAAGCCACAATGTTCCCCACTCAAAACCAACTCACCCTCCACAAATAGCCCCAATCCTCCCTCTCTACAGGCAATTCCCTAGGCTTTTGTCCCTGTAACCTCTTTACACCCTGTAGTAAAATTGTAACCAATACAACTACAGAATATTTTGTAGTTATCTCAGTTGTCTGTTCCTACACCTCCTCAATATTCCCGGAAAAACCCCAGTCCTGCAACAGCTGCACCATACACCCCAATAAACTCCAAATTTCTTCTCTATAAAACCTGGCATTCTGAAATAATGTAGTTGCCTCATCATAATATCTACGTAATACTCCTCAGTTGTGTCCACCATCATCTCCCTGCCCCACATCCTATAACACATGCACTGTCCAGAAAAGCCCACACTTTCTCCATGACCGTGTCACACTCCTCTAATGCTTTCAACCAGAGATGCTCTTCTCATTCCCATGATGAGCTCACATTCTCTCTCCCCAATCTTCTTGCCATTTTAAATTCAACATCAAGCAACAGTCACCCTCCTAAAGCTCCCCAGACTGCAAACTGTGACCTCCTTTCATACCCTTCACAACCCACTTCCACTTCCTCCCTTGCCACAGGTACATCTTACTTTCTAGCTGTTTCCAATCCTTCCTTCCACGATGTTTTTACCCATACACAGAAAGTACCATTCTCAGCTCCTACATTCTCTTTGAATTGCACTTTATGCTCGGGCCTCCTCTCCAACCATTCACATTCCCAGGAAAATCTCAGTCTAGTCGTCTTGGTCACCCTTTTAGCAATCACACTGTCATAAATGTAATTCTCATTTTAGCCTCACAGTTATCCTCAGTCCCTTTACAAAGGCATCCCACTCTACAAGCCCCTAACCATGGCACGTGCCATTTACACTGTGTTTGTCATTTTTTTGTTGCTGTGAAAAAGCACTATGCCTGAGCCAGTTTGTGGAAGAAAGAGTTTATTTGGGTTTATGGTTCCTGGGAGTAAAAGTCCATCACAGCAAGGAGCCATGACAGCATTCAGCAGATATGGTGACAGCGGCAGAAAGTTGAGAGCTTAGATCTTGAACCACAAGCACAAAGCAGAGGGAAGTCAAAGCCCACACCTGTCTCCAGTGATGTGCTTCCTTCAGCAAGGCTTCTGAACCTCACCAAACAGTCTTAGGAATGGAGTCAAGTGGCTAAACACACGAGTCTGTGGGGACAATCTCATTCAACCCACCACATATTATACTCAAGGACACAAGCACGCTGCATGGCAAATCATACTTTTTTCTTACTACAATCTGATCACACTATGTAGTGACAGCTAATCTCAAAGGAGACAAAGCCTTTCTGCACCACAGTAGTTCTGGTAATTCTTTTTCATCTCCTTTGTAACTCATTCACACTCCAGTAAAACTCCCAAGGGCCCATCACCAAACCAATTCCAAACTAATCCTCAGTGTTCCATCCACACAATCATGTCATACTCCACAATAACCCCTATTTTCTCATGCTCCCAAAATTCTTTGAAGAATGCTGGTGACTCTACAGTCAAATCCAAGAGAAAGTTTCCTAAAATCCAGTCTGTAGTCCTAGGAGCCTATTTGTAGATTTATATTTCAAGAGACATCCTTTTTTTTCTGCACAAAGATGTATTTTGTCATGATGTGCACACTGGTGAGCACTGAGTAAGTGGAAGTCTATGTATTACAAATTGGTCTTGAATAGTGTGCTACAGCTAAACAAAATGTAGTCTGTAATGTGGAACCTGTTTATCCCATACCATTCAAAATCAGAATGATAATGCCATGTGGATCCTAGCTTCTCAAGTGTCATTTATCCCTGTGGTCAAGGGAAAAAGACAACATAGACAAAAATACTGGGAGTGAGTATTGAGTTATGGATGGATTTCATGAAGATTTGTGTATACTGTCCAAACTAGACGTTATTAGGGAAATCCAGTCCCTTCTTCCACCCTCCAGTTGTCTTCCTTATGTCCTGGAATCTTCCTATGAATCTTGACAGAGAAGCTACAGGGAAAAAAGTAAGCTGCATGTCCCAAGTCTAGGAGAGGCTTAGCAGTGTGTTTAAGACATCTTGCCTAAAACTCATAACCTCCTAATCACATGCTATTTGATTATGTTGATTTGGAGATGGTCTAAATGGCCTTTGACAGTCTGCTATTCTCTCTAGTTCTTGGGAAATAAAGCTGACTTCTTTGTCTGCATATTTTTCTAACTTTGAGCCAATGATATTGCCTGTCATTCAACAGTATAGCAGCATAGTCCCAAGTGCTCAACAAATGTATTTTGATAGGTAGTTGCCTATTTGGAGTTGTGATGAAATTCTCTCTCTCTCTCTCTCTCTCTCTCTCTCTCTCTCTCTCTCTCTCTGTGTGTGTGTGTGTGTGTGTGTGTGTGTTTCTATGTCTGATGTATTCCAAAATTCATCATTCATCCTCTTTGGTTACATTTTCAATGGACTCAGTAATAATTGTAAATGGTAGAAAAGTAAGTATAGACAAATAAAATACAATCTCTGTAAAGATTTTGAAAATCCAAAAGTAATCTTAAAAATGTAAAAATTTAAGCTATTTATTTCAGTTCTTTTAAACTATATAAAGCATGGGAAATTAAATTAAGAATTATCATCCAAAATAATTTATCCATTATTAAGAATTTATTTAGATTAGAAATTTTCAGCTACCATTTATTTAGCCAATCATCCTTATCTGTAATCGGTACTATATTAACATCCTATGAAATCGTATAGGTAAGTTGGAGAAGACAACATCAAACAAATTCTTGAGAAAATAACATTCATGTACTTGCCGATTAAATCCATGATGGATTCACGCGTGGCTCCACCCAGGTATTCAGGTTCGACTGTTAGAAGTTAGTTTCTTTTGCAATGAAGAGGGTAAGAGTGGATTCTGAAACTGTTATTAGTGAAAGCAAAATCATCTGTCTGAGGATATAATCCTTTCTACATATTTTTAACATTTTAATAATTTTGATGTAAAAATACTGTCTGGCTAAGGGAACAGTCTGTAGCAGGAGCTTTGTAGTATCATAAACTGCTGTGTGGTGTTTAACACCAGGAAAAGAACTTCATGCTGGTAAGAGGCAAGGGTTCTCTCATGGCTAGCTCATTTCTACTAGCTCTTGAAATCCTTTCCAAAACCTTTAAAGCACAGCAACAAAAATAATCCAAGTGTCTGGCGTTAAACGAAGTGTTGTCTTAGAACCACAGGGCTAGCATAAACGTCTGAAAGAACGCCCAGTCTGCTGGTTTCATACACTCTACACCTGGAGGAAGTGAATGAGGCAGCATCAGGCTTTGGCAAGGCAATGGCTTGGGATGTTCTCAGTGGTTCAAAGAGCTAGAAAAAAAAAATGATACCTTAATTTATATTAACACTTTATAAATTAACCTCAACATTAAATCACTTTGAGCTATAATTACTGTTGGATTCTGTCTGTTGATAAGACATTTCCAATAGTAATTTGTGTGTGTTTAGAAAACAACAACAAAAAAAAATGGGACAATCTAGGACTAAAAAATGGTCATTAGTAATTTTTGGGTCACCTCTTGCAGAACACTGAAATGTTCTTGAGCAAAAGCCACAAAAAATGTTCTCTTTTTAAAAAAGACTGAATGTTAGTGCAGTTCTCTCTTGATGTCTTGAGGGAGTATATTTCAAGGTAAACCCAATGAATATCAACATCTGATGGATGAAGAGAGAGGAGATGACTCAGTTCATAAAATGCTTGCTGTGCCAGCATGAGGCTTTGAGCTCAATTCACAGAAACCACAGAAAAAGTTGAGTGTGGTTGCATGGACCTATAACCCAAGAGCTGGTCAAGCAGAGAGAGATCAATCCCTGGAGCTCATTGGTCAGCTAACCTAGCCTAATGGATGAGTCCCAGGCCAGTGAGAGACTTTGTGTGAAAACCAAAGTTAAGGGGTTAATCCCATCAGTCGAGAATGAGGCCACCACCACAATTTAAAGCCAAAATTGAAGCACAAACACACTTTAATGAAATATTGACTAGGATGAACTCTGGTGAGGTCCATCCCTGGGTTCCTAGAAAATGTCCTCAAGTCACATTTTGAAGGGACTTAAAAAAAAGCAAACCCCACAATTCACCACATTTCTCATCAAATCTGATTAGAGACAAACATACATCCTGATGTATTTCCTGCTCATGTACATCCCATGTACATGTAATCAGGCACATCAAGTACAGATGTGTCAAACAAACATAGGAGAAACAGGAACTTATTCCTAACTGAAACAGAGTTCTTAACCTGCAGGGTATATTTTTTCCCATTTTGGTTTCATAAAGGTGTCAAAGGATTAAATCCAAAGTAGATTTCTAGCCTCCATAACAACACACACCTTCACACATGTGTACCTGCACATGTGCATGTACACACACACACACACACACACACACACAGAGAGAGAGAGAGAGAGAGAGAGAGAGAGAGAGAGAGAGAGAGAGAGAGGCACACACACACCTTCAAATCTATAAGTGCTTGAGGCCTATAAATAAAATCCATACCATTTATACCCAACACATGTAAATGCTCCTGTTAAATTTAAATAATCTTTAAATCAAGTCTCATACCTAAGGCAATGTAACTGCTATGTAAATAGCTATTGTACTATATTGTTCAAAACAATTTCAAGAAAAAGTATGTACATGTTCACAATAGCTCTTTACAAAAGCAATTTTGATCAGATTGTGCATTGATTGAATGCACAGAGGCAGAGGCCACAGATACACAAGAGCTGTCCTTTCCAGGGTCCCTTTGTCCTTCTCCAGTTTGATGACTGGGCTGGACCAGTGCCTCATCACCCTATGAACATTCACTGGCTGGAGAGAAGGCATCTTATCTCCTTCACTATTTGCTTTTTAATTTCCCCAGACCTATTTAATGAATACCACTGATTAACATCTGATTCAATCTATTGTCCCAGGTAACGTTTTTTTCCACTCTGTAAATATTAGTGGATCTTTATTTGCTGACAAGTTAGCCATCACTGACTAGTGTGTTATAGTGGCATTTTTTTGAATGAACTAGCCTGTAAGTGTCATAACCAGAGCCTGGTCACTGGACCCTAATGCCTCAGCATCAGCAATAGATACAGAAACGCAAGTGTTTTCCGATCCTATAGCATCAGAGAACTGCTGAAGACTTGAAATGTAAACAACCAGAAGGAACCATTTTGAAGGATAACAACATCAGGCTGTCTGGAAGCTGGGGAATTCTGGTCAAGGGCTATCTTATTTGTATGATCTTATTTGGGGTATCACAGCAAAAACTCCGCATTTGGGGTAGAGGAAACAGAAGCTGAGCTCCACAATGGTGATGTTCCAGAGGTTGATTGGAAGAAAAGGTCGATGTCTGGAAGTGATAAGCCCCAATTATTTGTTTGTACCTTACTGGAAAGCCATGCAAATGAAAAGAAACTTTCTGGCAAGATACCTTGACTTGTTGCCAATCACTATCATGTGAGGTTGATAATCCCAAGGAGAAGTTTACTCATACTCTACTCTTCTAAACCCTAGAGGCAAGTTTTCTTCTTACCTCAGAGGAGCCGAAGTTCATGAATAGAAGCAAGAGAGATCGCAGCACAGAGAAAACCAGGACCTTTCCTAAGCTGCTTCTTAACAACTTGTAGTCACCCTCACAGCCTTCCTTCCAGGACTCGACATCTTCATTAGGAGAGTTATTCCCACATCCAGAAGCATCATCCTTAAGATGAAGTCAGTATAGAATGTTACATTCACCTGTGTGCCCACTGTTGTTTCTGATGTATTTTATTTTTACAATAATTCACAAAACAATATTTGAAGACACTGGATTAAATAAAATGGCATATGAAAGTTTATAAACCAAAGTAGAATCACAGTAAACTTAAATTAAGTAACAATTTTTGAGAGCTAATTGTATACCAAGGACTATACTAGATCCCTGTAGACAAACAGTGTGTAGAGTCTAGGTCCTGTCCTCAGTGGGCTCCTGGTCTGGTGAAGAAAGACAAAAACAAACAAACAAAATGTAACACAGTGCTTTGACTGTTTCAGAGTACCTCCCTGACCTCCTGTGATTAAGAGGAAGAAGGACCGTATACAGGTTATGAAGCAGAGGAGGAAGAAAGAAATATCTGGATCTACAGTACCTAGAAATGTGCAAGTGTCATCCTAGATAGACATGCTTATATGTAGTAAATACCTTATAAACATTTTTTAAACCAAGTCCAAATCAAAAACGCTGGTTATTATCTCTTTAAAGAGTCACTTATTATTTGAACAAAGGCTATGGGCAGGAAGAAGGCATCAGCAGCATATTTGATGTATATGTGTACTACAACATATAATACAAATCGTAGAAGAACTGGCTGAGGTGTTTTCTGTGAGGAAAGACAAAGGCAAGCATTTCAGAATATTCACACAGGAAGGAGTGAATTGGGGTGATAGGTGGGACAATAGAATGACATCAGTAATGAAAGCTCCAAAGAGTGTGTGGTCCTACATAAACTTTCAACTAAAAAAGCAACCACAAAAGTTCAGTATTGTGATCATTTCTGGATTACAATGGGGCTTCAACAGTTGGTGAGCCACTCAAGACTGCACACCAAGGGAAGAAGTGGAAAGGTATCTCCATGGTTACGTGGGTTGGAGTATTATGGTTTTCACACTTTTATGTATTAATTTATGATTTATTTATTTATTGTTTACTCATTAATTAAGTGTGTGTGTGTGTGTGTGTGTGTGTGTGTGTGTGTGTGTGTGTGACCAGCCACAGTGCATACTTTGAGGTCAGAAGACAACCTTATAGTCTATGAGTGAGTACGAGTGAGCAGGATGGATGTGGGAGATAAGATAGAAACATCTCTTCCTGGGACAGAAAATAACAAACCTGTGATTTAGTTGGTTGAACAACTTTGGTGTAATTTTGACGAGTTCAGCAAGTGGCTGGTGTAAAAGAAAAAGCTACCCAGGGTGGAAAGTGGAGGCTGAGCAGGCTATTGAAGTGTAGGTTTGAAGACAGGGTACACAGATTCAAATCTCAGCAGACAGTTTGCCAGATACTTAATGTTGAAGACAGGAAATGTTAGAGGTAGAGACAAACAACACAGAAGAGAGCGGGCAATGAATTTACCTTGCCCATTTCTTTAGAAGGAAGAGTCACAGACCAATTAACATAAACGATTTCATGTTAGGAAGCATGCATTAGCATGTACAAAACTTGCATTTGGACAGAGAGGGAACGTAGAGCAAAGAACTATGATGAACTTGATTGAGAGGCATTTCGCTGTGATTGGAGGAGAACAAGAGAAAGCAACATCAACATTGAAGCTTGCAGCTGGTAGAAAAAGAGAAATGAGAACAAACCCATGTTGTGTCAGCTCTAAACTAGCTTCCACAGAGCACCAACCAGATAGTTTTAGTGGAAACTCAGGTTCAAAATCTACCTCTGCTGAGTGGAACAGATTGTGCTGGACCTTGAATAAAAGGGCTAGAATTTGCCATACATCACCTATCATCAGTTGCTGATGGTTAAATGGAATAATTATATATTATTTATCACTGAATCAAAAGTTTCGCTACACAGGGTTTGGGATGACACACTTGACATTATTGTGGGATACACAGAACAGGAATTAGCATATATTGTAACAACCCCAGCAAAAGCAACTATATATAATGGATTCTTTTTGCACACACAGCCATTAACCATAGCCAGGAAACAGAAATCAATGTCTTGTCTACAATCTCTTTTCCTTCAGTTGGAGTTGGAGAAAGTCAGTTTCTGGGAGACTCGGAGGTTTCTCCAAGTGTGGTCTGAGACCAGGAGTGTCAACACTAACATTACCTAGGAACGTGTTTAAAATGTAATTGTGGGACCACACCCTCCAGATACTGAATCAGAGATGCTGGGTTGGAAACAGCATCTGTTTTAACAAGTTTGGTAACCACTGACCTAGAAAAAATGTGATAATCTGGCAGAAAACATGACCAAACAGTTACCCTACATAATAAGAAATGTCCCCAACATAACGAAAATGTCACTTTTTTGAAAAGCTCCAATTAAGGAGGATCTAAACTATGTAGATACTATGTGTTTCAATGTGGCTAAAATAGTGGTTTTGCTATAATTTTATCTTTTTTATCCTTTGATGGTTTGAGTAGTATCTCCCCCAAATTAATGTCCACCTAGAACCTTTGTAAAAAGGGGTCTCTGCAGAGTGAATCAAGTTAATGTGTACTCATACTGTAACAAGTTCGGTGGTCAATTTGGTGACTAATGCCCTCATAAGGAGTGAGAGGGTTTGTTTGTTTGTTTGTTTGTTTGTTTGTTTGTTTGTTTTTTAACACAGAGAGATGAGGATGAATGTCATGTGAAGACTGAAGTAGAAATTTGGATGAAGCCTCTATGAGCCTACGCTAGCCCACCAGTCTGGAAGCGGGACAAGACATGAATCAGATACATTCCCTGTTCTCTCAAAAGGAATTGACTCTACACAAACCTTGATCTCACATCCTGGCTTCCCCTCCTTTGGGGGAACACATGCTCCTTTCAGCTTATTTTCAGCAGCCTTAGGATGTAAGATACTCCCCCTTGATCGGGTGTGGTGGTTTGAATGCATTTGGCCCCTGTAGGCTCTTATATTTGAATGCTTGGTCTGCATTTGGTGGGAGTGTTTGGGACGAATTAGGAAGCGTAGCCTTATCAGAGGAGGTATGGTCCTAGGGGTGGGACTTGAGGTTCTAAAGGGCCATGCTGTTCCCAGTGGGCTCTCTCTGTCTCTTGTTTCTGCATCAGATTTAAGTTCTTAGATACTGATCCAATGCCATGCTTGTCTGCCTGCTGCCATGTAGGCCCTGTGCTTGCCCCCTGAATCAGTAAGCAATCCTCCAGTCAAATGTTTTATTTTATAAGTTGGTCATGGTGTCTCTTTACAGAGATAGAATAGTAACTAAGACAAGTAGGCAAACATTTCTCAATATTCAGGAAACACCCCTATTTCCGCCATTTCTCAGAATCTTGTTGTGTCTCTTGTCGATATCCACTCTTTTCTTTAGTCATCTTGCTCATGATTGTGTCCCATCAATCTCAGATCTCTCTACTTTTAAGTATTTCAAATTAAGATGACCAACCTTCTCTGGGATGAACAGCGTATTAGTTACTTCTCTGTTCATGTGATAAAACAACAGTATCCCCAAACCTTACGAAACAAAAAGAACTTATTTGCACTCCAGATCCAGAGGATAAGAGTACATCATGGCAGGGAGGAATGGTAGCCAGAGCAGGAAGCTAAGAGTTTACGTCCTCAAGTACTATCATGGAACAGAGAAAGTGAACTGGAAATAGAGTATATGTATCTAACCTCAAGGCCTACCCCCCAGTGACATACTTCCTTTAAACCTCCCCCAACAGTACCCCCAACTGTAAATTTAGTGTCCAGATACCTTAGTAGAGTTGTTCTCAACATGTGGGTCATGACCCCTGCAGAGGTTGAGTGACCCTTCATAGTGGTAGTTAAGGCCTTCAGAAAACAGATATTTATATTATGACTCATAACAGTAGCAAAATTACAATCATGAAGTAGCAATAAAAGTAATTTCATGATTGGAGAACACCTCACAACATGAGGAACTGTATTAAAGGGTCAGAGAGCATTAGGAAGGTTGAGAACCACTGTCCTAGTCTATGGGGGACACTGCCATTCAAATCACCATAGATGGTATAGAATAATGGAAAAGCCACAAGCATTGAGATGGAGACACAGAAAGGGTTTCCTTGGGGAAAGTAAACTATTGAAGAAGGGAAGGGAAGCCTTAGGGCTTCAGAAACCATGCACTCTGCCTCCCTACTTCCCCAGCATTCTATCTCTACAACTAATGTGACTTGATCCTCATCCCATCAGATACTATAAACCAGATATAGTCAGATTATCTTTTCTCCCCAGATTTTCATTCAATCCACCTCTATATACTACCTAACTGATCTCATCCCCTCCTCTTCATAATTCTTAAACCCTCCCTTTGAATTTTGTGCCATTCAGACAAATCTTGGTAGAAATTTCTCTACTATCTACTCATCTTTTACAAATTCCTTCACATCTTTTGTTCTAACCCAAACTAGGGACTCTGTTTCCCCATGAAAGACTTTTAATTTATATTTTCTTTCCCTCCCTCTACCATTACTGTGGAGATGAGGTAAGTTCTCCTGTCTCATCATTATAGGGTCCAGACTATTCTCCCTCTTCCCTTAAAATCTACTTGAAGCTTATATCATCAATATATAAAACATCAATTATTCCTCCTTATTTCAGGCATCCACCAGCTCATAATTTGTACCCCACTCTTCTTTTTATTTTTTAGTTCTTACATTATTCTTTTTTTATAACTACTATTCATATCATAAAGTGGTGATTTCACTCTATTTTAGTTAGGATTTCTATTGCTGGGATAAAACATCATGATTAAAAGCGTCATGCTATCTTCCCAACTTACTTATTCTTGTAACTTGATTTAAAAATTTTGACTTCACAGTGACCTAAAATATCATTTTGTCATTCCACCATTTTGCTTGAAAACAAAAGAGAGAAATCAGAACTCAATTTTCTGATATTTCCTGTGCCACTTCTATCTTGCATGTATCTGTTCCATATACTCAACTTTCTTCCAGTTAGTATTAATAAAAATTCCATGTCTATGGCCAAGGCCAACCTCTGCACATTTGCTCCAGAGCCCAACCCTCTTGCCCACTCAAAGATGTTGCACCAGCAAGCAAACCTTTATCTCTAACACAAATGTTTGTATTAGCAAATGAAGTGGGTGTGTGATTTTTCTCATCTTCAATCCCCCTTGCTTCGATGCCAGTTTTCTTTCCTGCTACCACCACCTTCTCCTGATTCCTTGTTTAGCCCAACTTTTCCAAGGACATGCTTATTCTTCTTGTCATCATATCTGTCTTCTTTTCTTTCTGGAACTCACTCCACTTTTCATAAAGTGTCTTGCCAATGTGTCTCTAAAGGATTACATCTCATAAATCTTGTTCCATGTCTTAATTGACCACATGGCAACCCCCTCTGCATGGAAAGATGTTCTCATTTCTTCCAGGATACCATTCCTGTACTCTATCTCAGTTACTTCTCAACTCTCTGAATACTAAATGTTGGCATGCTATAGGATTCAGGACTAGAATTGATGACTCATAAATTTATGTACCAAGTCTGTGCCTCCCTTACAAATATCACAAGGTTATATGCAGCATTAATTTGACACTTCCTACTGAATATTAAGGATCCTCTGTCCCAGCTTTTTTCACCTTAATACACAATAACTTCACTTCTTTAATAGTTCAAAGTCCACCAGCATCCCCTTTATTCATATTCCACAACTAGTTCATTCGAAAATTATCTTGGTTCTACAGGCAGAATATGTCCAGGAACTATTTTTCTCTAGGACTCCATCCCTATCATTGATACTGTGGCCTAAGCCACCGGCATTTCTTTTGGGGTTTCTTTCTATATCCTGTACTTGCAGATCCCACCTTTGGTTTTCTTACAGTCTGAAACTCCTGTATCAAGAGATTGCTATGTCATGACTCTCCTGCTTAGAACATTCTTCCATCAGATTTCTCTCACTTTCTCCAGGTCACTGTCAAAATGTCACTAGCCAGAGATGCTTTCTATCTTTTATTTTATTTTGTAAACTCCATCCCAAGAGGAGCCTTTGTCTCTTTTACCTGCTGCTACATGGCTTAAATGAGTTCCTGAAATGCAATCCCCAATGTACCAGTGTTGAAAAGTGAGACCTATGTGAAGTCAGGTGACCATGAATGTACAGTTCAATGGATTAATGTCATTGTCCCAGGAGTAAATCAATCATCCAGGAGGTATAGCTTATTATAAACATGATTTCACCATTTTTTGCTCATTTATACTCCCTTGGCCCCCATCCTTTTGCATTAGGATGATACAATCTGAAATCATTCTCCAGAACTTCCTTGTTCTTAGACGTCCAGCCTTCAGAACTGTCATACTTAACCCCTTCCTCTTTATACATTACTGATTAACTCTGTCATAGTAGCACAAAATGGGGTAGGGTATCATTTTTAATCATTTCCATAGGACATAGTCATTATCAATATACTAAGTTTTTCTTCCATCTTTAAGAAAATGCCGCTGGGCAGTGGTGGCTCATGCCTTTAATCTCAGCACTTGGGAGGCAGAGCCAGGCGGATCTCTGTGAGTTTGAGGCCAGCCTGGTCTACAGAAGGAGTTCCAGGACAACTACACAGAGAAACCATGTCTTGAAAGACCAAAAAAAAAAAAAAAAAGAAAAGAAAAGAAAAGAAAA
The DNA here is from genome assembly GCF_903995425.1 of Onychomys torridus. NCBI lineage: Eukaryota > Metazoa > Chordata > Mammalia > Rodentia > Cricetidae > Onychomys > Onychomys torridus. Next base: position 27,414,452 of record NC_050458.1, on the reverse strand, counting down.
AAATGCCATTGGGACAGGGATATTTATCTGTTCGGGTTCCAACTGCATTCTCACTGTATGAACAAGTGTACATCATGTGCTATCTGCTGAGTTATCAAATGAATCAATCCACAGGGTATTTTTATACTCTATAGATGGAAATACACATAGCATGAGAGCAAAGATGTTGTTCAGAATACAAGATGTCTTTTTTGCTTTCTCTGATTGCGCATTGGCTGCTCTCAGACCCTTGTTCAGTCCAGTGAGATGACATGGTGTTCTACCACTGACTCTGTGTTCTTTCCTATGTCTCAGTACACTATATACACTCTCTGATTTTAATGTGGAAAGAGATTTATGACCTCCTCCTCCCCCCCAAAAAAATCTCATTTTAGCACTTAGCGTTCAGGGATTAATCCATCAGTCTGCTGTGGGTCTTACATTTTCTTTTTGTGTTTTATCCTCTCCTCTCCCCTCTTACTACCGCCATCTCCCTCCCCTCCTTCCTCACTGAATTGAAGCGTGGAAAAACATCCTTCTCGTTATAAGATTTTTGATGATAGAGAGGAGAGAATATGAAGCAGTACTACTAAACCTTTCTACTCAGGTCTTGTCAGGTCATTGTTATACCTCTTGCTTTTTTTTGTCATTTGGCATGCAGAGTGTCTTAAGAAGTTGAACAGAAATTGAAGTTTCTGCAATTTTTATTATAGAAATTGAAGTTTCCGCAATTTTTATTGCAGAAATTTAATTTTTTGTATATAATGATTATATATTATACTAGGTGTACACTTCATATGTAGTATTATAGGAGTCAAATAAATTCATGCAAATATTTCCCTTATACCTGTTTTTGGTGTCCCAAGAGATTATCAAGGATAAAGAAAGATGATGTTGCCCTGTGGAGTCAGAAAGCATTTGGCCCCCATATTATCTTTATCTGGAAATTTACTTAGCATGCAAATGCTCCTATTAGGTCTCAGACCTTGAACTGTCAATAAAGGTATTGAAAGAGATTCATCAATTCTGGATCATCTGGAAGCGCTGATTTCTGAATTCCCTTTTTACTCACCCTTATGCCTCTTAAAAATATAACCAATGGCCATTGTCTCTATTTAAAAGGATAGCCAGTTTGAAGACAGGGAGCTGAATGTTCTTAGTTCTACAACGCATGTTTTTTAAACATATACTGAGACCATTGTGTAATAGTGCATGATTTTGAAGTGTTGAAAACCAACAGAGGGAAAACAAAATTCACAAGCAGGCTATATAACTTCTACTAAAGAGGAAGTGGTTGTTTGTTCACAGTGCTGATTGTAGATTAGTAAGAATGCTGGGTCTGATACAGGGCCATTCAGACATGGTTCCTAGGGCTATTAGAGTACTGGCAAAGAATTTAGGAACCAAACCTGGAGGCATCATGGGTACTACAGGCCTATTTGAATTCTCTCTTGCCCATTGGTATTGAATGTTTTCTTATAAGGTTGAGTCTAATCTGATTCAGGAGAATCTAAGCATCAGAACTTGGCTGCCTGCATCCTTGGACAAAGCTTGATCTGTACACATGTTCTTCCCCTTCCACAAGGAGAAAGTGTATAGACTCAACTTGAGGCTAGAATTTACAGTGTAGCAAGGAGCACCAGAGAAAAAAAGGTGGCTATGGCTTCCTTTCACACACTGCTACCTAGGGCAGAGAGGGCTGTGCTGCACTGTTACTGGTCCCAAAGAACAAGACAATCCAAAGAAGGCTTAGAGTAAAGTTGTGTCCCCTGAAAAATGAGGCCCTAAGGGTCACAGCAGCACTTAACATTGTGAGTAAGGATGCTGAAGTCTGAATAAGACCACTGCTCATCAAGGAAGTCTGAAATAAATGATGGCATAGAAGTCAAATGCTCCTAGACTTCAAAGGACTGTAGTTTCTTTTTCAGTTCTAGAGAGCCTCTGGGATATAAGAAAAGGTTATAGGAGAAAGCCAATGGAAGCCAGAGTTTACCTGAAAGAGACTCTTCTACCCCACAGCTTCATCCAGGAGCTTGTAGAAGCTTCAAACTCAAATGTTGGAGAGAGATAATGTATGTTTATACCTCATTCTGCTTCATAGAGCCCAGCCCTGAAAAATGTCTCAGTAGAGGACATTGAGATGATGAATAAGTAGGCTAAATGACATCCTTGTTTGCTATCACATTCTATAAAGATAGGACTGAACTTACAAAGAAAATGATAAAGAGATAAAGGCAGACACATAGCTATCTTAATTCTCCAAAACAAACAGACTATTACGGACATGAATGCCATATTCCAAATCATTTACTGTGAACAAGAAACCAAACTCAATCTAATGCAGTAATAAGGAAGTGCAATTTCAAAGGGAAGAGAAGAGACAAGATAGATTTGTCTGTATTAACAGAAGTAGAATGCCTGGATCACTGGCGGTCAATGAACATAGACATCTACATGAGTGAGGCAGATTTCAGAGCACACAAATGATTTTGGGTTCCAGGAATGGGAAGGAAATTGACAATAGGCATATAAACAATAAAGTATTCTTATATTGATATCATCTGAGGAGCACTTGAATAATTGGATTAAGAAAATAATAAAAAACCAAGATACTAATGAGTGATCTGGGGTATAAAATGTTTGTCTCATAAAATAAATTATTTCTATTCCAGTTTGCTCCAGAGAACAAGAGAAACAACTGGAAGGAAGATTTTTTGATTAATAATAGAAAAATAATGCAGCAGGCTGCCCCACAAAGAGGTAAGCTCTCATCCCTGATAAGGATCTGGTAGCTGGATGCTGACCCTTATGGGACTTGGAAACCTTTATCGTTGGTTTGGAGTTAATTTATGGTTTGAGTCATAAGTGTCCTTCATTCTTGAAAGCTCATCTAGTTGACTCAACTAAGACCATCATAGGTCAGCCAGTTGTTAGTTGATCCTAAACCTTGTGAATGAGTTCAAATAAGATTTACAGTGCTATCTACCCAACTTGTGACTGCCTGTGTATGCACTAGTGAGCTCAGCAAACACCAGAAAAAAAACTGCCCAAGTGCTCTATAGACTTGCGAGGAATATAGAAGTTCATTGTTTTAAACATTGAGTTGGGTGTGTTTGTTACATAATTGTTGCTCATCACTGAAGCCAAGGAACCTGGCTTTTAGCAGGATGTAAGGCCAGTGAGCCCTTTAACCTCTTTTAGTTTGAATTACTTTATTTGTAAAAGTCTGTGTGTACTGCTGTGGACTACATACTTGGGTCACTAGAGATCTTTTAACTGTAAAATCCTGACCACATTCATGGGACCTATCATATTGCTGGGCATGAGTCAATGCCATAATTTCAATAAAGTAGTTTACACAGTACAGAGCACATAATTCTCTCTTGACAAATTTTGTCCTTTTTAAATATTTTTATGTGCGAGGTGGAGAAAAGAACCTAAGGGGAAATAAAGACACCACATGGGAATAAACTCCACATGACATGCTTTCTTTCACACATCAAAGGACGAAATAGTTATTTTCTTTATCTTTCTTGATTGATGTGTTTATTTTGAGAGAAATCACTTCCTTTACACTTCTGTGTACTGGGCACGCATCCAAACAGACACAAAGAACTTCAGATGACGACACCCTCTCACCTACTTCTTCATGGCAGCCATGTGTTGCTCTACTTTATTGGATTCTCTTGTCAAGGCTTTTTCTCTGGTTGGGTGGATGGTAAGTGGTGACATTTACTCAGGTCCAAGGAGATAATGTGCTTTTGTAAACTTGAGTCCATCCCAAGCAGAGTAAGGATGAAACCAACGAACTCCATTTTATAAGAATGTAATACTTCAGAACAAAAGGTGAATGGTCACATTTTCAATTGCTAGAAAAAATATCTTCTACAGAGAACTCCGTATTGTCTCCATCTACACATTTCAGAATCTCAAACAGGGGCTTAAAATTCTCCTTTCTGCAGAGGTGAGGTTTCCAATTCAAATGTGATGATTTGACTTAGCAATAAAAAAGACCTCCAGGTTACATGTGGATTCTTCAATCCTGTCACCTTATTCCTGAATCTCCTCCAGAATTGTTCTTGCACTTATAATTAAATGCTTCTAAAAACCTTGCGGCCTGTTTCTCTTTCTTTTCTTTTCTTCCGTTCATCCTTCCTTCCTTCTTTCTTTTCGTCTTACCTATCTACCTCCCTTCTTTCCTTCCTTTCTGTTTCTGGCTTATTAATTAAGAATTTAAGCACAATGTACTATTTAGAAAGTTTTTCTAGCCAGGTGGTGGTGGCGCACACCTTTAATCCCAGCACTTGGGAGGCAGAGTTAGGTGGATCCCTGTTAGTTCGAGGCCAGCCTGTTCTACAGAGTGAGATCCAGGACAGGCACCAACACTACATAGAGAAACCCTGTCTGAAAAAAAAGAAGAAAAAGAAAAGAAAGTTTTTCTAGTGTACAGGAAAGACAGATGGAGAACCGGCACAAAGGGTAGCAGGAAATCCATAGAGGCTTTATTTTTAAATCAAATTATTGGTTCAAATAATTCGAGCCTAGTTCTGCTAATAACCAAAGTTCTTAGCATATACATGTCAGAATTATCAAATTTGGAGGGTGAAGGAGTTTAGGTATGTATCCAAAAAATGAATAATCCAGGTTGAATCTCCTACTTTGAGGAGTTAGTTCCCATGCTAGAAGTACGCAGTAATTGGTGAACTGTACCGTATATGTAAACACACTGCAGTTTTCTGGGAAAAGACTATAGTGTTAGAGGTTAGGTTTGCATCATAGATATAATCACAGCCCAAGGATATGTGTAGAGCTCCAAGAAAGTATGCTGCAGCACACTTTTCTATTATTTACTGAAATGATCATCCACCTGTTTGCCCTCCCCAAATCCCTCTGCTTTTATTAATCTTTCCAGGCAGGGGGAATCTTTCTTTTCCTCATCTCCATAAATATAATTTGGAAGGATCTGGGTTTTAATTGTGCCTAGCTTGGAATGAACACAGTACAGAGTCCTGGTCAATATTACAAAGCATCTTGTAATGACTGGCTTGGAGGTGGGTGTATGATCAAAGTCAATTTATTCGATTGCAATCTCAGAGTTTTTCCAAAGCAATTAGGAAAGAGCAAATATTGCCTCTGTTGGAATTGCTAAACTTAATGTTTGTAAGCCCAGACATTCTTGTTAGAGTGTCCTGCCCTCTCTGTCATACCCTTACATTGAGCTAACAGAAGAAAACATTCCACTGATTTGAGCATCTGTATCTAGATTTCCTTGGACTTTCAGCTTTGCTGAGCTTGAACTTGTCCTGTGCTGTACAATTATTTTAAGTCTCTGTCTTGCAATTTTTTTCTAATTTATTATGACTACTCAATACAGATATGTAGAGCAAACTTTATCTGTCTTCCAAATGCCATCCCATTAGAGATGTGCAAAGTTACGAGGTACAGCCTGAATGTACTGGTGTGCTAACTAAAGATGAACAGACAACATTTCTCTAAGAAGACATATATATGACCAAAAGTTTTAGCTGAAAGATTCACAACCTTATCAGCGAAATTAAAATTAAAACCCCTGTGAACTTTTGATAGTAATGAATTACAACATTGTTGGTGGATATTCAAGATATTACAGCACAAGTGGGCAGCAGTTTGGGAGCTACTCAGAAAACTGAAAATAAGTCCACAGGATCCACCAACCCATATTTATTCAAAAGAACTGAAATCAGAAACACTGAAGAGATATTTCAATATTCATTTCATATTATTCTCAGAGGCCAAGATGTAAAAATGGCAAAGTGTCTGTTGACAGATGAATAGAGAATATGAGTTGAACATGCACACGTTCACATGAAAACACATAAATATGCATGCATGCACACATGCACCAATGGTCTACAATGTTGCTGTTCAGGAAATTCTGTATGTGGCATCATAGAAAAACCTTGATGTCATTATATTATGGAAAATAAGCCATCTAACGAGTTACAATGACTACATTAGTTTGTTTATGTTGTGTCTGAAATATTCAAAACCATAGGATAAAATATTGAGATGGTAGATGGTAGTTTACCAAGTCCTGAGATGAAAGAAGAAAAAGATGAACTAATACTTGAGTTCAAAATTATTCTTAAGATGGGATAAACCCTAGGTATTTGCTGTACAATATGCTACTATAAGGTGGATCTTATGTTATATGTTCTTATCAGAATACAAAACTTAAATGAAAATAAGGAAATATTTATTAAAAGAAAGTAAAAAAGTGGCTCAGTGGTAAGGGTGTTCGCTGTACAAGTAGGTGGATCTAAATTTGCAATCCTCTAACTCACATATACAGTGATGAATACCTGTGTCTGCCTGAAATCTTGGAGCAGAAAAAGGAGAATTACTTAAGACTGATGGCCAGCATCCTAGTCAAAAACTGGTGATCTCCAAATTCAGTGAAAGAACCTCAAGAAAATAAGGTGGAAGGTAGTAGAAGAGAACTCCCAGTGTATTCCTCTGGCTTCACATGTACATACATGTGCTGAGCACACACTCATACACATGTACACACACATATACATGACACATACAAAATAAAAAATAATTTTATAAAGTGACAATAAAATAGTCCAACATAAACATCCATAGTAAAATGAATTAAAAATACAATGAAGCCTATAGGATATTTTTTAATTATGAGTGTCCTGCACTTGAAATTGACTCAAATATTTATTTGCTGTGTGGGTGAATGTGAGGCTCTTAAACACTGTAGGCCTTAAAATGCAGAGAAGGGAAACCTACTGAGCATGACTCTTCAGAGACATACATTATGACTCTAGAACTTTCAGTGTACTTGGTGATATCTGAAGAAAGTTTGCAGAATTGAGAGCAAGTGTTTTTGGTACTTTGTTGATGCATGACTGGTCCATATCTTATAAATCTTCATAGGTGCATACATTCATGAAGTCATCGCTATAATCAAGAAAATCCAAGTGTGTAGAACCTCCATAGATTTCTTAGGGAATCTTTGATGATTTGTGTGGGTAATAAGAATTCTCAACCTGAGTGGTGGGGACATGAGAGGATCTAGAGAACAGTAACAGGAAGGGTGGGAGGGAGAAAAAGGAAGGAAGAAAGTGGCGCAATTACATTTTAATTAAAACGTGTATTTAAAAGTTCTCAATATCTACTCTCCAAAATTTTCATAGTACACAGCACATGTTAGGATTTGGAGGTACTGTGATGTACAGCACATCTCTAGAACTTCTTACCATCCATTAATGTTATACTCCTAGGCAATATATGCCCAGTCAGGTATTATTTTCAGGCTCATCTGAGATGTCCATATGAAGAGCTCAAGTTTTCATGTCGTTTTGTGCTTTCTTTTGTAGGACAATGCCTCTCTCGATACCATTACTATTTTTAGTATAATACCACCATGACTATAAAAGTGAGGTAAGATATTTGAAATGATGATTACCAGAGAAAGAAGGGAAGTATATGAGCCCAATGTCTACAGCATGACTTGAGCTTGGTCAAGTCTTCGGCTACTTTTATCTGAGAATCATTCAAATGGAACACACACTTACCTAAAGCTTTCCTATCCTCGATGCCAGTGCCTTACTCCATTGAGAAAGTTATCTTTATTTTCCTTCAAGCAGAAATTGCTACTAAAACCCCAAACACATTAAAAGGGATAATTGGACTTACAGGGATGATAAGACAGTAGGCATCTGTTTTTCTGGTTCCAGGATGAACCTGCAAAGCTTGTCTGATGCTACGGTGTCATTCATTCAAGAAAGGTCCAAATCCAGACCAAGTCACAGTGAATACACGGAATAATGAAGCAAAAGATCCAACTGGTCATCTCAAAGTGAATTAGATTTCTAATCATATGACCTGTATTATGGGTCAGAGAGTGCCTGTGGAGAAACTTCCACCCTTTTGTAAGTATGTGTCTGTCCTTAATTTTGCAAAATAGTTTCTTGCAAATTTTTATTCATTTAGTAATTTTGAGTCAAGGACCTATTCTCTGACACATGGTTAGGTTTCCTAAGAAACTCACCTGGAGACAGATTTGCATGTAGGAAATCCATGACAGGGACTTTAGAAACAAGGGAAACAAGATTAAGCAGAGGAAGAAGTTGGACTGCCATGCAGGTGCAGTTGAGGTTCAGCCCATTTCATGGGAGCTCTAGAAAAGAAATGGCCTGGAGAATTTTCCTGAATTTAAGCACAGGACCTCAGTTTTGTGTTTTTACATTGACTCATGCTTAGTTCACTGACCTCAAGGTGGGAATACAACATTGGGTGAAAAGAATACCTGTCTATTTAATAGGATCAAACTAACCAGCAGCTGAGGCTTCAGGAAGCTTACAGAATCAGTGCCTTGATTATGGAAGAGATTCTGTGTTGCACACCATACTACCTGAAGATCTTTGTTCAAGAAAATGGGCAAATACATTTGGCATTTGGCAGATTCAACCATCAAAAGAAATCTAAAAACATGAGACAAGCTATTCACATGACCTACGCCAAGGATCATGACCACATGAAATGAGGTTTGGAGTCAGAAGAACCTGAGATTCCACTTTGAATATCCCACTTTCAACGCAATCTTAGAATTGTTTCTCCAAATTACTAGTTTCTCAGAGCATCACTTTTTACATTTACAAAGCTGTGGTGTTGATAACAGTATTGGATTTAAGGTAAGTTTTGATTATGATGAGTGAAGTCACTTTATTTTGCAAGCAATGGTCTCAGTATGTTGAAAACATTTAGGCCCTAGCATATGTCTAACATGTCAAAGGCACTGAATGCCTTGTATGTATGTTATTGCTTATGGACACACTCTAGAGCAGGATATACCAGAATGTTTGAAGAGTTCAGAACTGGTAGAAATCAAAGTTCTGTAGTCAAGAAATGGGAGGTGCATACTGAGACAGAAGCATAAGGACTTTTAGAGGAATCAGGGAAAGTTTCCTGGAAGAGGCAGAATCTGACTTATGCTCTAAAGCACAAATAGGGGTGAGGGTGGTAAGGTAACAGTGATGGACAGATAGAGGGAGGGAACTCTCATGTTCAAATGCAGGGAGAAAACACAGAGGGCATTTGGGCATAGTGTAAAGGGAAGGTGTCTTAGTTACTGTTCTATTGCACTGAAGAGACATGTTGGCCAAGGCAACTTACGAAAGAAAGCATTTAATTAGGGGCTTGCTTACAGCTGCAGAGAGTGAGTCTGTGACAATCATGGTGGGGGACACGGCCAGCAGGCTTGGTGTTGGAGCAGTAGCTGAATCCTTGTATCTTATCTGCAAGTTGGAGGCAGAGAGAGCACACAACCAGACCTGGCATTTTGACCCCTGCTTCACATACCTCCTCCAACAAAGGCCACAACTAATCCTTACCAAAATTGTTCCACCAACTTAGCCAACAAACATTCAAATATATGACCCTCTATGGTCCATTCTCATTCAACCCACCACAGAAGGCTTCTTTCACTATGCTTGGAATTGCAGCTACTAATTCATGCCGTGGCTTGAGCCACTTGTTTCCAATTTCCCCATAAACACTGGAGGACGGAGATGGGAGAAAGCATTTCCAGTCGATTCAAATAGAATCTACCTGGGATGGAAAACTAGCTGGCACATGGCTCACTTGCCCCACCTTGTTAACAGCTCTGGACTTCAGATTTGATGGTCCAGTTAATTAGAACACATTTCTGAAGTAACTTACATTTCCTTTAGATGATGGGAAAAGTATCTTATTCACACTATGCCATCAATTGTTACTAAGCTTCTGATCTCCCAGGATCTTTGCTAACACAGGAGAGATTACAGTACAATTATCAGGGACACTCATGGAAAGTGAGGTCATGCAACCTACAGACTATTCTCCATGGCCATGTGAAATACCCATTGAACTCTGATATGCAGACTAGGAAGCAATGAAACTCCTCCCCTGTCTATAACATGCTTTCCTCTGGAAGCTTTGTTTTTTCCTTGTTTGCTTGTTTAAACTTTCTTTTTATTTATCCTTTGTGTCTTTCACATCATGCATCTTGATCCTATTCATCCTTTCATATCTGTCCTCTGCCCTTACAACTTCCCTCCCCAATTCAAACAAAATAAAAAAGAGTGAAAAAAGAAAAAAAAATCAACCTTGTTATGGATGCTGTAGTGTGACACAGTGAATCATGCAGTAAACCATTTTATTCATATATCTTTACTTGTAAGTGTTCATTTCAGAGTCGTTGGTCTGGTTCGTGGCCTCTGGTTTCTGCTACACTTATTGTTGCTAAGCCCTCACTGGGACTCCTCTTGGATATCCTGTTGTTGCTCTGGGTCATGGAGATCCTGAAGCTTTCAGTGTGTTCCAGCAGATCATAAATGGGGTGGATATTGGAGTGGGTCAACTCATAATCCTGGTTCTGGGCCTGAGTATTTGCAGGGTTGGTCAGTCCCCCACCTCTCCCTTGTCCTTGCCACCAGGGTAAGCTCTCCATCATTGCCCTGGCTAGTTCATCCTTTTCAGTGATGAGAAAGTGGCAGGGCCAGTTCTTTTGCTTTCATGCCCGCAGGGTCAGCTCTCCCACGCCTACACCTAGGGTCAGCTCTACTATGTTGCCCAGGTGAGGTGCAGGGTCCACTCTCCCGAGTGCTACAGTTTGTGACAGGCAGGGACAGCTCTCCCACTCTTAGGACCTTTGGGACAGCTCTTCCAACTGCCATAGGCAGCAAGGAGGGAGGCATCTCTCCCAGCCCACACCACCATATGGCAGATGAGGGGTGGGGACAGATCTCCATTGCTCACATTCTCGGGACTATTCACCTGAACCCCTGTCAGTAGGGTCAGCTCTTTTGTGCTGTCCAGGCTAGGTGCAGGACCCACTTTCCTGAGTGATGCAGCTTTGCTTTTGATCTCTATGAGAGAGTAGTTTATTCTCTAAGCCTTGTGAAAGTAAAGAAAAAAATTAGATAAATATGTTCAAATTCGTATTCAGTCCAAGAAGGATTAAAAATTAATCAGTGGAAATAAAATGTTGCATATGATTTTAGAATTCAGAGCACTCACTAAAAATAAAATTAAAAATTCAGATGGTTCTGAGCTGTAAGATTCAATAAAAGCATCAAAATGAAAGCTTATACTCACCTGATTCTGGTCTATTTCCATGTTTCCTGAGAATTGATAATGATAACAAACATCATCATCATCATCACCACACAGGCTCATGCATGGGACTTAATGTTTTTAAAATTCTACTCCATGATTAATATTTTCATCAAAGCATCACTGTGACACAAGTATGTTCAAGAAATAAAGAAGTTGAGCCTTAAGCAGTTAAAATATACTCAATGGCTTACTGTGAATGGTAAGAATTTGTGTTTGGAACAAGGCATACATAGGAATTCACAGATAGTGCACGTATTTGTATCAGCTATTGTGCCTTTATTATTTACAAATTCTAAGCCTTCATTTTCTTATTCATGAAATCAAACTGTAGCATTACACATAGCAGCATGCAGAATGAATGAGATGTTGGAAAAATAAGACTCTCCCTTAAATGTTACATATGATTTACATGGAAGTAGGTATTTGGTTAAGGATATAAATGCAAATTCTTCCCACCTCTGAGTCCTGAGTCAGCATTATTGTTGCAAATGAACCATCATAATTAAACTTAGGTAACCATCACCAGTTTAGCAAAGAACTAATTAGCTCAGCACCCTTTCTAAGTATAATGGTTGTTCTCAGATCTATTTGGGAGTTTCTAAAGAACCCCTCAGCTACTTTTGCCCCTCACTAAATGGTCTTGAACAAGAACCATGTGGAGTGTGCCATTTTCCCTCACTATCTCTGCTTCCAGTATGATTGGTTCTTATGTAATTTTGAGTGACACAGTTTAATGCTTGTGAATTGTGCTGCAATTAGTTGAAGAACATGACCCATAGAAAGACATCATCCCAGCCCTGAAGGCCTTTGTGTTCTCAAAGACATCAAAAACCAGGCACACCTACTACTATAAACATCTGCCAACACATGTATGCTGTAAAAGCCTTAACAAATGTGAAACCAACCAAATATCAAAGAAGTGACTATGCACAGAAAATTTCTAAAGTTTCCAAATGCTCTGTGTCAAGGAATAGAGTGCATAAATATCACAAGTATCCTCCCATCAATGTATTCTAATGCTTTATCATTGGCTTCCAATGTACATATTTAAAAGAGGAAGCAATACAATGTATTACAGTATTTCCAACCTTTCTATATAAGTTGTGGAAAACTGGAAAGAATCTTATTTATGGTTGTTTCTCTCAAAACATTTGGATGAGGTGGAGGAATGTACTCATTAAGATCTTATTTGGTGTCAAAATTGACATCAAGTTCTTTGCAATGGTTATTTTAAAAAATAAATCCTTAAACAATTGTTCCATTGACAGACTTAAAAGGGATGATACGACTTGGTCAAAATAACATATTTTCTAAGTGGTAGAAGCACAATTCTTAATAAGGTAGAGTATTAAACTGTTTAATGTATAATATTCATGATTGGCAAGTAATTGGCAGCAATATTTCTCAACCAAAGGCTGACAATAGCCTACTATCAAGAAAAAAGGAGTATATATGTGACAGCGACAATTAATCTGTGCTGACCTCCTGCACACGTGTGCACACACAAAAAGAAGCACAGATCTAGTATTTGTAAGATAGAGAGAGCTGTAGGACACATCCATTGGAGTTTCCTCTAAATCATCCAGTCCCTAGCGCTGATGCTTCATCACCTGGTCTACAAAGCGAGTTCCAGGATAGCTGTGGCTACTCAGAGAAATCATGTATTAGGAAAAAATTTAAAACTGCTGTATTTAAATAATTCTGTAGTCAAGATCATTGAACATTAGGAGCCTGCCATTGGATGTTACCCCATAGTCACATTTCTAGTCCAATAGGTAGGATTTATGGCACCAGAGACTTATTTATTTCCATGCATTATTAAATTTTCTTTGATTCTGTAGTGTAAATGCACAAGTTCCCATTGTGTCAGTTGTTTTTGTATGTTTGTTTGTTTGGTAGCTTCTTGATCGTCAAGAGAGGAAGATGAAAATGAAGACTCTAAAATGTCCTTGATCTCTAACATTTACATTTTGTACTGTATATGAACAGCATGTATTATAGATTATTGTACTGATATTTCCGTTACAATTCTGTTTCTCCTTAAGTAGATAACTGAATAGTGAGTATAACAATTATATATTACATTTTATATATAATTTATATTAGTTTATATATGATTTTATATATGTATAAACATTTTAAATTAAATATTTAAAAATATATAAATAAAAGATTGGTTGATATTGGTTAATAGACAATGAATGACATTGAGATAACATAACATAGCCATATATTAGATGATCTTTTATGATTAACAAAAACTTGAATGTTTCTTCATGAATGTCTTAGGTTTTGATGAATATACCTAAACAGATACAAATAATGAATTGGTTTGGTGATAACAGTACAGAAATTTTAAGTGAGAAATTTATGACTTAACAGGAGATAATGAATATATGTAATGGTGGCTCTCATGATTATGGCAGTTATGTGGTAGGCAAACAATTTTATCCATTGATTGAATAGAAAACATTATAAACACTGATTTTAATTTGACATAATTTAATCCTAAGCCTATTGCTCTTCACGGCATCAACCAATAACACACTCTTAAGTTAGCCAGTCTTGGTGAGTGATAGATGTTGTAGAGAGTGGACTTTTTGCCTGGCATTCCCTTCTATGTGGAAGAAGATCCATCACATCTACATTCCCAATCCCTTTCCTTCCTTTTACTCATTTTACCTGAAGAGTTAAAATGGTCTATGAGTTTGGGATGGGAATGTAAGCAAATTCAACCTGGTCTTCTCAAGTGCTACTACCCACAAGTGGCATGCTCATAGATAACATGCATTCACTCTTATTTTGGAAAAAAAAATGTAAAAGGGCCTTGGTTGGGATTTTGTAATGTGTCCAGGGCCTAATACACTGCCTTACTTCTGGGACTTAAATTGGAAAATCGACACGTTCATAAGTATAATAAACCCATTCCCCAACGTAATGTTTTCCAGAGTGAAGGTATTATTTTCATCTTGCATTTGTCTGGAGTTATAAAAATGTCACTGTATGAGCTGTGACCTCAAATTGATGTGTTTCAAATTCCTCTGCTGCCACCCCTCAAAATAGAGTTGTTAGGAGCAAATGAGTTAGTATTCATAAAGCATTTGAAATAGTACCAGACACAAGACAAGTGCTCTGTCTGTATTTGGCCTAATTTGTCTTTTTACTTCATTGTTAGTATAGTTAAGAACAAAGGCCTGGGAAAAAGTATCATGTACTACCCCATCATATCCCAATAACAGAGTTTTTCAGAATAATGTGTAAGCCTATTTAAATTGCAAATTACTTTGCAATTAGGTTAATCCTACACCTATATGCTTCTCATTCCAAGAATCATCTTTAACATTGGATAATTGAACGTATTTCTCTTATATTCCGAAAAGACACAGGCCACTCTGTAGTGTTTTGACTCCCCCACAAAATGGCCCCAAATTACATTACCAGATCCATTCTCATTACACACTGTTTTCCCAGGTTCACCCATACTCCTGGTTCCTAAATCTTGAATGCATTATTTTTTAGAGGAGTAAGAGATAATTTATTCTAGTTATTACATAAAAGGAATATTTCAAAAGTTTATAGAAATAAAAATTGATCTAATTTCCATACACTAAAATGTATCCTTGCAAATACAAATTCAAAGTGTTTTAAGAATTTAAGTTCTTTTTTGTTTGTTTGCTTGTACATATTTTTTATTTATCTAATAGCAGGTACTTGAACTTTTTATTTGTTGTTTTTTTCCATGTTTTCCTTTTATTAAAAATAGATTCTTTTCTCATACAAAATATCCTGATTGCAGTTCCTCTCCCTCTACTTCTTCCAGATCCTCCCTACCTCCCTTCCCTTCCAGACACATTTCCTTTCTGTCTCTCATTAGGAAAGAATAGGTTTCTGAGAGAAAACAAACATGATAAAAACTAAATATAATGAGATGAAGCAAAAACTATCATATTAAAGTTGGACATGGCAATCCAATAGGAGGAAAAGAGTCCCAAGAGCAGGCACAGGAGTCAGTACCCACTTGTTCTCAAAGTCAGAAGTCCCATAAAAATACTAAACTAATAGCTGTATTATGTACAAAGAGGACCTGGTGCAGACCCATGTAGGTTCTGTGCTTGCTGCTTCAGTCACTGTGAGCTTGTATATGCCTAGCTTAGTTGACTGAGAGGGCCTTGTTCTCCCAGTGTCCTCCATTGACCTGGACCTTATAATCCTTTGGCCTCCTCTTCCATGAGATACCAGAAGCTCTAAGGGGAGAGATTTGGTGGAGACCATTTCGACTCTCTACATAATGTCTGGCTATGGGTCTCTGCATGTGTTCCCATCTGCCACTGGAGGAAGCCCCTCTGATGATGACTGGATAAGGCATTGATACATAAGTATAGCAGAATATCATTAGGAATAACGTTGTTGATTTCTTTTCTTTTTTTGACAAGTTGCATTTGGTTTTACCCAAGGTCTCTGGGCTATCTAGTCCCTGGTTCATGGTTACCTAAGCAATGTCAGGTATGGGTTCCTTCTCATAGAGTAGGCCACAAGTCAAATCAGATATTAGTTGACTACTTTCACAAGTTCTGTGACATGGTTGTCCTAGCAAATTATACAGGCAGGAGAGATTGTAAGTCAAAAGTTTTGTGACTGGTTTGGTGTCTACATTTCTCATTCAGTAGCCTGCAGAGTACCTTCCTGGATCAAAGAGACTAAAACATAGGGGTGAAGGCTCCATGTTGGCACCAGCTCAACTTCTCCATGTTCAATGAGTTGTGTGGATGCTATATTAAGCAGTGGGGCCCTGCTGCTAGGTTGTGAAGAGCAACCCTTTGAGTTAGCATTATCCTGAGTTGTTTGGGGGATTCCAGGGAACCCACTTGTCCAACAACTCTATTGAATGCAACCCAGTACCTCCATTGGAAGTCTTGCCTGGCTACAGGAGTTGGCCAGTTGAAGTTCCATATTCCTAATAATTAGGAGTCCTCATTAGAATCACCTTCATAGATTGCGGGAAGTTTCTACTGTACTAGGTTTCCATACCAAACCCTAAACACTCCCCAGTTCCAGTTATGCTCCCCATAATCTCTCCTTGCATCTCATTTCTACCCCAACCTGATCCTTCCCATTCCCATCCCTATCTGTCCCCAGTCCACCCATAAAATCTATTATATTTCCCTTTCCCAGGGGATCTATGAGTTCCTGCCTCCCAAAGCCCTCCTCCTTAGGACTCCTCTTATATATCCTATTGTTGCCTTGTGTCTTGGGAACCCTACAACTTTGCGTCTACAGTACTGGTCTGTAGATGTAACCAGTTTCTTGTTAAATAAGAAACACAGAGTCAATTGCAGAGTTAAAAGCCAAGAGGTCAGAGCAATAGCTGAGAGCTGAAACCTTACCCTTCACTGTTGCTCTGTCTTTCCTCTCTACAAGCAAGCTACTTCCTGTGTCCTGTCTTTTATATAGACTTTCTGTTCTGCCTTCTCATTGGTTGTAAACCCAGCCACATGACCTCCTTGTTACTGCCTGTCTGTACAGACCTCCAGGTCTTCTATAGTTGGTATTGAGACTAAAGGTGTGTGTCACCATGCTGGGTGTATCCTTGAACACACCAAGATCCTGCCTAGCTCTGCCTCCCAAGTGCTGGGATTACAGGCTTGCACTACCACCACCCAGCTTCTGCTATGGCTTGCTCTGACCTCAAGGCAACTTTATTAATATACAAATAAAATCACATTTCAGTACAAATAAAATATCACTATACTGGTCCCTTCACATGCTCCAGAAGCTTGTAGATGGAGTGAATGTTGGGATGGAACTACTCATAGCCCTGGTTCTGGGTCTAGATGGTTGCTGGGTTGGTCAGCTTGCCAGGTCTTCCTCATCCTCAACACCTCTTCAGCATACCCTATGCAATAAGCAGTAGTGGGAGGGGCTGGACCAGTCCTGCTCTCACACCTTCACAAAACTCAAATCCAAGTGGCCAGCTCACCTATATTTAACCACCAGGGTTAGCTCTACTGTGTTACCCAGTTGAGGTGCAGGGGTCACTCTGTCAAGTTAGACCCCTCCTCTTTACCAAACCTCTCAGGGTCTATGGATTGTAGCTTGGTTATCTTACTTAATGTCTAATATCCATTTATAAGTGAACGTACCATATTTATCACTTGGGGTCTGAGTTAATTCACTCAGGATGTTTTTTTTTCTAGTTTCATTCATTTGCCTGCAAATTTCATAGTGTCTTTTTTTTTTTTCTTTTAACTGAGTACTGCTCCATTGTGTAAATGTACCACATTTTGTTTATCCATTCTTCTATTGAGGGAGGTCTAGGTTGTTTTCAGTTTCTGGCTATTATGAAGAAGGAACATGATTGAGCAAGTGTACTTGTGGCAGGATGGAGCACTGCTTTGATATATGCTCAAGAGTGGTTTAAGCTGAGTCTTGAGGCTAATCAATTCCCAGTTTTCTGAGGAAACTTTACATTGATTTCCATAGTATCTGTGAAAGTTTGCACTCCTATGAGCCATGGAGGAGTGTTCTTCTTGTTCCACATCCTCACCAGCATGAGCTATTACTTGTGTTACTGATCTTAACCATTTTAACAGGTGTAAGATGGAATCTCAGAATCATTTCAATTTGCATTTCCATGGTGGCTAAGGATGTTGAGTATTTCTTTAAGTGTTTCTCAGCCATTTGATATTCCTCTACTGAGAATTCTGTTTCAATCTGTATCCTATTTTTTTAAATTAGATTATTTGGCTTTTTGATATCTAGTTTCTTTAGTTTTTTTTTTTTTTTGTATATTTTAGATATTAGTCCTCTATCACATGAGTTAGTAAAAATATTTTTCCATTCTGTAGGCTGCTGCTTTGTCTGATTGATGGTGTCCTTTGTTTTATAGAAGCTTTTCAGTTTTATGAGGTTCCATTTATTATTGATCTTCATGTCTGCACTATTGGTGGTCTGTTCAGAAGTTGTCTCCTGTGCCAATGCATTCAAGGCTATTCCCTACTCTCTCTACTGTCAGGTTCAGTGTATCTGGTTTTATGTTGAGTTCTTTGGTACACTTGGACTTAAGTTTTATGCAGGGTTACATATATGGATCTATTTGCATTCTTCTACACGCAGACTTCTAGTCTAACCAGCACATTTGTTGAAGATACTTTCTTTTTTCCAGTGTGTACTTCTGGCTTCTTTGCAAAAAAACCAGGTGCCTAAATGTATTTTGATATGTCTGGTCTTCAATTCGATTTTATTGATCAGCTTGTTTGTTTTTATGCCACTATCATGTGATTTTTATTACCATACCTCTGGAGTCCAACTTGAAATTAGGGATGGTGGTACCACCAAAAGTTCTTTTATTGTTCAGGATTGCTCTAGAAATCCTGTTTTTTGTTCTGTTTTGTTTTGTTTTTCATATAAAGTTGAGTATTGTTCTTTAAAGGTCTGTAAAGAACTGTGTTGGAATTTGGATGGGGATTGCATTGATTCTGTACATTGATTTTGAGAGGATGACCATTTTTACTATATTAATCCTACTGATCCATGAGCATGGGAAATTTTTCATCCTCTGATACCTTCTTCAATTTCTTTCTATAGTGTCTTAAAGTTTTGTTTGTTTTTGTTTTTGTTTTTTTTTAATCATACAAGTCTTTCAGTTGCTTGGTTAGAGTTCACCCAAGATATTTTATATTATTTGAGGCTATTGTTAAAGGTGTTGTTAGCCTGATTTCCTTCTCATTTGTTTGTCTACTGATTTTTTGAGTGAATCTTGTATCCTACCACTTCAGTGAACACGTTTATCAGCTGTAGGAATTCCCTGGTGGAATTTTTAGGTTCATTAATGTATACTATCATATTATCTAAAAATAATGAGACTCTGACTCCTTCCTTTACAATTTGTATCCCCTTGATCTTCTTCAGTTGTTTTACTGCTCTAGCTAAAATTTCAAGAACTATATTGAATAGATACAAAGAGAATGGAACTTTGTCTTGTTCTTGATTTTAGTTTAATTGCATTGAGTTTCTCTCCATTTAATTTGATGTTGGCTATAGGCTTGTTGTAAATTGCCTTTATTATTTTTAAGTATGTTCCTTGTATCCCTAATATCTCCAGTATTTTTATCTTGAAGGGATATTAGATTTTGTCAAATACCTTTTCTGATCTAATAGAAGATGATCACATAGTTTGTTTTTTTTTTTTTTTCAGTTCGTTTATATGGTAGGTTACATGAACTGATTTTCATATTTTGAACCATCCCTGCATCTCTGGAGGGAAGCTCCCTTAGTGATGGTAGATGATACTTTTCTGACATTTTCTCTCATTTGGTTTGCAAGTATTGTACTGAGTATTTTTGCATCTATGTTCCTAAAGAAAATGGGCAATGTTCCTATTATTTCTATTTTGTAAAATAGTTTGGTTATTGGCATTAGCTCTTCTTTGAAAGTCTGGTAGAATTCTGCACTAAAACTGTCTGGCCTTGGGCTTTATTTAAATTGTTTATCTGATCTTGATTTAGCTTTGGTAAGTGATCTCTACTGAAAAAATTATCCATTTCTTTTTTTCCCCCAATTTTCTGCAGTACAGGTTTTTAAAGTATATCCTTATGATTCCCTGGATTTTTCTCCATGTCTGTTTGCTTTTTGTTTCTGGTTGTCTTAATTTGGAATATTCTCTTTCTATCTCTTAGTTAGTTTGAATAAGCTATTTTGTTGATTTTCTCAAAGAACCAGCTCTTTGTTCCATTGATTCTTTGTATTGGTCTCATTCTTCCCATTATTATTAATTTCAGTTCTGTTTAATTTTTTCTTGGCATCTACTCTCTTTGGGTGTGCTTACTTCTTTTTGTTCTAGATCTTTCAAGTGTTCAGTTAAGTTGCTACTTTGAGATCTCTTCAAATTCTTCATGAAGGTACTTAGAACTATGAATTTTCCTCAATACCACTTTCATTTTTTCCCACTAGTTGAGTTCTAGGAAGTCTTTAATTTCTTTATTCATTTCTGTCTTGACTCATTTTCCATTCAGTAAAGAGCTCTTCAGTTTCCTAGAGTTTGTAAGCTATCTGTTGTTTTTGTTGTTATTGATATCGATCTTTAATCCATGGTGATCTGATAGGATGTTGGGGTTATTTTTAATTTTCTTGTATCTGTTGAGACTTACTTTATGTCTGAGTATGTGGTCAATTTTAGAGAAAGTTCTGTGAGGTGCTGAGAAGAAGGCATATTCTTTTGTGTTTGGTGAAATGTTCTATAAATATGTTAGTTCCATTTGGCTTATAATGTTTGTTAGATCCAGTATTTTCTTGTTCAGTTTTTGTCTGGATCATCTCTCCACTGGAGTGAGTGGGAGATTAAAATCTTCCACTATCAGCATGTGAGGGCCAATATGTGATTTAAGCTGTAGTAGTGTTTTTGTTTTTGTTTTAAAAACTTGGGTGCCCTTGTGTTTGGGGCAAAAATGTTAAGAATTTAAATGCCATATTGGTGAGTTTTTTCTTTAATGAATATGGAGCATCCTTCCCCATCTCTTGATTAGTTTTGGTTGGAAGTCTATTTTGCTAGATTTTAAAATGGCCATACCAGCTTGCTTAAGTCCATTTGCTTGGTAACCCTTTGCCCTGAGGTAATGTATTTGATGTTCTAGTGTGTTTCTTGGTTACAGCAGAAGTATGGATCCTGTTTGCATGTCTATTCTGTTAGTCTATGTTGTTTTATTAGGGAATTGAGACCACTGATATTGAAAGATACCAATAATCAATGGTTTTTGATTCCTGCTATTTTGGTGGTGGTAGTAGTGGAGGAAATGATGTGTGTGTGTGTGTGTGTGTGTGTGTGTGTGTGTGTGTTTCCCTTATTTTGGTTCTGCTGGTGTGAGATTATTTATTTCCTGTGTTTTCATTGGTATAGTTATCCTCCTTAAATTGGAGTTTTCCTTATAGCACCTTCTATATGGCTGGATTTGTAGACACTATTTAAATTTGATTTTATAATAGAATATCTTATTTTCTCCATCTATGGTGATGGAAAGTTTTGCTGGGTATAATATTCTGTGCTGGCATCTGTGGTCTCTTAAAGTTTGTGACACATCTGACCAGGCTTTTCTGATTTTTAGTCTCCATCAAGAAGTTTGGTATAATTCTAATAGGTCTGCTTTTATGTACTACTTTGTCTTTTTCCATTTCAGCTTTTAATATTTTTATTTGCTCTATATGTTTAATGTTTTGATTATTATGTTGTGAGGGTACTTTCTTTTCTGGTCTAATATATTTGGTGTTCTATATGCTTCTTGTACCTTTATAGTCATGTCCTTCCTTAGGAAATTTTTTAATATGATTTTGTTGAAAATACTTTCTGGGCCTTTGAGCTGAGATTCTTCTTCCTCTATTTCTGTTATTCTTAGATTTGATCTTTTTATAGTGTCTCAGATTTCCTGTATGTTTTGTGTCTGGAGATGTTTAGAATGGACATTTTCTTTGACCAATGTATCTATTTCTTCCATTGTATCTTCAGTGCCTGAAATCATCGCTTCCATCTCTTATATTCTGTTGGAGAAGTTTGCCTTTGTAGTTCTTGTTTGAGTTCCTAAATGTATCATTTCTAGACTTCCCTCAATTTGTGTTTTCTTTATTGCTTCTATTTACATTTTCAGGTCTTGAAAGGTTTCCTTCAAGCATGTGTTCATGTTTTCTTTACTTTGTTTAAGGGATTTATTAATTTCCTACAGCTGTTTATGTTTTCCTTGATTTCTATAAGGGATTTGTTTCCTCTGAAAGGGCCTCTATCTTCTTTATGTAGTTGGTGTTAAGGTCTTTTTCTTCTAACTCAGCTATGTTGTAATATTCAGGGCCTCTTATGGTAGGATAGCTGGGTTCTAGTGGAGACATAATTCCTGGCTGTTATTGTGTTCTTAGGCTAGCATATAGGCACTTAGATTTGGGATGACCAAAGGTCTAGGTGCCAATTTCTAGATTTGTCTTTATTTGGATTAGTGTTTTGTTCCTTGGTTTTGGTTTTCTCTCCAGATTTTTGGAGATTGTGATGAGTGTGTGTTGCCTGTTTCAATGACCTGCTCAGCTGCTGTGTTCATAGGGAATGCCTGCTGGTGTTGGAGGCTGAGATACAGATATAAGCTGGAAGAGTGAGGTTAGGAGGCTATGGTGTATGATACACACAGGAGATGTGGACAGCAGGGAAGGAAGATTTCATCTGGTGTTCTGCTGTAGCTCCAGGAATAAGACTGAGGGACTGGGTCTGGAGAAACTGAAAGAGGAGAACATCTACAGGCAGCCTAGCTGGTTTTCCCCAGCATGCATTCTCTCACCACACTTGCTCTGCTCTTGCCATTTCTAGATTTCCCCTTCTCTTCTTCTGAGCCTAGGGTTTGTCTTTTGTGACTTAGCTTAAAGACTCTGTCCTTTGTGGAAGCTTTCCTTGCTCCAGACTCACAGAGACCTCCCTGTGTCATGACACCAATAGAACCCATCCGCATCACATCACTCTAGTTTGAGCATCTGGGTTTTGTCACAAATTTTGCCATGAATTATAAGCTCCCAGGGGCCCTTGTGTGGGTTCCTGCCCTCCTCACGCTTCTACCCTTGTCCCACCAAACACCTAACATAGACACTTGCCCCAGTGAGACTATGCATGTATTTGTGCATGGAAAAATCCTATCCATACCTCTCAACAATACTAACCAAAAACATCTTCATTTCCTCTCAACCTGGCTGCCATCATCTTTTACTGTCTGTGCTTAGGGGTCTCTTAAATTATCACTGTACTTGAATACTCAGCTCCCTTGTTCTTTCCTTCCAAATGCTGAGAAAACAAAACTCAGTCTCCGCACCAGCCACCTTATAAATGGCTAGCTATTTTTTCTTTTTCATCCCTTTTCATCTCAGCTTAGAAGCCTCCTCTTAAGACATCCAAAGCATTCCTCTAAGATGAGTCACCCAACTCCCTCTATTATTTTTTATGTTATTATAAGTTTTTAAACTTCTTATACTCTGATGTTTGCACTACATTCACAATAGTTGGTAACATTTATGGCATGTGTTGTCCAAAATTTTAGTGTCTGTGTTTTCCACTAGATCATGGTTCCATGATGATAAGTACAAAGACAGGCTTGTGATCTTACTGTTCTGGATCATTGGGTCCTTGTAACTTGAACACTGGGTTTTTAGTTATTAGAATATTGAATCTTCAAGACCAAGCACAGCAGAGACATGTAAGAAATGGGCTCAGAGAAAGAAGTAAGAGGACATAGAGGCCTGAAGAATTATGGGTAGGGTGGAGATACAAGGCATACCTGACCATAGGTCCTCATTTCACATGGACTTAAGTCAATATCTAGGACTTGTAAGGAGGTTTCTTAATATTCCATACTGAAGGCCTACCACTTACATCCCAGTGTTCATTATGAGTTCTATTTTTAAAGGCTTCTAAAAACTGTGCTATAACCATGGGTTATTACTGAAATGATATGACAGGAAAAGCAAAATTCATCCACCTTGAGAAATGAAAGCAGAGCTTAAGGAAATGCCATCTGACTAATTTTTAACCAACATAGGCATTCTCTCTTAGTCACTCTTAAACAAAGTGTCAATGCTCTACAAATATGGTAAAAGCTGTCAGGGCCAGGGCAGCTGCCTGCACTGTGCACCTGAAAAGAGGTTTGGAATGCACAATGGGGGTCTCAGGCTTATTCTTATTTCTTGAGCAAGCCCCCCAAACATCCTTCATTCTTCCATTGAATGAAGGGTCTGTGACCACTATCTGTGGCAGATCTATTCATTTGTTGCCTTTGTTCACATTGCTCTTCCTGTCTTCCACCATTTTGTTTCTAAAATAAAATGATATCAATCACTTTTCTATCATCTATCATTGTATATATCTATCTATCATCTATGTATGTATATAAGTATGTATGTATCTATATATCTAACTATCATCCAACTATCAATCTGTAACTAGGGAATAGCAGACATAGTTTTGATTCTGAGATTTACATGACAGTTATTAAGTGAGCATGGGGCTAAGCATGGTACTGAGTAATGTAAGGAGAAATAGTCTATGTTGAAGACAATGTTTTTCTAGAGATAGCAATATTCCCACCTTCTGGGACCCCTTAAAGCTGAAGTCCTGTCTTGCCTCCAGGAGTGTATGATTGATTCTCAGTGGCCACAAAGGTTTGACAATTTCTGTTTTCTCTATTAGCCACCCAGAAAAGGTCATACCTGGCTTTACATTTAGCTCCAACAGTGCCTATAGCAATCTGGCTGTGTTCCCAAAGAGCAGGTTAAACAGAGCTGTGCGCCATAATGCAACAGTCAAACACAGGATCTGACTAGGGTGAAATTTGGACTTTTGGAAGAAGAGTCGTTACATTTAAAAATGAACACAAGAAATCCTTTTCTTTCCTCTCTGTTGGCAGCCTAGATGAAGGCCCTGACTCACCCTTAGTAGTTCCTAAAGCTTTCACTAGTCCACCCTTCTCTACAGTGATTGATTTCACTGTTGGCTCCTTTTCAGTACTTAAATGGGAGATCTTTGGAGTGCCTAATTCCGTACAAGTTCCACTGGAGGGTGGAAGAGCTAGAACAAGCAGTGACTGGTAGACAGCCTAATGACTCAGGAGCTTAAGTATTTAACTAATTAGTAAAGAAAAAAAATGTGGCCCAGATTTGCAGTTAAGACTGATAGAACAGTCACTTGGGCCTGAATTATGCAAGCTTCCATTTCCTTTTGGGACTACATCAGAAATTCAGGAGAAGAAAGCCTACCTTTTACCTTTGAGGAATTTTTCAAAGCATTCCTTTTGTCGGTGCTGGTGTTCATGGACAAAGAGACTAGTTTCAACACTCAGAAAAATGCCTCATCATTTCCTCTTGTGAAATCTCAGTAAAGGAATGTAGACCTTCTTCCACGAAGGTCATGTCCAGTTTCATTTGTGACCACAGGCTGCTACCAAGCGGTGTGCTCTTGAGGGAAGAGCAGAGAACCTGCTTACCCCAGGCAGTCACTGACCCTGGTGAGTCCTTGGAAGGTAGGATAATGCAATAATTAACAGGAAAGTCTTTGGTCAGTTGAGTTCAGATACTGTGTGACCACTTTCAGGTCACAGAATGTTCCTCTCCAAGCTTCAGTGTTCTTGTCTCTTAGATGAGGCTAATTATACCTACTATCAAGAAACAGACAACACATGATTTTATTAACTCCATTTCTTTTTTTTTTCTTTATTAAGAATTTTTTTCATTTTATTTACCAACCACAGATCCCCCTCTTATCCCTCCTCCCTGCTTTCCCCCAGGCATCCCCATCTCCTCCTCCTACAAGGTAAAGCCTCTCAGGAGAATCAGCAAAGCCTGGTACATTCAGTTGAGGCAGGTCTGTGCCCCTCATTCCTACATCAAGGCTGTGTGAGGTGTCCCACCATTAGGTAATGGGTTCCAAAAAGCCAGCTCATGCACCAGGGATAGATCCTGATCCTACTGCCAGGAGCCCCTTAAACAGACCAAGCTACACAACTGTCTTGCTTATGCAGAGTGTCTAGTCCAGTCCCATGTAGGCTCCACAGCTGTTGGTCTAAAGTTCATGAGTTCCCACTAGCTTAGCTCATTAGCCTCCTTTTCTACATGAAAAATTAGGCTATATATATATATCCCTATCTCTGGAATATTGGAGAAAGAGAGAGAGAGAGAGAGAGAGAGAGAGAGAGAGAGAGAGAGAGAGAGAGAGAGAGAGAGAAACATCACTCCCAAGCAAGTGAATAATGAAGTGTGAGCCTACCCTCCTTTTTGAGACAGTTCTCCCTTTATAGGCCTGGTTGTCAAGCTTGTGATCTTCCTGCATTAGCTGTTCAACTGCTGGAACTACAGACATGTACCACAAAGTCTCGCAAACTCACTGGCTTTCTAAATTACATTCTAAGACACAAGCGAGCCCTAGACATTCGCCAAAATTCTAACCTTTCCACCCAGCAAAATGTCACACAGACTTACAGACACACCAAGTTAACAGTGCTTGTAATAGTGCTTGATGATGAATGGTTTTTCCTCTTGCTATTTATATTCTCTTTTGCTGGCAATCTAAAATTAATCACTTGCTATTACTGACCACTCCCATTTATGAGGAAATGATTGAATGTCCACTGTAAGGCTCTTTCCCCATGTTGAAGAAGTTCGGACCAAATTTAACGGCAGATTTAGCTTTCCTCTTTTGTTCTTCTTTTCTTTCTTTCTGCCCCCTTTCCTTATTTTCAGTATTTTATGTCTGTACTAAAAATAACAGGATGGGTCGTCTTTCAAAGCATATATATAAAGAAGAAATTGTTTATTAGGTAATAACCACACCCTAAGCCCTCAACATTAGGCACATTCTCTGTATGTGCTTAGCTTTTCACAACTCCCAAGTTTTCCCAGAAAGGGTAAAACTGATATTTAAAGCCAACTAGCTCCCAAACAAATATGAGACTCAAAGTAGGTTTTCCTAATTCGCAAGCTCACACTCTTTCTATGCACACTTCCTAATGCACTTAGTAGAGAAATGGGTAATGCATTTGCTATGTGCGTATGCC
The DNA here is from genome assembly GCF_903995425.1 of Onychomys torridus. Classification (NCBI taxonomy): domain Eukaryota; kingdom Metazoa; phylum Chordata; class Mammalia; order Rodentia; family Cricetidae; genus Onychomys; species Onychomys torridus. The sequence goes on along the minus strand of NC_050458.1, from coordinate 27,387,765 downwards.
AACATGTGTATGTCAGTCTTTCTGTATGCATGGAAAATTCCAAATATCCCAATGTCTTCAGAGACAATAAACTAACTTCTTGGCAATGATTATGCTTCTTGTCACAAACACTATCTTAACCAAAGTTCATGTATTTCCAAATACTGAAGAAACCTTTCAGTCTATTATGCTTTATTTCTTTCCACTTTACACCTACGACTTGGAAATAGCCTTCATATCCTTCCTATTGAGTTCTTATCTTATAATCTGATTGGACCACAGATACCTTCTTTTCTCTTCACTGAATATGAAACGTAACACCATCTCTGATGCTTCACAAATGATGAATTAATAATAGGTTATCAGGTTATTTATATCTTGGATTATGTTTGTCTTTCTGGATTTGTGACATTGGCCTGGTATCAATTTTAATTTCTGGAACATGGAATTTTAATCCCTACATTATTCTTCTGGTCTGCCAATTTTCACTAGAGAGAAGGATTGACTCAGGCATTCAAGTTTGAGAATGACACTTGGTTCCACAGAGGAAGAGCCATAGGGGTTTAATTAGTTCTTTCTCTGTAATGTGGATATTACCTTCAAAATAGAAAGACCCACAGTTGGAGAGAAGATTCAGTGGTAAAGAGATTGCTGTTCTTTTAGAGGACCTGAATTCTCAGCACCCATGTCTCATGGCTCACATGACTCTAACTCAGCTCCAGGGGATCTACTACCCTTTTCTAATAATCTCTTCTGGCCTTTAAGAACAATAATCTGTCTGGGGAATAAAAGGAATTTCATATAGTAGTCTGGTCTGCTTTACTGGAGTTTTAAAAGAGAGTTTCGTATTAACAATTACTGTATATGATTTTCTTTACTTGCTGGCATATTTTCCTAAGTATCCCAACAGTCTATAATAGCCTCCAAATCTCAATAGTATTCTCAAGAGGGACTTTTTTTTTTTAATGAATTCCTTAATGTTCTGTGTGCTCATTTGGGACATTTGAGACAACCACCCCCATGTCTGGGTCTCCATATTGCCTCTCATGAGATGGTGTTATGATTTCATATTTCAGGTTTTAAGGAGGAAGAATCAAGGCATTGGTCCTGTTAATTGGATGGTTTTGTTCTCAAAATGATTTTATTAATAGACACACCTTATCTTGACCTTATAGGAGAATTTACACAGATAGCTTGGCTGAAAGAACATTCCCACTAGAGAAATCACTTTTCTTCATGATTTCCTCCTGTGGTTATATAAAAACCGCTGATTAACCAAATTAATTTGGTATAGACTAAGAAACGAGTCCTTCATTTTCTTAATCTATCACTGATTTCAATAGAAACACTAAGGAAGAAACACACTGTTTGTGTAGAACAATGTAGAACTGTTTTTCTAGTACATAGAAACTCCCTTAATTGGATCCTTGATTGAAGAAGGAGTCATTTACATAGCAGATTCTCTGTGATTATTTGCTTTTCCTCTAGATTGGTGATTTTAGTTTCTTATCTCTGAATGAGCAAATGTGTTTAATCCCCATTTTGGTCGTGTTAACTGGGTGAGCAAAAGCATCTCTAGACTTATTTATACATTCTAGCTGCCAAAGGAAAAAAAAATCTAATCAACAGGATATTTAACCTATTTTGAGAGTAGCTGTAAGCCATGGTCATTAGTGTTCTTGTAGACTGTTTTACATTCTGATAGGAGATAAAAAATTCCTGCATCAAATGGCTCCCATCACCTATGTGTCTTGCAACAATAACATTGCTGATTCAGACATTAATCTTAAATATCCAGGGACCACTAAAGTGTTGTAACCCACTGGCAAAGACCATGGTAATGGCTGTGTAAATCCCCTCTATAATCTAGCCGCTTTTATGACCAGCCAGCCAAAACTTGCTTTTAAATCATCCCAACTGAACAGAACCTTGTAGAAGGACTATCACCTACACATAGCTCAGATTCTTGTCAATATCAGCTTCCCCTTTTACAAATGGAGTTCTTCATCCACTCCCTTATTCCAGAGTAGCAATGCCTTGGTAAGTAAACAAATAGGGAATTTCAAAAGAAAACAAGAATCATAATTGTTACCAGCTGCTGTGGTAAGCATTGAAGACCTGTTCACACAGAAAGCCTCACACTGTACTTTGAAGGCATTCACACCTTTATGGCTGGATAAATATGTAATTTCCAGGCTAGACACCACCCAGTCCCAACAATAAGCTCTGCACTAGACAAAGTGCAGAAGGATGGACTTTGGCCTTCTCTACCCTTTATCTGGAGCAGTTGCTGTCAACACTGACTGAAGTTGAGCCTACCAGGCTGATTGACACTACTGCTCATCTTGGGTAAATTATTCATTTATTTACCCATTCATTTAGTGTACAAATATTTTGTGGTGTACACTGGCTATACACAATGTACGAAAATATGGTGGAATTCAGAGAACATAATTAGAGGTGTCCAGAGAGGGCATAGGAAGCCAACAAAGGTAGAATATCAGGTCTAGGATGTTTTTCCTTTTAAAAATGATCCTGATGGTTTATGTCTTCAAAATTATTGCTGACTTAAATGAGATGTTATTTCCCAAATGGACAAACTGTATCAGACTGAGATTTGGAATTGATATGTCTCCCCAGAGCTTTTGTCTGGGTACAAGAATTGTACTAGTTATTTTTATAATTATGTAATGGCAGAAGATGTAAAGAAAGGAGAAAAACAACTTATATTTTATATCTGAAAGATGGTTACATTCTGTAAAAATCTTACCATAAGTCTTTCTAAGTTTTTTAATTCTTTTATAAGTTTATGTTTTGCAACCATCATATACTAGTTCACATATTAAGACCCCTTTTTAAAGCTAGCTGTGTGTTGTAAGTTTCATATCTCATAACAATCACTATAGACATTGTCTCCAGTGACCTTGTATTAGATCACATGGAATTAACACAATTTAATATAACATTCTGATATTTCTAGTCATTTGGGCTGATTTCTATCCATAGTCATTATAATGCAATTTTTTTTTTAACCACTGCAAATCATGCTGAAATGAACATCTTTGCACCCATTATTTCCTTAGGCTAGTTTCCCAGAGTTCGAATGACTGGGTCCTAGGCTATGAATATTTTAAGGCCCTATTGTACTGCCACATTGTCTTCCAAAGAGGTCATAACAGTATACATTCTGCCTGTGAGTGAGTGAGTAGACCTGTCTCTCCTCATGCTTGCCAGTGAAACTATGTTAACACTACTGTTCTTACTACCATGTGCCCTTCGGTTCTCAAGAGCACCAGGTTTTAAAAATTCACCTTAGATTCGTCTTCTGCTTCTGAATTTAAAAGTGCTACTTATACATTGAAATTGTTGGGTAAATAAAGAAAAAGAAAACACATCAAACACACAAAGCAAACCAAAACGAGTCGATTCACCGATCTTAAAACTTCTCTTATATATTCACGCAAAATTCGAATGCGTTGATATACTCTTTTTCCTACTCATGTAGTATTGTATGTCTTTAAATTTATATTTTGACATGACAAGCCATTAAAAGTAGTTTTATTTTCTCAAAAAAAATTTAAGGTTAACACACAAGATAATGGATTTTATTTGGGGGTTTCCATGCATATATAACATTAATGCTTTTTTTTTTTTAATTACCTCTCTTTTCTACTTCTTTGATCCTTAGCCACATTGGAAAATGCTATTTAAAAAACAGTTTCTTACACAGACCTTGTTTGGCTTGGTCAATTTCAAATTCTCTCCATAGCTCTAAAGATGTGAGGGGTTAAACATCTTTATCAAACTCTTCAGAATTTCTCAACATTGACACATTTTTTTTTTCCCTGAATAGTTATTTGCTAGTGAAGAACTGTCCATCACAGGAATCTTAGTTCTCTGGCCTCTGAGAACTGTGAAAACCAAAACTACTTGCAGTCATTACCAGATATCCTCTGGGTGACACAAAGCCTAGGATGACACCCACCACTCTGTGCTGCTTGTATCACTTGTCAGCTTGCAGGCAAGCATCCTGTCAAGGGCATGTCACACCAGCTGCTACAGCCCATTCACATTTCCATAGCACTGTCTATGAAGCCCTTCCTTAGACAGAGTTAAACATTCCCAGTTCAGGAATGTCCCCAACTCTTGTCACTGGTATAGCTTATCTATCTATCTATCTATCTATCTATCTATCTATCTATCTATCTATTTATTTTTATGGTTTTTTGAGATAGGGTTTCTCTGTGTAGCTTTGGGCCTTCCCTGGAACTCGCTTTGGAGACCAGGCTGGCCTCAAACTCACAGAGATCCTCCTGCCTCTGCCTCCCGAGTGCTGGGATTAAAGGTGTGTGCCACCAACGCCCGGCAGCTTTTTATTTTAACAAATACAGAAGTATTTTATCTTTTTCACATCTTTTTTTAAATATCAAAGGCATCATCATTTCCAAAGTAAAGATTTCCTTTACCTCTTCTCTATTATCCATAAATCTTCTCCTACCTTGGCATGTGTTCACTCAATGCCTTTGTGTCTTCTTGTGTAGCAAACTGTTCACTTTCTTTTCTTTGTTTTAATATTTTTATTTTATAATTAATTTAATTTTACATATCAGCCACAGATTCCCCTGTCCTCCCCACTCCCAACCCCCCATCCTTCCCCCCAACCAACCCCCCATCCCCACCTCCTTCAAGGCAAGGTTTCCCCTGAGGATTCAGTTCAGACTGGTAGATTCAGTTGAGGCAGAGAGAGGTCCAGTCCTCTCCTCCCTGCACCAAGGCTGAGCAAAATGTCTCAGCATAGGCCCTAGGTTCCAAAAAGCCAGCTCATGTACCAAGGACAGGTCCTGGTCCCACTGCCTGGGGGCCCCCTAAATAAAGGACCAGGACCTATCACTTTATTTTCTGAGATAGGGTCTCTCGCTGAATCTGGAACCCACTGTATGGCTTAGACTGGCTGGTCAGTAATCCCCTGGAGCCCTCTTGTCTCCACCTCTCCAAAGTCCCATAGCTAGTTTAAAGATGCATGCTTCCATGACCAGTTTCCTGTGGGTGCAGGCTATCCAAGCTTGTATCCTCATGCTGTAGACCAAGCACTCTATCCCTGAGTCATTTCCCTAACTCCTTGGTGAAGTTTGATCTATGAGAATAGAGGTCTAAAGCCTAATGTGTTCCTATGCATCCAAACATCATCTTTAGTCCTTTATACACAATGTTGCAATGAGGATTCTTATTTCATCTGCCCTCAACTAAGGAGTATTAAAAATTTGTTCACGTTGCCCCTATTTTAGGCTTATCATATTGGTAAGGAGAACTATCTTGCACATTTGTTATGGCAGCATGCCCTATTGAAGGTAGGTAGACTATTAGTGAAGTATAGACTGGTGAATGGGAAGAAACCACAGAAACCAGTTAGTTTATGTTCTCTTTTCATGTGTGCAAGAACAGAAGCTCAGAGGAAAAAGTATTTGTTCAATTATAATAGGTCCTTTCTCATCATGAGCCTTGACTCGAAGGTTGTTTTACAGCAAGGAAACAGGTTAAGAAAATACATATGAACAAACATACATATACACACACCTCTTGACTCTGTTATTACAGATAGCTAGAGAAAGGAAATGATTTGAATAGCACACACAACCTATAACAATGCCGTCTGTAAAGATCAAGAATTAGTGAAATTTTCAGGCGATTTGCTAACACCATCTTGATGAGAGTGACCAAAGAAAACAAAATGTATTTGATCAGCTGGATGTAAATAAGGAAAGAAACGAACCAAATATATATTGCTACAGCTAATGGTCTGGGTTCTCCTTGTCAAGACTGTCACTCTATAGTACTATCAGAGTTGAGTACCGGAGTTCTGCTAGGACATCAGTTCATGCTACTCCAGATTTCTGAGCAAATAAACCCCGCCAGTAAGAGTTTCCTTTCTTTTTCCGCCTCTCCTACTTCTGTCTTTGTCTGAGAGCTAGACAAAGCTTTTCTCAACTAGCAAGAGAAAATGATTGCTAAAATGAGCCATTCATAAATTGAACCAAAATGTCCCAGCAGCATATGTTTTGAAATTAATGATGCGAATTTTGTTTAATCCCTACTATTTGGGCTAGTTTCAGTTTCCCCAGCACCCACTGTTCAATAAATGGACAGTATAAACAAACAATGCGTCTATTTTGCAAGACACTTGTGATTACCCAGGGAAACTTATCTTTACCGCCTTACAGCCTTTTCCCTGTTAACTCATAAACTTCTTATTTGCTTTGTGACTCAACATACCTGCGACAATAACTATATGGCAATTCATAGATATCAACAGGATGTTTGGTTTAGGTTAGCCATGAATAAATACTGATAGCACTAATCCTAAAAATCATAAGTATGATAAAAATAAATATTCTGACCTTGAGGCGAGTGAGTAATTGGACATGAATTACATTTGTCTTTCTGATAATGATGCAAAGCAGAATGGCAGAGCAAAGGGACATCCTGTATTTATGTGCTTCTATTACAATGGGTAATTAAGTGGAGTTGAATAGTTTAAGGTCAGACTGTGGTCCTTGCTCTTGATTTGTGCAGTTGAAGCAGCAGTGGCAAACAGAAATGTCCTCCAATGGTAAGGACTAGAAGCGTTAGTAAGGTACACTGGTTTGTACTCTGCCTAGTGTAGCTGCTTATCTTGAACTCAAGTGAGAATAATGGCTCTGTCACAAATAGTGAGAGATTTATGATATAGAAGTTAATATTATTGATTTCCTATAAATTTAGGTTTCTAGTTTCATTTTAGGTCAGTGGCTCCTAACCCTTATGAACAGTGATGAACAACTTTAAAATCAATTCTATAGGGTTGCTTCTCAAAGGAGGAATACAATCCTTTGAGAAGATAAACATTTGTGTGCCTACATATGTAATTTATATATTCTCTTTATTAGATTCCACAAGGTTCTTAGCACTTGAGCAAACCTTTCATTTTTTAGGGCTCTATGTGGCCTAGATCACAATCTCTTGATTCAAGATGTTTGGGTGCAAAAATGGCTTTGCATACTTTCCAACACAGAAACTAGGGCACACATAGATCCCTTTTTCTAGTCAGATGGTTCAGTGATACAGGCCTCTAATCCCAGCACCCTGGAGGCTGAGACATATATTAGAAGATAGCCTTGAGATACAAGAATATCAGGCCACCCAGTCAATGCTACATGTCAAAACACAATTTGAAAATGTTGTCTGAGTCTTGAGTCCCTTTCCACTTGAAAACTGAGGCAGAGAAATGTCAAATGACTTGTTCAAGGTCAGGACTGGCCTGCAGGGCATAAGACCTCTGTTGATGGACAGGGCCTTACTATATAAAGGACTCTCATTTTCCTGGGTGTTCTGGTGTTGTCAACTCAAAACTTTGGTCCTGCACTCAACATTAAGCAGATGTAGTGGGTTTAAAAAAACAGTGCATGAAGTTGGGAGGAAAGCAATGGGCACATTGGAAGGTGCAGAGATTGGCTATCATCAAAACACATCAGATTCAGGTATTTAAACTCTCAAACCATAAGAAGGATACATTGCATAACTATATGAAAAATTTCCAAGACTAAATAATGAAAACCAGTGAACAAGAGACCAGCTGTTGTGGCATATGCCTTAATCTCAGCACTAGAGAGTCAGAAGCAGGTGGACACTGTGGTCCAGGACAGCTTACCATCGCCTCGCAGCATGCTGTTTCTCCTCCATTTTTTCCAGTATCTTCACTTTCATCTCTCATGAATTCTTCTCTCCTTTATCACTTGGTTATTTTCCTTCAGTAGAAGCCCAACTCCATGAAGGCAGGGATTTGATCACTAACATACCCTTTCTCCGATATAATGCTTGGTATGTGCCCAGCCTACATAAATACTGGTCAGTGAAAAAAATCCCACCCAGATATACTTAACACATGCCCAGTTAACATTTTTAAAAACCATCACACAGTCCTTTATTATACACCAGATTATACATGGAGAGAGCTCAGAATTCTTTGAGGTAATCCAATAGGCATGTCACTCTTAAGATAAGAAACTATGGTTTTAACTGGAAGGAAATAGATACTGTAATTAAAGGAAAAGGTTTACTATTGCGATCATACTAGATTATTGGAAGAATAACGGAAGATGAATACCTGTCACTCCTTAAATGACTAATTAAGTACAAAGAGGTACAAAAACTCACTGTATCTCACTTAATTTAGCTGTACCTCAGTACTAAATGTGTACTTCATTCTACTGAAAAGGAAACTGAGAGTCAGAGGTACTTCATCTCCTCACCCAAGATTCCTCAGTTAGCAGGTGATGAATATGTGAATAGGTTGTCTGAAGTGTTGGTTATTATTAATCATTGTTAAAACACACCAATTTTAGTAACTCATGACCTCAACTCTTTCAGGAATAAGGATAGAATATTCCTCATTCATGGTGATACTCAACTTTTCTCACCATCTCTGTTTATCTTTTCTTGGAATTCTGTTGTCTTTGGTGAGAATTAAGGAAAGGGAGTGGGGTGGGGAGTCATGAGGCAAAGCAGGTCAGCTTCCTGCCATATTCACTTACCTGGGATTTATGGTACCAAAACTATTTGTAAGCTGCACATGGGGATACTCATAAACTGGATGCTATCTGTCCTCAAGGAGGACCTTGCTTCCTGTAGGAAGCCCAACATGTAGCCATTCCACAATAATGTCCTTTCTGTGACTAATCTGCGTCCCACACGTGGCTCTATGATACATAGAATGATACCCTAGTACTCCTGAGGCATTTAGTCTAGGAATGGAGCCACTAGCTTGGATTAGAAAGGCCCAAAATCAGAAGCTAGATTGTAAGTTACTGGAGAGGAATGGCAGGTTTTGTTTGAGCCAGGTTGTTCTCAGTGTTCAATGTAGCTCCTAATGCACAAGTCACTCAATCCAGTAAGCATTTACTAGAGAACTAGGCCAGTCAGCTTTTTGTTGCTGTAAAAATAGATCAAAGAAAATCAGCCTACAAAGAAGACTGGTATATTTTGGTTCACGCTTTCATAAGTTTTGGTCCATGATCATTTGGCCTGGTTGCTTGGAGTGGAGAACAACATTATGGTGGTCAGTGTCTGAATGGAAAGGAAGCTGCTCATCTCATGGTACCTAAGAAGTACAATAGAGAGAGGAAGGGATGACAGGTCAATATCTTTTAAGAATCTGCCCCAATGACCTAATTCTTTTTCCTACTAGACCCTACCTGTCAAAGATTACATCATTTCCCATTAGCTGTATACACTGGCCATCAAGCATTTGGGAATCTTTAATATTCAAACTATTCCAAAGACTGGGGAGTCATGGGGAAATGAATATTCATTGAATGGGTGTTAGAATGATATTTGGAAGACAGATGATAGTTCAAAGATGATTCTGAGCCCCTTTTGATTAGAAATGTAGGAGCTAAAAGGACAGCTGAGAAAACTACAAAGTAAACTAGAGGCAGGGATCCTTTCACAGTTGGCAGAATGAAGAAGCAGGGAAGGATTTTAGAAGGCATGCTGTGAAGTCCTGGAGTACTGGCAGCAGAAATCAACACCAGCAGACTTGTGATGGAACAGTTTCAGTCAGAGCTAAGTCTGTTGCAATGACAGGGGAAGAGGAGAGGCTAGCATTTAGGACCAACAATGAGAATTCTATTTATTTCTTAGATCCACAAAAGAAAAAAAATTATTACTTCCATTTTGCAGATGAAGTCAAGGTTTATGAAGGGTAATGATACCCCTAGGTCTTATACTTAACCAGGTACACAGCCAGAATTTGAGCCTAATCTAACTGGTCCTGTATCTGAAAAAAAAAAAATACAAATGTTGCACTGGATTGAAATAACAAATTAGTTAGATGCAGGATTGCAATGGAAAAATACTAAATGGGCTTAATGTATACTACCCATTGTTCCCAATTCCTACAAGGCTTCTGGCTTTTTACATATTTCTGTAAATGGCCTGCCTCTGATCAGGTGATTAAGAAAGAGCCACCGGATGGGAGGTCTTAAATAAGCAGAGCTCATTAAATCTCATGTTTACCTAATAAAATGTTATCAGGAAAAGTTGTGGAGTAAAAGTGAGGGAAAAAGGAGAAAGAAAAGCAAAAATAGGACTAAGCTGAAACTGACATTTGGGGCCTTCTGTAAACACAGAAACAGGAAATCAGGGGATTCACATTCCATCCAGATGAGAGGAGTCCAGGAAGAGGGAAGGAGCAGTAGGGAAGATAATAGGCTCCACTCTCTGCCTTCTGCTTGGAGCTGGGCCTGAGCGGGAAGTGGTGAGGAGAGCCATCTGGACTGAGTAATTGAAGGATAAGGGGGCTCAGAGACATTTAGGACCAACATCCCGGCTCTTATCAAATGAACCCTGTAGCTCAAAGTGGAGGCATTTCAGTGTCCTTGTGGGGATGGAGAACGGAACAATTTCCAAGATAGGAGCCAGGGATAAACTGGTGAAGAATAGACATGACGCAACTTGAAGGTAAAAAAGGCATAATATGCTATTGCATAACTGACATTATACATATAGAAAGTAATTTTGATTCTTTATGTTGGGGAATGGCAACCACTGGTCCACAGGCCAACTCCACCTTTGTCATCTGTACATGTAGTAGAGTACTACATCTGTAAATGTAGTAGAGTCACTCTCAATTTTATGTGTCAGTTATGGAGGCTTTCATGCCAGAAAAACAGGTTTGGAAAGTGTCATGAGAGACCACAGGTCTCAAAGACTGAGACATTTGTCATCAGCTAATTAGACAAATAATAATAATAATTAATAGTAATAATAATAATAAAAATCTGCTGACCCTGCTGAAATGACAAAATATTGATGGTGATTTTTGTAAGTGTAGAATTCTATTTTTTAAAAGAACTGTTGAATTTATCTTTTGCTTTCTTTAGGGCTACATTTTATTTTATTTTTTATTGAGTATAAAAGAGGCATTTAAAAATACATGGCTACAGATGAGAATGAACATGGTGTTCTGACCTCACTCTGCTCTGAGTTCAGCTATGCAAAGTGAGTTGTTTTGCTTACATGTCTCTGAGAATTAGGAAGTCCCAAAGCAAAGTCCCAGGGCGTGATGACCTGCTGCAGTCTTGCAGCAGTCCCTCTCAAAGGTGGCTGTGTGGCTGGGGATTCCCGGTGTTTTCCACACCTTAGGCAGGGTTGGCCAAAGTACACATGACATGTCCCTCACATAAGAGTGAAGGAGGCATGTGAGATAATGGAAAAAAGGTTCCTTTCCATAGGCAGTGATCTGAAGCTTGCCTCTAGAGATAGCTTTTGGACATTGAGGGGATGCTCAACCCCCTTTGAGCCACAGTTTCCTAGTCTTCCAAACTTATGGTTTGTACCAAAGCATAAACCATCACCCACTGATAGTCGATGCTACCTCAGATGTCCTCCTGACCTGCAGTGCAGCTCCCTACTCTAGAATTGGATAGCTCATTAGTGAGGAACCCTGCTTAGTTCTTCACTGACTGAAACATCCTGGTTCTCATAAAATCAGCCCTGCAGTTCAAAGTGGTAGCATTCAGTGTTTCCTGTGTTTTCTCCAAATGCATTTCTGAAAGTTACAGGCCATAATGGAAAAAAGAGTCCCTCTCTCCCCCATGAGCCTCTGAGGCCACCCACAAACCATGAGAACTCTATCCCCAGGGAGATGCTACGTCTACCTCTCTCATGTCACCAACTCTCATCCCCTGTAGTGGCTTTAGTTATCTGTGGTAAATTCCCTGAAACATGTGCCATTTCACAGATTGTTCGAAGACATTTGGTCTCTATGGGAAAGAAACATAAATCTGTTTGCTATGCTTCAGCTACCAAGAAAATGTCCTAAAATAGCTAGTCAGTTCACCAGAAGAAAAATTCAAATAGATATTTTTCTTTTTAGTTCATAGTTCTGGTTTCTGTTTTCAGTGGGGATTTTATGGGAGGGGAAACATTGACTCCCGAGAGCTGAACATTTTGAGACAACAGAAGTGGGGACACCTACGGACCTTTTCACGTAATCATTTTCCAGCCAGGTACAGGTATCGTTCTCTGTGTGGTTAACATGGGTTTTCAGTGTGTCATGGGCAAATCATTTCTTTGGAAGCGCACAGTGTGGCAGGTAAGAAAGTTAAAGCTACAGAACTTTCATAGAGAAATTGACAAAGAAAATAATTGTGACTGCATCTTTTCCTCATAAACATATTCTGATGGGCAGCTTTGGTCTCTATGATCTCAGCACCTACAACTTGCTTCTTAAGATCCCTCCACACCTAGAATCCAAAGACTTTTCCTTAGTGAGGATGAGAAGCTGACACTTGTAATATCAGCCCTTGAGAGACAGAGGCCAGAAAATCACCCAGAATGCAAAGCCACCTTGGGATACATAGTGAGTTCCAGGACACCAGAGGGTGACCTTGTCTTAAAACCCACAAAAATGAAACAAAGCAAAACAAAACAAGATGTTATCTCCAACCCTGCTTCACAGGTTGTGACAAGCTGGTGGAGATGACTCCATTTCCTGTCAGGTATCAGGAGTCTAGCAAAGGTCATCCATATGTCCCTGTCCTCACTTTCCTACATTTTCATTTCCCTGGGTGATCCCAAGAGCTCCAGTCAACCCTGCTGTTCTGATGAAAACACATCGACTGAATGAATGTAGATGTAAGGATGTACTGGAGTCCCACAGGGATACTTTCTGAGTGACTTTGGGGGTTCTGATCTGACTGAAGCTTGTATGAGCTTTTAGAGTCCCGTATCAATTCACAATTTTACTTTAAAGTCAGTTGATGGTTTGAAATTCAAAACATCCATGGGGACTGCAGCTGTCTTTAGTGTCAACAAGAATCAAAGAAATAGAGCAAGGTGGCTCAGACCTGTCACCTCAGTACCTGGGAGAAGCAAGATCAGAAGTTCATGGTTGTCCCCAGAGGTACAAAAGAGTCTAAGGCCTGGGCAATGTGAGAACCTGTTTCAAAGCAACTGTGATAAACAAAGAGTTCCAAATTCACCATATGTTTAGCAGTTGAGGTCTCATGGTTACAAATCTGTGGTACAAAGATAAGGCTGCACTTGCCTTGCTGGTTGCTTGTTTTTCCCTAACTGCATAGGGTTGAGCATAATAATAACAATATCAACTTCATAGGAGGGCCGCCCCCTGTTGGTCACTACAGGGACTTGAGTTTGCATTAAAAGTGCAGATGGGGAGTGGCTGACATGCAGAAAAGGTGGAGGGGCAGCTATCCTCTACAGCGCAATTGTTCTCTCTCTGTCTTGCCATTTCTGACCTTCAACTGCCACCCACTCCATCCGGTGGCTTTTCTTTACCCTTCCTTGGAATCTGTGTGGAATTCACATGAAAGAAATCCCTCCTGACCTGTTTTCCTTTTATCACCAAATAGTTTATATTAGCATTTAAACATTTACTTAGAAGTTTCCTCCTTTTTATATGTTTGTTCACTAAACAATATTTTGGGTAGCAAGCACACTGTCACATAAAGGAAGACCAACAAGCCATGTTTGTTATTTTCACAGAACTCAGAGCCTTACATAACCCTATCAGCTCATGGCCATGGGATGATCATAGCGACTGCTTCAGGAGACCAGTCAATATACCCGTTTGACAGGGGAGGCAATTGACTAAACAAGGAGAACTGTGGAGGGTCTGGGATGAAAAGTTACTGCTTTCCTGTGAACTAAGCACCGGGACCCCAATGATGGAGAGGCCCTGAGAGAAACAAGAGTAAACTGGTAGGAAACTGAAACATAGTAGAAGGCCATTAGCTTCCTTCAAAGAGCAGTGAGCAGCTTGAGCTCTGATGAGCAGAGAAGGGATCAGGGGAGGAGGAAGGAAGATGAATTAATACCCTTGACTCTAGGTTCCCCAGTCTCTTTTAAATGCTTGGTCATTTTTTGGACAGCTTTCAACCTCTAGGAAACACTCTGGAATTCCAAGCTAGGCAGGGTTTCCTTTGCAGGTTGGGCTATTGTAACTTTACGAGAAATTGTTCAAAACTTCCTCTCACCGGTTATAAACCAGTCTTTTGAATGAATTCCTTATTCATGAAGTGGTTAACCCTTCTCCTTTCTGACTCATACTTTGATACTACTTAGCTTTTAGAGTAAGGTACAGCCTGGGGCACCTTCACATAAACATACATATCTGCATCCTTTCATGATAAACATTAAGAGACTCATCTATGCATCAACATACATGTATAAAATCAAACTCACACCTATATAATTCTGTGTTCACACTCACTGCCGTGACTTTTCCTCTTCTGGATGAGGAAATAGACTTAAAATATCCAGACATCCAAACATGCATAAAGAGATGTTTCTTTTTCTGAAAGAAGCAGGAAGTCCTGATGGTGCCCCTGCTCTTTTATCTCTTTCCATTACTGGCATATGGAGATGATGCCTCCATCAAGTGGGTGGCAAAGTGGAAAGGCACTTGCATTTCAACCCTTGATAAAGTGTATGTAGTCTCCAAAGGCATGATCTGCATAAAGTAGGAAATGAAGACTGGTTGGATGGCAGTAGAAAAAGACAAAATATCCCTAAGAATACTCCCCAGCCAAATCAGCCTCTCCTCCTCCTTCTCTTCCTCTTCCTCCTTCTCTTCCTCCTCCTCCTCCTTCTTCCTCTTCTTCTCTTTTGAGAAGAAAATAACTTTATTCCTAGAGTTGGAGACTGAGAGTTTATGTCTGTCCTTAGAAAGTTCCCATTCCCTCATGGAACGTCATTATATATTGTGACAGTATCACAGAACACAATTTTCCCTTACAGAAGTTCTGCATATGACAGTTTTCATAGTTGGGCTCTTAGACATTGCTTAAGCACACAAACATGCTCAGATTTAAAGGATTTGCAGTGTTCATAATTGGTATTTCCAGACTGATCCAAGACTGTAAGCACAGTTACAAAGGTACCATCAATACCCATCTCCCTCATCCCTGTCTTACTCTGCCTTCCCTCAGATAAAAGAGTGGTAACAGAAGTATTTCCTAATTGTGGTTGCTGATTTCATCTAATTTTTATACTCTGTCACTCATGATAGGTAAATTAACTTCTGCTGTATTTCAGACACTTCTTGTCTCTGTAGAGGCTCCAAGATCCTCGGGGCCACAAGCCTCAGCCTAGAGTCAGAGGTAAGCAGAACAGAACCCCAAATGCAGCCTGGATGAGCCATCACTGCTGGCAAGCTCTTCTCTGCTGCTCCCTCTCAAGTTCAAATCCAAACTAGCAAAGCAACTTGCTCAAATAGGCCATAATTATTTGTCCTTTCTAAGTTTATAAATATTTGAATGGCTTTCAGTTAAGTTTTTTTTTTTTTTTAAATAAAGGTAGTCATGAACATTTTGGCCATGACTTTTAATACATTTATTATCAGTATATGCCTAGGAATGGAGTTTCAAAGTCATAACATAGGCAAATATTTAACTTCAATAGGTGTTTTCTAGGTGTTTTCAAAGGAGTGAATCCGGTTCCCAAACAGTGCAGAATGAGTTATGAGACCCAGTCCCACTTTATGTTTACTATCACTTGTTTTTCTCAACCATTTTTAAAAATTTAGCCAATCTAATAAATATATGGTCCAGAACTGTTTCTTTTATTTTTTGAAATTATAATATAATTATATTATCTCCCCCTTCCCTTTTTTCTTCCAAACACATCAATATACCCCTCTTTACTCTTTTCAAAATTAATGACCTCTTTTTTATTAATTGTCACATATACATCGATTTTACCTAAATACATGAATACAACCTGTTTAGTCTGTGCAATGTTACTTGTACGTATGTTTCCAGGGCTGGTCATTGGTACTGAATAACCAATTGGAATGCTCTTCCCCAGGGAAGAGCACTGTCAACACTCCTTAGATTCCTACAGTCCTTTGTGTAGGGTTGACGCCTCATGTTTCCCTTGTCCACTTTGGCATGTCCATTATTGTTGTTCTTGTTCAGATCACGTTTATGCAGTCATGTTGGGAAGACCTTATAGGTGTAGCTTCTAACATTACTAGGAGACAAAGCCCCAGAGTAAACTCCCAAGTAAACTCCCTGATCCTGTGGCTCTCCTAATCTTTTTAAGCCCCTTTCTGAAATGTTTCCTGGACCTTAGATGCAAGACTTGAATGTGAGAGATGTATTATAGATGTATCCATGGAGGCTGGGCTCCATAATTCTGTCTTTTGGTTGGTTGTGTTTGTTGTTGTTGTTGTGGTTGTGGTCTCATTCTGTTGTAAAGGGAAATTTCCTTGATATAGGGTAAGGACTACATTTATCTGTGGGTAGGAGGACAAATATTCAGAACATACTTAGGGGTTATCCTGATTTAGTAAAATGATGGTTGTAGGTTCGCCTCTAGGATCTATAACTTCACTAGCCCTGGGTAATTGGCTAGGTTTCTGACAACAGGCATGATTTTGATTGGTTTTTGAAGCAAGACTTCACCATGAAGTCTCTGTTGGTGTTTATCTTGAAGCAATCCTCAAACCTCAGCCTCTTGAGTACTGAGATTTAGGAGTAAGCCACAACACCCAGCAATCACTGTATTTTTTAACCCATTTTCATGACCAGTGATCTACATGTAGTGTCAGTTTTTGTTACCATATTTAAAGTGGTTATTTATCCTTTTGATATTAATTTGTAGGAGTTCTTAATGTATTCTTGGTATGTATCCTTTATCCAACAAGTACATACAGGATAGCAAAAGTCTCCTCGGGGCCGTGACTTGCCTTTTTACTTTTTGTATCCTGTTAAGAAATACCTGGTATCTATGGACAGAAGAGATGACTCAGTAATTGAGAGCATCTACATAGGTAGCTCACAATTACCTATAACACCAGGGGAAATCCACACCTCTGTCCTTCACTGGAACCTGTACTTACATGATCAGATACCCCCACACACATATAATCAAAATGAAAATAAATCTTAAGCAAAAAGAAACACCCCGTATCTCAATGTATGAGCATGGCATCTATTTTTCTGAGAAGATATTTTAACTACTTATATTTGCCATATATTCAGCCTGTGCTGAATTTTTATGTAGCATATGAAATACAGCTGAGGGTTATTTTTTTTCTCATTCAGCCACTCAAGAGCTCCATGGATATAGAACATTGTATTACCCTTCTGTAATCCCTTCTGTATTACCTTGGTATTATTGTAGTAAATCAGATGATCTTGTACATGTGGCTTTGTTTGTTTCTGAACTCTTCAATTCTGTCAGATTGTTAGTCTATTCCTATTCCAATATGCTTGTGCTGCATTAATGATCCCATGATCCCACTATTCATTTTTTTAATATAAACTCTATATTCAATAAGTTTGTTAAATTCACTTATGTGTTCTGATACTTTATAAATTCTTTGGGGTTTTCTTCTTATAAAATAATATGGTAGCTGAATAAGAGAGTTTTATTCCTCTTAAAATATATGCTTTTTATTTTTCTTATCTTATTGTCTTAGCCAGAATTTGCATACAATTAATGAGAAATGATGATAAAGAAAAAATAGTTTTCATGAAAGGAAAACAGAATGCAAAATACAGAAACTGAAGGAATTAAACCCACTTTCTCTGTTTCTGTAATTGAGCTAAGGAGAAAGGAACCTTTCTGGAGAAGGCTTTTGCTTAGTTTTTAGATTGGTGGTTGCATTTCAAAGCCTCTATTACCCAGGGATGAGCTGATTATTCAGTCACTGTACTCTCCAGTGCCCTGTGATGTCATGGTCAGACCATGAAGTCCCTTTCCACTGTAGTCCTCTGCAGACGGCACAATTCCTTCAGCTAGTGTTCACTTACTACATAGACTGTCTACTCCTCTTCCAGAGGACCTGATTTCCTCCCCCAGAACTCACATATGCTGACCTATAATGTCCTGTAACTCTATCTCCAGAAGAAGCAGAAGCCTCTGGTCTTTGAGATACCTATACTCCTATGTCTATACCTAGTCGCACACACATAATGCTTTTTTTTCTTTTTTAAATCTATTTTTCTCATTTAACTAGAACCTGGAAGGTATTTAATCTTAGGATTAAGGCAGAAAAAAAAAACTTATTGAAGACCCTAAGGTTTTCTTGTCAGTCACCCTCAGGCCACTGAATTTTGATCCTCTTAATAATCCTGCTACCATTACAAACAATGTAAGGCCCTCTCCCCCAAAGCATATTTAAGGAGGTAAGAACAATAGCATTGCATGCTACATTTATCTCTTTTAAGATGGAAACTGTTCCTTGAGATTCCATTGAAAACTTTCCCTGTATGTCCATGATAGGACTCATATCACTCAACTGTTCTAGAACATTCCATCTGCTTTGAATACACTCTTGTGCCTGTTTTACGTGACACATTCCAACACAAATTTAAATCCCACTCAGATATCTCCACCTCCTCCCAAGGGCACAAGAGTTTATTAATACTTTTCTTTGAGGTCACAACACTTTTTTTTTGAGGCCTCTTTTCTTTGGAATACTCTCCTACTTTTCTCTTTGCTGGATACTTCTTGCACTTCAAACTCAAGACTCTCCTCAGAAAGCTTCAGTAGGTCCTCTTGTGGAGTTTTGCTAACACTTGTCCTGTTTTTCACATTCATCCACATATTGCTACAGCTTTGCATTTACCATCTGACATTGTATCCTTGGGTCCAATTCCACTCATAGACTGCAAACTTCTAGAGAAGAACCAACAGTGAGTGGGGGGAAAAAACCTGCCATAAAAAGGAGAACCATGATGGGAGATTCCTGGGAAAATGTGATCTAAGAGCAAGCATTCCTCCAGTTCAGACTATTTACTTACTAAAGAACAGGGATGTGAAGAGACAGTATGAACCAAGGCAAAGAGACACAAATAAAGCTA
The DNA here is from genome assembly GCF_903995425.1 of Onychomys torridus. Lineage (NCBI taxonomy): Eukaryota > Metazoa > Chordata > Mammalia > Rodentia > Cricetidae > Onychomys > Onychomys torridus. The sequence goes on along the minus strand of NC_050458.1, from coordinate 27,368,917 downwards.
GAATCTTTGGTGAGTTACAGAAAATTTGCATCATTAAATAACAAAACATGAGGTATTCTATCTATACATACCTACCTACATGTATATAGGCACACATATATACATTTTTAAAACTTTTTGTTAAATTTATTAATTATCCATACAATTTTCTCTTTCACAAGTTTGATTATTTAATGGTAGGAATTCATAGTAATTAAATTTTGTTTTCTAGTATCTTGACTAGCCCATGATCTATTTAGCAGGTATTTGCTGATAGCTTACTCAACAGATGAAAAGAGATATGTGATATTTGGTGATCCCTTGGCAAATGAGAAGATGGACACTGGATGGACCCTAAGCAGCAAACAATTTGTATAAAGACACATTGGGGTTTGATTGACTCTGGGTATCATCTGAAGACCCCACTCCTCTTTTAGGATTTCCCTTTGCTATGTTCTATAATAGGCACTTCTTTCTTTTTTTCATATTTTTTATTAATTCTTTATAAATTTCACATCATGCATACCAGTCCCATTCATTTCCCAGTCCTTCCATATCTTCCCTCCATTCCTGTAACCTCCTCCCAAAAGAAAATAAAAAATAAAGTAAATAATGATATTAATAGTAATAATCATCATCATCATCATCATCATCATCATCATCATCATCTCTGTGTAAACTGAGTTGTATCACACAGTATGTTATTTTATCCAAACAGCTTGCCATGGAAATGCTCATTGAAATGAGTCATTGGTCTGGTATGAGGCCTCTGACTTCTGTTACACCATCCATACTGGACCCTCACTGAGACTCCTCTCAGATATCCAGCAGTTGCCCTGAGGCATGGAGATCCTGCTGCTTTCATTCCTCATGATTAGCCCCTTCACATGCTCTAGCAGCTCATAGGTAGATGTTGGGGTTGGCCAGTTCAAAGCCCTTGATCTCAACCTGGGCAGTAGCTGAGTTGGTTAGGCTAAAGCTGACATGACTTTTAGTTCTGGTTTCTTACTTATCAAACATTAAGTCTTGAGTAAGTGTTGAACCCTGGTGTCCTCATTTATCTATTGCAGATAATGTTATCACACAACATATACATGGCAACCACTGTGTGACATTGTATAATATATCCAGTGACTTCATCCTTGGGAAGGAAGGGAAATCATTTCCTGTTGTAGCTCACTCAACATCCCTCAGTCAGAACATGTAAAAGCCAAGTTTGAAACTGTTAGGGGAAGGGCTGCAAGCAGTAGGTGCTGTTAGATGTGGTAGGAGATAGTTGACTTCCTCCTGGGGGGCCCAGTTAGCAACAGGCATGTTCCTTGATAGCCAAGTTCAGCTTTCAATTTTAAAACTCAGAAATCTGACAAAAAGTTAACTACAGTTTCTTTCAGACAGAACACATCTTTCCCACATTTATTTCTGTTTATTTAGGCAACATTCAGTGATCTTCATGGTAGCTTTGCTCCTTTCTATGCATCCTTGATAAGCAAGGAGGCTCAGAACTACTACAATGTGTGCCATTGTGTGCCATCAACTTTGCCAAAGACTTTAGTGAAGTGGAATCTAATGGAACTTTAATTTAATTTAATTTCATCACAACCCCGTAAAAAATATGATATGTCCCAGGATCAGTCTCTGGCTTAATTCATCTCCTGTCTCTGTCTCTCCCATGAAGTTATGTAGGTACACCACAGGTCTTACAGTGCTTCTCGGTCATGGCTCCATTGGCATACACAAGATACTTCATCCTTTTCTAAGTTTCTGTTCTAACACAAAGGGGAAAACGAAATAAGTCAAGAGTGTATGAGTATGACATTTCCTTTTGTGTTCTTTATTCTCATAACCTTTCAGTTTCCTTATTAATGTTGCCAGAATAAACTAATGAGTGGATTTGATCAGTTGGACTCTAGTGACCCAAAGTAAACTGTACACTTCCCTCCTCAGAATAGAAAGGTGGGATATTAGTCTTTAAATTTGTACACTCTAGGGCCAAATTTCCTGTATTCATTATCTTGCTCCCACATGTATTGATGTCTATGAAATACCTTAGCATGTTACATCTCAGCATCTTTTCCAAGAAAATTCCAACTACAGGAAAATACTTACCAGCATTTGTGATTCTTTTGTATTCCTTAAGTCATCTTGGTGCTATTCCATTGATTCCATCTTCAGTAGGTTTTATAGCAAACCACCTTAATTTTCTTTTGTTCATTCCGTGGCTTCTTGCTACATTGCCTGCTGTTGAATACCACACTCCTGCTGCTGGAAACTGTACTCTTCACTCAGCCACACATTTTGGCCTCCCTTTAAAAAACTCTCTTCCCTCCCACATTATCTTCTTTTCTTTTTATTTTTCTTTAACTATTAATATCTCATAGAAATATCTTTTTGACTCACATCTCTTCTGAGTATTTTCCCTCTTCCAATTTTTCATATTTTACCCACACAAGAGCTGCATGATTTATATTTTTTGTTTTACCTTTATCTCCATTTCAAGACCAAAATATCCAAATACCTAGGCTAAAGTACTTTCTGATCTCCTTATATACTTCCAAGAAGCATGATCTTATTACACAATGGCTTCTCCTAGTGTTCTAGATGGAAATTTAGAGCCATTTCTGGTTCCTTACTTACTTCTTCATGCTCATTTATCTTGCCCCATGAATTTTCTTGCCAAATATATTAGTGCCTTTCCTATTTTATTCTGTCTTCTTGTTTCTGTATCTGTAAGCCTCATCTTTTCTACAAGGGCTTTGGGAATGACTCAGTCAGTCCAGCTCACACTATGTGGTAGTGGATGCACTCACACTGGTCATACATATCTAACTTGATAATATGCAGGTAGTTGAAGACTTGGATGGTATTAGTTCTTTCAACCTACCCTTGAACACACTTGAGAAATTTCTGCATATGCACACAATGATTCACATGCAAGGATGTTCAGGATGGAATTGTTATTAACAACAAAACATGGAAGCAACAAAAATTATCAACCATAGGGGACTGCAAACTGCCCATGTTATTATGCTCATCAAATGAAAAACAACATTCCAATCAAAATGAGTGATGTAAATATTATCTGAAAACTTGAATACTGGGTTGAATAAAAGCAAACTGCAGAAAAAAAAAAAACAACTTTGAGTTACTTGATATCATTTAATTTAGAGTAAAAATCATGAATATTCCACACATTATTAACATTTACTTAAATTCAGAAATAGCATTAAAGCATGCATGAGAATAATAATTGTCCAAATTGAGAAAGAGGCTGCATTTGGAAAGAGAGTAGCATGTTAGGAGCAGAGCACATAAGATGTTTCAGCTACATCCAGACCATTTCCGTACTTTAAAGAAAATTTGAATGGAGCATGACATTAGATTAAGCATGAAAGGCAGTGCATGTCTGTTACTTCACTATTCTCTACAATTTCCTCTATGTGAAAACATTTTATAATTGAAAAAATATGGCAATGTTGCTCTTTGGCTGAAAATATGCCAATAATCTTCAATTGCCTATCAAATGACATCCGGATTCCTTGATGTAATTCTCTTTCTGACTTGGAGCTTGCCAATGGTAGTAGAAGTCTGCAGTTGCTATTCGAAGACCTATACCTTTTTGCTAGTAGCACTTGGTTTCTGCTTAGATACCTGTGTGGTTCTAGGCAAGCAGAATTTTAAATCTGGTACTTACTTTGTAGCATAAGTTCCTGTTTTAATACAAAACAACTCCAGTGTTTAATTTTGAACACAAGAAGGGGTGTATACATAGTGAGACTGAAGGTAAGTTCCCTTTCAACATATTGCCTTTTACTTTTGACAAATGTGGGAGACCAGAAGGTACCACTCCTTCCCCTCTTTTCTGGAATGAGCTATACTAGTTTAAATGGACTGAATCTCAAAGTATCTGCAATGCCTTGATTCAGTACAATGTTTTCTAATGTATAATCTATCCATTTTTCTAATGCAATATCATTAATAGGTAGGGTAAAGTAAGATGCTCCTTCAACAGAAACAGATGCTACTTCAATGACAACCAAACTCAACATGCAAATACGTACCTCTGCTAATAGTAAGCTTTAGCTACCAGGGATGCTGTATTCACCGACATCAAGTAGTTCAAAGGAAGAGTGCAGGCATTGTCTGAGGGCCCTCATGTGCCAGGTGTGCAGGTGGCTATCTCTAATGTGAATATTCACAGGCTGCAACACAGTGCCTGGGTACCTAATTGTAAGAGAGACTGATGATATAGATTAGCCCAGTGCCTCTGAGGAGGAAGAAAATAGTGGTTTAGAGAAAAGGTGACTAGTCTCTCACAGGTGTGAGAAGGAAAATGCTTAGTTAAACACAACTGATAGCAGCCATTCTATATCCCTGAGGAAAGTCAGACTAATGAACGGAAAACCCTAAGGGGACAGGTTACAGTGAGACAAACCATACCTCGAAGAACACCAGTGTTTCACGTACATTGAATTTAGCTAGGACACACCCAAATGTACACAGAGTATTAAGCACCAAGAGAACAGCATTGACAAATAGACAGTGCTGTGTCTACCTTGAGCTTATGCACTGGAAGGGCTGGAGCCAGTAAAGTAAGGCTAACCAGAACTGCTCAGTGCCTCTTTGCATTTTAGGAAAGTAAGTGCAGCTTCTCTATTGCTGTGTTTGTCCTGCTTACTGTCGCTTTAATCAGACAACAGCCCTACTAATATTTTTTTCTCCCCTCATCTCTAGCAAAGTTCTACTACTCCTACTGCAATGGGACAGAGACGCTGCTGCTACTACTAGCTGTTCCATGCACATTCATGATATTCATGATTACTGGATTCTGCAGACATTTCTCCTGTCTTTGAACTGCCTTCTGATACAATTTCACAGCCACACCCATAGATGTTTTTGTCACTCAAATAGACAGTATGTCCATAATGGGCTCTCTGGATGCTTCCTTACCTTCCATTTTTCGTTTTCTCTCTTAGAATGCATTTTCTTTCTCATTGCTTGAATCAGTTTAACTATGTGTATGTTATTGTGATACTATTTCCAATCATTCATGAATATTCTAAACAAAACAAAACAGTCTAGAGTCCTAGAAAAAGGTGTACCATTCTAGAAGAACATTTTAAAAATTTGTCTGCGCTACTACTCAAATCCAATTTTCAAACCCGAACCATCAGATATGTTGGGAGTTTGTTTAAATTAGCAGGTTTTAGATTGTATCCAAGATATTCTGAATTTTTTTTCTGAGATGGAGCTCAAAATATGTATTTTAACATTTTTCATTGATGGTTCACAAATATTCTTTCTCATCTTTATTTTTTCATGTTTTTGGTTTGTTTCTTTCATGAGACAATATAGTTAGAGTTTTCCAGGCACAGGGCTTGGTGGCACCTGGAGAGAAGCTCTCCAACTACAAGACAGTATCTCATTCTGTAACCTATACTGGCCTCAAATTTACAATCCTCCTGCCTCCTCCCTTTCCTAAATTACTGGGGTTATACATGTGTAGCACATGGTCTCAGGATACTCTCTGCAAACTTGCATGGTGAAATATGAAAGAGACTATATTCATTAAACTATAGAATTTGAGGGTTTTGCAATGACTTTAGACTTGGGATGAACTATTGTATGTTGTAGCTTCTGTAAGGGGATGCTTCTTCCTTCATAGAATGCCTTCCTCTCTTCTTCTCCTAACTTGTATAGGTAAAATAACCATTAATACCCAGAATCACTAGGAAGGCAGCTTGTATATTAGAAAAAGTTGGGCTAAATTAGTTATAACTAATTTCCATACAACATTATTTATTTATCATTAGTTTTGTATTTACCACTTTAACTTTATTATATATTTTGTCCCTATGAACAGAGACAGGGCCTCATATTTCATATCCACCCCTGGCCTAATGTCTGGTTTTAGAATATGCCCGATGTTGTTTGGACTTCCTTTCTTCATTTTATAAATAGATGAGCGTAATCGAAAATCCTTAGACTTCATGGGAGGACATTTATTTTCTATTGGTAAGCTATAATTTATCTTTTTTGTGATATCTCCTATTTAACTTTTTTTGTAATTAACTTTAGAGGTGCTTTATATTACTAAGGACTATATAACGAATTGGATATGTTAAAGGTGTAGGAGGTAGATGATTTTGCTCTTTGTTTTCACTAAATCTCTGTGGTCAAGTCCTATGTGTATAATTAGGAATGTAGGAACAGCATCGGTGGAAGAACTGAGTGAGGTAGTGAGGGCCCAAGAACTCTGCAAAGTGATGCAGGAAGATTCACCATAAAATTTGTGCAGCTTTCTATTTGTTCACGAAAGAGGACCACATTAATTTATACTTACATAGAGAAAACCCAATGGGTAGTGGCACTTCCAGAGGAACTGGAATTTTTGCCTATTTCTTTGTTGTTTAAGAAAGCTGGGGTGCTTCATCTCAGGGTTCTCCTACTTGCTTACCCTGCCTACTCTACTCATTGCTCTGCTGAGTAACTTTGCGACCCTTAATGTTGAGAGGAAAATAAATCTGAATGAAGAATCACAGCAGAGCCGTTGATGAATTAGCTTGGAGGAGCTCTTTAAGGTCTCGTTTTTAAAGCTTTTTGAATGATTGCTTTCCAATGGCCCCTTCTAAGAATTTTAATTTTGAGCACTGCATAGACGAACGTGAACACACACAAATCACTTGGTGTTCACCTCTGTTGAAGAAGAAAAGTGCTTATAAGTGAAACTTCACTTTTCAACTTCCCCAGTTTCCTGTTAGAGCTGAGGGTTTCTTTCATCCTTCCTTTAAAGTCTAGCGAAGTCTAATATTATAGATCCTGTATGTGTGTGCATCTAAAAAAAAGTGGGCACAAATCATTTTCTCAGTAGAATCGAGTAGGTAATGTGATTTAGACAAAGTTCAATTGAAGGGTTATTCACTATTTCTTTCCAAAATAGAAATAAAATGAGCTTTTTGAGGGAGATAATTTTTTCCCATAATAATAAGTCCTTGTTAAAATAATAAAAGGTTTAAGTGTTTATGAATTAACTTCATTTAATAGTCTAACAACTAGCCATTAGGCAGAAACTTTTTTTTTTTTTTTTTTTTTTTTTTAATGCTCAGATGTTTTGTAGACCAAGATAAGATATTGGCTTAGAAGGGGTTTAGTAGGTGAAGCAACTCCCTCAGTACAGCAAGTGAAATGGTTGGCATGGTTCCTAAGTCTCACACTCATACACGAATGCTAGCCAAAATGTTTGGCCTCTCCTCATCTGTTTCTCCAACTACAAAGGACCAATTAAGCACCATCTCAGAAGAGGGGACAGTGCATGTGAAAGAAACATTAGCTACTATAAATACTTTCAGTGTTTGGGGCTTTTAAACCCTCCTCCAAGCTGATTTTTTTTTTTAAATAATCTGTTATTTTGGATAATGAGACTAGTCCTAGATCAGAATGCCTGACTTAGAGTCTTCGCTATCCCAATGGCATGATTCCTGGTCTTGGTCACAGTATTTAATCATCTGTGCTTCAGTTCCCATACTGTCCAAATTAGCCAATCCCAAATAGTTCAAGTCATAAAGGCAATTGTGAATTGGCTGAGTCCTTGCAATGTTTATTACTGAAGTTTTGAAGTACAGCTAAGTACATCAAGGACCATCAGCATCTTCTCTCTCCCAGTTATAGAAAATGCAACCCTGAGAAACCCACACAGTACACCAGTCTGCGCATTTGCTCCTGCATGCTCTCTTAAATTGCCACTCATGGGAACTCCCTGGAGCATTTCATGACAATCTTGAATCCCTTATTATGTCAAATTCTCATTTCTCCTGAGTTTGCATATTTCAGTTGTGTTCCCTTTGTTACTAATGTACCAAATCCTTATGCATTTGCTGCAGTTTGGAATGGTCTCCTAGACAAGAGACATTAAAATCCTGGGGTGTGACAGGAGATGTAAGGCAAACTTCCTTCCTCGGCCGTTCAGGCGTGTTGAGCAATAGTCTACAAAATCATTTTCCCATCCCCAAATTTTTCAGATACTGGCTCTAAAGGGTCTGATAATTATGTGTAATGATTCATAAAAGGTAGTAATTTGATTGCTAGGAATCCAAGACGGTAGTGAGATGAGAGCTACAGTGATCTATTCTGGGGAAAGGACCATGTGAATGTTTACTGAAAACCTTCTATGTGCCAGGCATAGCATTCAATATTTTTCTATCTCTTATACTATATGATTTAGTCTAATGTGATACTTTGTTGTAATTTTCACCACAATTGGGTCAAGCAGGAATTGTCACTATTTTATAAAATAAAAAATTCCAAGAAACTACAGAGGTTAAATTACACATGACCTTTCCCCATCCTTATCAATTTTTGGTAACAAAAATTACCCCAGCTTCAATGGCTTAAGATATTTATTATCATGCAAGGTCTGCCACATCAGACTTGCTTTTTACATGTCTGTTTTCCATATGATAGCTGCTGCTATTTTTGATACTACGTGGAGCTGAACTAGGATGCATCTTATAGAGTCAGGGAAGTTAAGTTTACAGAAATAATAATAATCCAGGCGAGTGTTACTTACCTATGTAAACTCCCCTAAATTTCAAATCTCAGTGAAATAGACACTAGTGTCCTCATTTTATAAATGAGGAACTTTCTGAAAGGCATTTCACTCTTTCTCAATATTCAATTATCTATAATTGGAAAAACAAAATGTCCAACCCAGACACTGATTGTAGACTTGTGTTCCCAAGCTCTACTTCATAGAGCCTGAGGATTGGATTAGGAAGGAGTTTGCACACTGGCTGTCATACTACTTTACCATAAAATGAACATGATGATTGAAGAATGTCATTAGAATTGTGGTCCTAACCATCACACAGACCAAAGAAGAAAGAGATGGAAGAAACTGGACATAGGAAGAACAGACAGAGAGAGTGAGAAAGTGGGTCTAGTGGGAAAGTGAAACCTACTTAACAAAATAATAGACTGTAATCTAGAAGAACAATGTCCTCTTACTAAAAACTATGAATTTCTTCTGATTTTAGAACTTCTTTGTCCCATTCCATTTCTGTCTTCTTCCTTTCCCATAGACATGGCATGTCCCAGCTCCTCTTGCCATTAATTGTGGCCATGAGACTGGAACAAGGGGTTGGCATGGTTGTCCTGAGAAACTCTCCTACTTCCTTTTCCCTTCTATGTGACTGTGCACAGGAGACACACGTTTCAGATGATGGGGACTATTATCAGCTCAGACTCCTTAGCTCCTATATAGCACAGACACCTAGTCCAACACAAATGTTATTGACAGCCTTCTTGGGATGATACACAGTGATACAATGAAACTGCTGTGTTGGCCACTCATAAGTTAGTGTGTTTGTTATCCTACTTTATCCTCAAGTAGTATATTTCTAATCCACATCATGCTGAAATTAAAAGAGTATGTATACCAGAGCTCTTCTGAAATCTTTACTGTGGGATACTTCTCTTGGATATAACCATCATACTCTTTGAAGCAGCTTTTGGCCATGCAAGGCATATAAAGTCCTTTTGGACATACTTTGGCATGAAGTAATTATAAGAGGTCAGGGGAGAGGGAGGGAGGGAGAGAAAGAGAGCATAAGAGAAGAAGAAAATATAGTTGTTATCTCAGGATTTTCAAAAAATGCTTTTCCCATTGGGAATACATGATGTTCAGTCATATGTAACAGATAACTGAATTTATAAAATTCAAGTATTTTGAATTTATGAAGGCAAACTTTATGAGGTCAGCCTGATGAGTAACTTACATATGTCAAAAGTTGTATGTCAAACACAACAGCAGGAAATGGGTAGGTATATTTTTGACTCTCAAAGAGTACAAAGTAAAGAGGGCCCCTGATGATTGTCATGAAACTTAAGAGACGGGTTTGATTCTTTTTTCTTTTTCTAACAGAGAAGTTGACCTAAAATGCTACTCAATGGTGTGTTTCATTTCAGTCTACCCCCATAGTGTTGTTTCTCACAGTCTATGAAATGTGAATCCTTTTGGTCATCTTAAGAGATTTTTTCCAGTACTAAAAATATCAGGGACTTAACAGACAAATCATGAGTTTCTTTGAAGAGATACAAGGTTAGCCTTGGGAAATTCTCCACCTAATGGAAAAAAAGACCATTTTCACTAAACGGTTGTGGGACTTGTCAGTGATTCCTGTGGCCTCATCTCCTTGTTCCAACATAGATAACAGAAGATTATATAAATGTTTAAAAATGTGACCATATTAATCAGTGTAGGAGTGAACACCTTCCTATTTTCATGTGACTTTTTTCACACACTAAAAAAGACAAGGAAGAAATGTATATTTATTTTCTCTCATGTTGCTTTGGAGGACATTTATTGACATCTACTATATGTAGACTATCAGTTTTCTATTATAGAAATTGCATGTAGGTGAAGCAGTAATGCAGCTCAATGTCTGTCACTGAGCTAGGAAGTGTTATGGTAGGTCCACTTTCTAAACTATTTTGCTGTCATTTTCTTGTGCCAAGGGCATTGAAGGGTGCCCTTGGCCAGGCTGTATTATAATCACCAAAGACACACAGTTATAGACCATGTCCCTGCTTCCTGAAGATCATAGTTCAGAAGGAAAGTCAAGTTTTTTTTCTTTGATAGAGCTTCACCATGTGACCCAGGATGAATTTGTGATCCTTCCACTTCAACCATCCTGAGGTGGGACTCCAGCTGTGTACCACCATACCTTGTGGAAAGTCAGGCATAGTAAAATAACAACATGAACAAATACTTTCTTATAAAGCAGGATCAGTGCCACAAGGAAAGGGGATTTCGGAGTCTGTCATACAAGAACTGATCACCTGTGGTGGTGAGTGGGGATATGAGAACTAACATCTGGAGTGTAATTAAAAGTCAACTGGGTATCACATGAGCAGGGAAACGGTACCAAGAGAGTCAGTCTCTCTATTAATTGAGTCTGGCCTCTCCTTGAGACTGCTGTTGAATGTGGAAGCAGAACAAACTTCTGTTGTCCTTATAGAGGTTTTATACCAGGTAAAGAAGTCTAGTCTAACCTCCCAGAGGATAAGAGGACAATGCTCTCAAAGAGAGCAGTTCCATCTGATCCTCTGAGTCCACTAGTTGAAGGCTTCTACCAATGAAGAGCAGGCCCATTTTCAGCCATGTGTTCCCAGTCCAGAAGCTAGATCCTTAGTACTATGAAACTGATAACAGAAAACAGCCTGGGTTGATGGCAGCCCATATTGCTGACCATAGAATCTGGACCTAACAAGTACTGTCATTAAAAGAGTTCAGTAGTGATCTATTTCATAAAAGTTATTTATTGGTAGACCAAGGGAGCTGAGACTGAGAGTGAGGGAGGTGTTAGGAGAAAGGAAGGTAAAGAAGATGATGAGATATAATGGTTTAGCAGTGGCTCCCAACCTTCCTAACACTGTGACCCTTTAATATAGTTCCTCATGTTGTGTGGACTCCCCCACCATAGGATTGTTTTATTTCATTGCTGCTTCATAACATTGATTTTGCTGCTGTTAGGAATGGTAATGTAAATAGTGATATGTGCCAACCAAAGGGGTCAGTTGTGACCCAGAGGTAGAGAACCTATGGTTTAGAGGGAAAGATGGGTCCAAATCGGACAAAGTAAAAAGCCTCTAGTTTCTCATCTTAAAAAGTTTGAGAAAGACACTGGAGACAAACTTGGCTGGAAAGTGATTTGATTAAACTTGTATGTGTGCATAGATGATTTTGAGTTTAGCAAACTCACTGTTTCATGTGCTATACAAGGCAATGCAATAATCATTACATTATAATGCATTGCACAAACATGGCAGAAATTCAACAAACTCTAGAGTTTTCTCTGATTGGATCTTCAAGATTATCTCAGTCAAAGAAAATAAAATGACCCAGGTGTGGGGGAGAAGTCCAAAAGTAGAGAGTGCAGGGGACCAGACAACCACAGCCCACTTCAGTCTGAAACTTTTGAGGGAGTCTGTTTATAGGTGAAAAACTCATTCTTCCTACCAACATTTTCCATTGGAAATCTGTCTTTGACAAGTTTAATTGTAAATGAACTGACAGCTTCTATCGTCTTGACTCTTGAAGTAGAGTTCCTTGAATAGGCTAGCTGGCCATTAAGAAGGCACACACAGGGAAAGGCAGGTGAATCTATAAGCTGCCTTTCATCTGGGGCCCTGCAAAAGACTAGTAAAAGCAACCTTGTTGCCGAATAATTTATATCCACCAGCTTGGAACCTAGTGAGGTCACAAGTGGAAAGTCTTTAGCCAAGTGGTTTGTAAGAATGAACAGTAGTTGCTCATGAACTTAAAAAGACCTGAAAATCTGATAGCCATTTTATTTTGAAACTTGAATTTGGAGATGTGTCAAAGACACATCCTTAAGTTTGGAAGTAAGACATGCTTAGCTTTAAATCAGGCAATGCTGCTTACAACTCATATGATCTGATGCTTGAGAGTCAATTTTTGGCTAAATTTCTGAAACTAGAAATATTAGAGACAATAAAGTCACTTAGCACTAAGTATATGTTAAAAAAATGTGTCCAGGAAGTACCTGTTCATGACCATATCAGTTAAAGTTAGCACACTTCTTTGGAGATTCTGAAGATTTTTGGAAAATATATGATATCGTCCTAATCTCTTCATTGTGTATATTCAGGTATGCTTGAATTTTCCATGCAGATTTGCTATGGATTTGACTGATTTTTAAATAGGAAAAACATTTTTTTCACTGCATAAGCTTTAACTTTCTCTTTACTTCAATTCATTGGTTTTTTTTTTTTTAATGGCTGCACACTGTAAACCTTGGAAAATTTATAACAAAAATCTCAGTGGTGTTTCCATCTCCAGAGATTCTGATGGATTTAGCCTGAGTTATAGATATTTTGAAAAGATAAATTTAATAAAATACTGCATGAATAAATTGAGCTAAGAGCGTTTTAGAGGGTAAGGTAGTTAAAGCATAAACACACTGCTGGTGTACACCAATAGCCATTGTTGTTTCCAATACACTATACCCACTGTAGGACATGACATAGGATCTTTTCTTAATATTTTGGTCAGTTTGATAATTGGATATGGTCCTACTACCTTAGCAGTAAAATGCCTTTGTGATTAACTAAATAACACTTTTAGGTATATCCTGCAGAAAGTAAGTCTTGAGCCAAAGTAGGCGTCACAAGGAAGCACAAAGTTGTGTTTCTCTCTTCCTCAGTTAATAGTGACGGTGCATGACAATTTAGATATTTCCTTCAAATCACAGGGGTTTGGGACCATCTACTATCTCCTGTTGTGTGTCTCCTAATGTGACTTCTGTATGTCATTTTATAAATGTAGGTGTTTTCGCTTCACTCAAATACTCAGTCTTCAATTAGGGTATGCTGCCACCAGGTGGCAATAAGGGCCTCACTTGTATTTAACACCACTGGATGATAATTTGTGCAGTTACACATTCATTTATTTATTCATTCATTCATTCATTCATTCATAATTATCTGTGAAGATTAACATACTTAAATTTTAAATTTTAATTCTAAAATGTGAATTTTAATTTTACAACTTAACTTCCATATTTTAATAATAATAAGATCTATGTATTTAAGTGGGCACAAATGCCATACATGTATGTGACCCTTCATTTTATGAGAAAGAGTAGTTAAGAGAAATTAAAATCAAGATTAAAATTAAAATTTTATTATCCAAGAATAATTACTAAATACAGTCTAATAAAATACTTATATATTCTTCTATAGTCAAATTTTACTACTAACACCATTGCATATTACTATGGAAACTTAGACCAACATGATGTTAAAATTTACTCACAAGGATTCTTAAACATTCTAGCAGTAACTATTTGTTATTAAAGACCTGCCGATATGCATTCCATTAATGGTTTGATTTTGGCTGATGATACTCTTAATACATCTTCTTTCATTCTTCCACAAAGATGAACTACAGGGGATTGGAGCATAGCTTTGTGCTTCTCCTTTCTATACTACTCCTCCTGACCAGCTGCTCCAGTTTAGAAGACAGAAACGTGCTTGGTCAAGGATCAAGTGTGAAAATGAAGTGATGGCTAGTTAGCTAGTTGTGACTTGAATGTTATGTAAAAGTCATCTTTATCTATCAAAATGAGTTGGAGCTCAATATCACCTGAATCTTTGACACAATGATTTTACTACAATAAATAAAAAAACCCTTAGGAATTATTCTTAAAACATGTCCTTTACACAACAAACTGATAATGCATTTTTGTATATGCTGTATGTAGACATTATGTTGAAAAACAGGAATCTCAGTAACTTTCTCCCCTCTCAGTTAGCATCACTGATGGCAGGAGACATTGCATAGACATACATCAAACTGTACATATATTTTTGGAGGTGGGGGGAAAAGTCCAATCTCTGAGCTGAGCATGAGACATACTTGTAGTCTTTTAGGTGATGCATTAGAATTCTGACCAACACTTGATGTTAATGGCTGCCCCAGGTCCTAATTAATTTTAACTGTCAATTTGACACAGCCTAGAGTTTCCTGAGAAAATATTTCACTTGAGGGATTACTCAAATAAGATTACTATTTATTATTTTTTTATTTATTATTCTATGGGCATTTCTTTGAGGGACTGTCATGATTGCTAATTAATGTAGGAGGATCCAACTCAGCACGGGCAGCACTATTCCCTCGGCTGGTGGTCCTGGGTTGTATAAGAAAGCTAGCTAAGAAGGAACCTGTTGAGTGAGCCAGCAAGCAGCATTCCTCTATGCTTTCTGCATCAAGTTTCTGCTTGCATTCTTGCCCTGATTTCCTTCAATGATGAACCATCATGTGTAAGTTTAAATGAACCCTTTATTTCCCTAAGTTGCTTTTGATCAGAATGTTCTATTGCATCAACAGACAGGAAACTGTTAGAACAACAACAAACAAACAACAACAACAACAACAAAAACCAAAACTCGAGAGGCAGGTGAAGAAAAGGTATTCATGGAGCAAATGTGAGAAACTTCAGAGAACTTCTGCAGCCTGTACAGACAAAAATAGGGATCATCTCTCAAGTGATGGTACTCCTATTGATAAAGAACATTTTCATTTCAACTTTAAGTTAACATTAACAGGGTCATCAGATAATAAATGTTTGTGTTTTTAGCTTCATGATTTTGGAGAACATTCTAAACATTCAGGAAAAACTAAAAATCAAGATCATACTCATTAAAGCTCCTGTTAGGTGTGACGTCCATTCCTGTCTACACAAGTTTTGCCTTGCACATGTAAGTTATTCAGTAAAAACTTATATATACACGTAAGCAAAGGTGACACATGCATAGCAGAGATGCCTCAAAGATTAGACTTACCTTCTGATTCCACTCCAAGTTGGTTAGGAATTTTGGGGGGATAAAATAGTTAGAAACAGAAGGAAGAGAATTTGGAAGGAAAAGGTCACAACAAAGAGAACTTTCTTGTAATCAGACCTTGCCTGTGCTTTGGAATCTTAGAGTCTCCTAAAATTTCTATGAAAACCCAAAGAGTGTGTTTATTTCTGATCTTCAGGCTATTGTGTTCGTTCTTCTAATGACCTCTATAGATATTCTGCTCTCTGAAGAATTTTGTTGGCTTTGAGGTGTGCTGACTGGGCTGCAGAATTGAGTTAATTACTATGAAGTATCACTTGGACACGAGGACCATCATTTCTAGGCTCCACTACTTGCTGAGTAGCAAATGAATCAACAACATCTGAGAGCTTACTAAAAGTTCTAAACCATAGGCCTTTCTCCGGACTACTGCAACATGACATGACTTACCAAGATCCCAAGGCCATTCTGACATACACAGAAAATTTGAGAAGCCTGAATTCTAGAGAAAGGGTAAGTGGAAGGCATTGAGCAGATTCATTAGTCAGACTGTAGGGAGATGCAGGTCTCTCTTTGTCTCCTGCCTAGAATTTTAACAGGAAGGACTTGCCAACTTAATTTGTTTGACTTTAGGACTGTGACTACATTGCTAGGATGAGGACAAAAAAGAATGAGACACAGGAGTTGTTGAAGCATTCTCAGCATTGATAACTCACCCTGTAGTTCCATGAATGCATGATTCTTAGAATTGTTTAACCTAAGGGCCTTACTGTCTTACCATGGTCCTGCCTGCCTGAGTATTCAGGTAGAATATTGGAAGGAATAACCCACATGTTTCCCCTCTTGTTTCTTTCAGTTTTGGTAAATGTCCTTCCAGTAGTGAGTTTTCTATATTTGTCTGTGAATGTCTCCTCTACTTTATCTATCTGCCTTTTGGGGTTTGACAGTAAAATTTGGGAACAGAGTTGATGAGGTCTTCCAGTCTCTTAGATGGACCCTGTAACTTTATCTAATTTACTAATTCAATAGCAGTAAAACAGTTCAAGAAAACACAAACCCTGCATTTTGTTTTCTTTTTTTAAATTATTGCTCCATGTTCATATAGACCCACATATATGTAGCAGGAGTCAGTTCTGTAGTCTAGATTTCCTATGAGAGTCCCACATTGAGAGCTACTTGGGTGTCTTTAGTTATTTGTAGCACTGACTTATTTTCCACAAAGACTTTACTCCCTGGAGCATAGCCCCTCCATTAGGACTCTAAAGGAGAACGCTGAGTGGTTATGGCACCACAATACCACAGACACTTCCCCAGGTGTGTGAACTGAGCAGGCTCCTACACATAAGACTTTCTGTTTTCCTCCTTTACAAAATTATAATAATTTGCTTTCCACAGAATTAATGAGAAGGCTGTATTAACAAATGTGTAGGACATGTACTTCATGAAATACTAGAGTAGCTGTTTTGGTTATTAAACCCTTAGTTGAGTTTTAAGAATAGTTTAGAAAATAATGATTCCTTTTGAACAAAAGAGGCCCCAAAGTCTTAAGGGTCTTCTCAACATGCCACAAAATGTCAGTGCTGGATCTAGTGCTTGAACCACAGGGCCAACTTTTCTTTCCTTCCCATCATGCTTTTCTTGCACACAGAGCAGACACATCATTTTTATGTTCTCTGACATTTGAATGATATCTCCTCTAGCCTCCATTTATTTTTCTAGGATTATATCAATAGATCTCAGAGTCAGTCTCTTGGAACCAAATGTCTTAACCAGCACGATTATTGATCAACTTCTTGCAGAGTTGGAGGTGAGGTAGCACCTGGAGTGAAGCAGTTCTTCTAATTTGCAGTTGAGGTGGATCAGCAAAATGTGGCATCACACTTGAACCAAGTAGTAATAAAACATCTTGGATCACACAAATGTTCTGTAGTAGGCTCATGCGGCTCCCCATGGACCAACAGGAACCTTGAGTACTTCAGTCAGATATTCTGATAAAACCAAATCCAACTTGGAATTGTCTGTGTTCAAGGGACATGGCCATTTCCAGATTAGACTTCTTTGCTGGAGCTGCCTGGAGCTGCCTGACTGCATTGGAGATTGTCTAAAGCTGATTCTCAACAGAGGCAGGATAAAGGTCAGGAGCACTAACCTTCTGGAATGAGTTATATCTGTCACATTTGAAGGCCTGTCCATGGTTCTCCTTTGTACTCAAGAATTACCTATGATGGGATGCCTTGCTCAGCCTTGATGCAGAGGGAAAGGGCTTGGTCCAGCCTCAACTGAATGTACCAGGCTTTGTTGACTCCCCATGGGATCCCTTACCCTTTTGGAGAAGGGGATGAAAGGTAAGTTAGGGGAGGGAAAGCTGGGTGGTGGGGGTGGAAGCAGGGATGGGAAGGGAATCTGTGGTTGATATATAGAATGGATGGAAAAATTTCTTAAATAAAAAATAATGTTCTGTCAACCCTTTCTGGTTTTCTTTTACAGAATCTAATCTTGGAATACCCAGAACTAGAGTGTTAATTTGATCTACAAAGATGATTGCCCTAGGCAGCAAATAATCCTGCCTCACATTTACAGACTGTTTCACTATATCTTTGAAAACCCCTTTCCAGTAGTCAGTGTGCTACCCAGTCATGTATTGATTCATTCTTCTACTAATTGTGTAATTAAAAATTTTATCGAGCATGTTTTATCATCTTCTATAAGCTGTGCTCCAATATTCACAAGAGTCACAGTGTTGAAGAACTCTTGTCTTTTTGAATCCATAGCTTTTAAAGACTTAGTAGACATTCATTTATCAGTATCAAATATTTTGTAAGCACCTACCATGCCAAATGGAAGGAAATATGGGAGAAATTAAAGAAAGAGAATGGGAAAAAGAATAGTGAATAGCTAAACCATTTGATAGCATGATCAGGAATGCTGTGTCTACTAAAGTGGTATTTGAGCCAAGACCTGAATGAAGCTATGAAAGATGTGGACATCTTGAGGAAGAACATTCTAAGAAGGATTACAGTGATCAAAACCTGAAAGTGAGAGTGTGTTTGAACTGTTTAAGGAGCCAAAAGGAAGTCAGTGGACTGTAGCAAAAAGGTTAGTTTAGATAATTCACTCTCCATAGCTTATGGGGATCAGAATTCAGGAAACAAAGGTTGTGAGAGAGAAGCAATATGCAGTAGTCCTCTGTGATGCTTTTCCAAGACAATGCACTTGGCTAGGCTGCTAGTAACAATATTGGTTAAGCTGTTTTGAAGATCAAGTCATCAAAATTCTTAGAAACTCAGATCTGTAAAGTAAGAGGAAGAAGTTAAAGGTAACTCCATAACTTTCAGTAAAAGGCATAGGATGAGTAGAACTCTCATTAACTGACATAGGTCAATTAACTAAAAAACTGAAAAAAAAAAAAAAAACAGTAAAAATGCAAGGTGATTTGATATCCCTGAGTCCAAGAATGCTAGGCCCTGTAAACCCTCAGCTGTAGGCTGGTCTCCTATTTTATAATTTTATGCTTTCTTATTCACCATGGTCCTTCTTATCATAGAGACATTAAGACCAGTCTTATTTTTAAATAATTGGATTTTCTAGAAAAGTACTAGAACTAGGGTATTATGTAATGAAAAGAGATGAGCAGATTCATGGTATGGAATGCTCATTTTGGCTGTAGGATGAAGCATGTTTTGTAAAAGTCTGCAGTTATTAAGAGTGAGATGGTGGTGACTTGGACCACAGTGACATGACAATGGGATAAGCCTGATGTTGCAGAAGCATTTTGGAAGCATTGAATTCTCAGGGTCAAAGAAGTAACCTACTTGCCATGGCTTGGCTGTAGTTATTAGGCCAGAGAACAACTCCATCAAGGCATAGAGGAGAAAGAGAAGTGGTAAATTGCTTATACAGAAGCTTATACAGGAGGAAGTTAAATGTGGTCTTCAGGGTGGGGCCCTCAGAAGATGATGAACCATTTCCAGGAAGAGATGATACATTTCTTTGATGTCCTGGTGGTTTTTAACTTTTTCTACATGAAGTTCAACATTTTTTATCTAAGTATTCCTCTCCACAGCCTTCTTTCTAGAAAAATCATTTAATAATATTCACTTCAGCCTTATTCCTGGATATTTCTAGTTATGCTACTTTAGACCTCTAAAGTATGATGTTTTTTCTAATGTTCAAGAGCACTGTCTAAAGTTGTACTAACTTGAACTTTGAGTTTGTATTTAGTAATTACGTGGATATCACTACATAATTGCTTGGAATCTCAGTTTTAATACCTGTGAAATGATGAAAGTTATACCTTCCTCATGGACTTCCGTAAGGACTTAAAAGAACACCAGGGAACTTTTAATTTCTGATTACATGTAGGAAGCTTAGCAGTTACCTCTTCATCCCAACTACAAATGAGATGAACAAAGTAATGTTGTTACATATTTTGAAATCTACAAGAGAAGAGGATGATGGGATTAGTGCCTTTCACATTGGAGACAAGTGATGCAAAAACACAAATGGCAGAAATAGTGAGCACCAGCATTCATGGAAACCAGTAACAGCATAGAGAAAGCTGAACTTAGAATTGATGAAGTGTCAGGGGCTAGGGTGTAGAGGTTCTGAGGGAAATGATTTAGAAGTTATGGCAATTGTGAGACCTGCACTTTGTGAGTTCTGTTTCCAGTAGTTGTAACAGGGTCTTAAAGGAAAGGTCAGAGGGAGATCTCCCCATGTATCTGCTGAGGGAGGGGAAAGTGATCTTCTTAAACACAGAACCTTTGTTCTGAAAAGGGTCTGTCATTAGGAGAAAATGTTTAACCAGCGCTCAGCCTGATGGAGTCTTCCTAGAATGTAACTCACCTGGGAAAAGACAGACCTGACTATTGGTGAAATTATTAAGGCCACTCCATGTAGTTAAAAGGGAGGTTTATTTTGTGGGGTAACTTACAAATGAAGGGGTAGGTTGCAGGGTCTGGCAAAGGTATAGCGCAGTCCGGCGGTGTTCTCTGGAGAACTCTGCTCAGTCTACCTCCAGCGTCCAGGGTCTCTAGATCCTTGGTCTTCCGCTTCCTCCTCTGCCCTGCCTTGTGGGCATGACCATTACCGAAGCCTCAGTGGGGGTTGGAACTTCCAGGCCAATGCTGGGATGACTATCCACTACACCTGACCCCAGACCACTCTAGTCTTTTTGAACTGCCTAATAGGGAGAGAAAAAAAAAAAAATCCCGAGAAACAATTTGAAATACACAGTATCAAGGTGTACACACACACACACACACACACACACACACACACACACACACACACACACAGGAAAGTTCAGTATCTCTCATGAATACATATGTAAAATCCTCAATTAAATATTAGTAAAATATTAATAAATCCAACAAGGAACACAAATAACTACATACCATAACCAAATGTGATTGGACTCAGGTATGAGTTACTGATTTAGTATTTGAAAAACAATTCATATAATCCATTGCATTACTAAAGGTAAGAAGGAAAAATCATATGATCATACTAATATACGTAAAACATACATTTGAGGAAATTAACATACATTTATTTGGAAACAGAAAAGTACTAGACAAAGATAATCTCCAAAGCAAATGCAGTGAATGACAAGATACTAGAAATAGGATACTAGCAATGATAATAGGACCAGGTGTTTCCAGCTAACTTCTTCTAAGTGCCCTGCCTGTGACAATAGCACAAGAAACCAGCAAAATGTGTAGTGACTCAGAATGAAGGAATCAAAGCATCTTTGCAAATCTTACAATTTTCTATGAAGAATATCTAGCATAAGCAATAAATAAAAGAATCTTGGAACCAATGAATGATTATAATAAACCTTTATGATTCAAGGTTAGTATGCAAAAGTCAAGTACTTTCTTATATACCAGTGATGAAAAAGAGACATTAAAATTAAAACCAATAGCATTTGCATTAGTATTCAGGAAAAGAAATGCATATGCTTAGAACTCACAAAATATGTATAATATCTATATGAGGACAACCACAAAGCCATAATGAAAGAAATCAAGATTTCTTTCTTTCTTTTTTTTTATATTTGTGTTTTAATTTTACACATCAGCCATGGGTTCCCCTGTCCTCCCCCTGTCGCCCCCGTCCCCACCTTCCCCCCAGCCCCTCCCCTACATTCCCATCTCCTCCAGGGCCAAGACTCCCCTGAGGATTCATTTAAACCTGGTGGATTCAGTACAGGCAGATCTAGTCCCCTTTCTCCAGGCTAAATGTACAGAATAAAGAAAGAATATTAAGGGCAGCAAAGGAAAAGGCCAAGTGACTTATAAAGGCAAACTCATCAGAATAACACCCGATTTCTCAATGGAGACTTTGAAAGCTAGAGTGATTAGAAAGTCACATGCAAATGAATGAAACAATCCAGACCATACTATAAGTCCTCTACAAAAATCTAAGTCCTAAGTCAGTCTTAGACCACAGTTGGAATACAAAGCAATAAAACTCTTAGGTGATTACAAAGGAGAAACTTAGCTGATCTTAGGTACAGTATTGGCTTTTGAGAACACAACACCAATGGCACAGTTGTGAAGGAAGCAACAGATACGCTGGAATGCATTACACACTAAAAACTTCAGTGGAAAAGGCAATGCCATGAGAATGGGAAAAACGAATCATAGACTGGACAAAAAATATTTGCAAAAGCCACATCCACAAAAAGACAATTACTCAGAAAGGCAAACAACTCAACAGTAAGAAAACTGACTACTGAAGACAATACTAGAACCTTGTCAGATAAAATACAGAGTGACAGCCTAGGAGACAGTGTTTGTATCGTATGCCACCGGAAAAGTGCAAAGCATGACACTGAGATGCAATCACACACTTAGTATACTGGCCAAAATCTACAACCTTAAACCAAATGACAGCAAAGGTGTGAAACAACTGGTAATCTCATTCTCTGCTAGTGGGGTTTCAAAATGATGCAGCTACTTTAAAAGGCATTTAGTAATCTTTTATAAATATACTCTCGATGTATGTAACTCTTGGTGTTTACTCAAAGAAGTTGAAATTGGCAATTACAAACATCTGCTAACAGGTGTGCATAGCAGCCTAAGTCATAAATGACAAAACTTGAAAGCAAACAAGATATCCTCTAGTGTATAAACAGTTCCATAACTATCATATATCAGACGTTAGAGCTCTACTAAGTGTTGAAAAGGAATAAGCCACAAAGCCATAAGCATAACAAAAGCACATTCTTATTACTAAGTGAGAGGGGACTATCTACAAGGCTACCTTCCATATGATTCCAACTGTAGGGCATTCTTGAAAAGATCAAACTATGAAGATGGTAAAAAGATTAATACTTTCCAAGGGTCTGAGAGCAGGTGATGGTGTTGCATTTAATAGGTCCCGTGCAGGAGACTTTTAGTGAAAATAGTCTGATTGATACTGTGAATGTGGACATGTGTCATTATAGATTTGTTCAAATCCACAGAAAGTATAATACTAGGAGTGAACTGTAATGCCAATTATGCATGATAATGACATGTCAATATATCAATGTCACTTCTAACAAATGTATTGCTTTGCTAAGGGATCTTGGTGATGGGCATTTCTAGGCATGTGCTGTATAAGGGATATCTATAAAAGTTCTCTATTCTCTGCTGAATTTTTCTCTAACGTTAAAATGCTCTAAAGATAGCATTCCATTTTACAAAAGTGCATAGTATGCTATGTGAAGAACAAAAAGATAGCCATGAATGAACACTTGACACAGAGCCTGGATAAGAATAATAGCTGACATTAAATTTGCAGTCTGTAACAAACTGGGTTCTATGTGTTTCATACATATTAATATGCTTAAACTATCCTCTTCTCTCCATTTTGTCAATGAGTAAATTGAGGTCAAAGAACCATAGTAGTTCACATGAGAGGAGAAAGCTATTGAATGGTTGAATCTGGATTTGAATCCAGTACTCCTCCTCAATTATAAGTTATGCACTGCCTCTTAAGTACTAGTCTCTCACCAGGATAACTGTCAATATCCTCACTGGGTATTTTCAGTAAAGGATATATCAGGACCTCAGTAAGGTTGGGGGGTGGTGTCAAGTTGCCAATTATTATTTGATATCCTTTCTTGAACTGTCTTCTTCCCTCAGTTACTGATAGTCTGTTTGCAGAAGCTGAATACTTTCTTAGAAAACTTAGGCAAATAAAATTCATGTTTAAAAGAAAATTTGGGTGATAGAATCTTCCACATTTTGTGAAGTCCCTTAGCCATTACCTATAGAACAATTGAATATTAGGGATGAGGAGGGTCTAATGTCTTCAGGCAACCCACCAGTGAGACTTAATTTGGGCAGGGAAGGATGAATGATTTTGTTTTTCTTCATGATGACAGAAGAGCTGACAACCTTGGGAACCCTGCTATATTTTGTAGTATCTACTTCAGAGCAGGGCCAGTTTACAGGGGTTTTGTATGTGATATTTTAACTAAATATTACTTACACAAATTATAATATTTCTAATATTTCTACTTGAAGTGTAATAGGTTAGGAACACTTGGCATAATGAGATGCCATATGTGTGGTAATGTCGTGGCTAGGAACTCAAGCTGAACTTCCCGATTTTAAATTCTGATCATTAATCTCCAGCTCCAATCTTGGACAATCAGCGTAACCTTGCTGCTTCTATTTTCATGTCTATAAAATGGGCATGAAGATACCATGACATTCAACATGTATGACAGTTAAATAAAATGATACATTAAAAATGTTTAGTAGAGGAAATAAATGGTGGCAATTGTTAAAACAGCATGCCTGTTGTATACCATAATCCCAAGGCAAGCCACCATTTATGTGAATTTTAAAAAAGTAGCTTAAGAAAGGCACCAGGCTTTTATATCCCTAGACACCCAATTATTTAAGCTGGAAATATGCTGACAATTTCTTGAGCCTACTAATTACTTTCACCCCAATTAAACACACCTGTTCCCTACATCTCAAAACATTTAAGGAAAGAATCCATCTGATCCTATTGAAATTTGTTTCCCATTTTATAACTTCTACAAAATAGTCTACAATGTCTCCAAATCAATTCTTATACATTTCATTCACTCTGTTTGAACCCTACATTATACTCCATACCATGTCTTAATCCACCAAAGCCCATCCCATTCATCCCATTGCATTTCATCCCATTCATCCTAACCCACCCAGCCAAGCCCATCCATTCTATCCTGTCTAATCACATTCCTTCCAATGTATTCTATCTCACGTAATCCCAGGTCTCTCAGACCATGTTGGCTTATAAATAATAAAAAAAAAAACATAAATAACTATATTGTATAATTATATTGCTTTACCCCCAACTGTTTACTGGGAGTACATTCCTTTCAACTCTTTTTGATCACTGCGTACTTCATTTCTCAGATATCTATGGCCTAAGCAAGAAATCATGTCTTTTTGGTTGTCTACAATACCCCCACCATTTTGTTCCATTTTTTATGGTGACATCTCTATCTTTGGTCAACTTTAATAGCAGCAGCTGTTTGGTAGGTGTCTAGGCACATAACTCACATTTTCTCATTCTAGCAATGAGCTTCCTCTCTCTGCATAACGCCTTCTGGCAAATTTGACAGACATTTCCTGAAAATGGAAAAGGTGGTCATTTCTTCCTCCTATTTACTTCCTTTTTGTACACCACCTGGATCTGGTTATGTCTCATATTTAAAAGTTTAAGAAAAGGGTGTGTGTGTGTGTGTGTGTGTGTGTGTGTGTGTGTGTGTGTGTGAGAGAGAGAGAGAGAGAGAGAGAGAGAGAGAGAGAGAGAGAGAGAGAGATTTTGGAAACTCTTTCAGACAGGTAATATAGTGATTACAGAGTTAACTTGATGACATCAAGACTAACTAGTGGTTGTGCCTATAACCAACCAGGATTTCAGCACCAAAAATATGGGGTGATGGGGACATATTTGTATTGCTCAACAGTGACACCTATTGACCTAGTGACAGGAAGAAGGTGTTAGAATTAAAAACATAAACAAGAGGTAACCTGACAACAAAGCAAACAGTATATAGGAAAGCATCTGTCCCTATGTGAGTTGGTTTCCCTAATGCCAGACTTGAATTAACTATCCTGACCAAAAAAAAATCAATGTCAACATAGACTGGGCAGGGTGGTGTAAGCCTACAATCCCTGCATTTGAAGATAGAGAAAAGAGGATTGTAAATTCAAGGTCATCATCCTTCTGTACTATAGGACAAATTCAAGATCTGAGATCTGTGTGATCTCATCTCAAAACATAAAACATATGTGTAAGAAATATATTTCAGTGGGAGAACATCCTGGCCATGATGTGAGGATGGGTTGTAGATAAGAAGTAGACATTGTTATTTGGAGATTATAAATCAAAACTACTTATCAACCATGTAATTCATTTGTAGGATGCATGGGACAGAGATAGACAGAAACTTTTAAGAAATGCTAGAGTTGAGGGAAATGAGGCTAGAAAAAATGGTTTAGCAGCTATTCACCCTTGATACTTTTCTAGAGGACCCAAGTCCCATTCCTAGTATCCATGGCTAATAGTCATTTGTGACTCTAGCTCCAGGGACCTAGTATCCTCTTCTGGCTCCCATGGACATTCATGCATGTAGCACCTTCTACTCCAGACACAACAGCATCTTTCTATAGAGTACTTGACTCAGAAATAAGTTTGAGATCTGAATGGAATGTTTGTACATGCTTATAATTCCCAAACACTTAATATTAAGAGTTGCAAAGATCAGGAGTCCAAAGCCAGTCCCTACTACATAGTAATTTTGAAGCCAGCTTGGGCTACTTAGGGCTTGTATCAAAAAAAAAAATCAACCCAAATTAAAACAAATAAAATGACCCCAACCAAACCAAGCAAAAACACAGAAGATCCACTCATCAAAATGTCCAGAAAAAACATTCAGAACATTCAAAACTGAAGGTCAGATCTACATTTCATCCTTCTTTTGGCTAGTCTCTAACTGCCAAACTTAAAAGGAAACCCTTTGCCTCCTCTGATTTCAATTCAGATGTTCATGTTATCTTCCAATGGGTACACAGTTGAATGGACATCCAGCACTGACAGCCTGTTTTCTCCAGCGTTAGCCTTCCTCTAACCTGTGCTCTCTCTCTTGACAATTCTTGTTCATTTCTTGTGTAGTGTCTACCACCTACCCTCCTTTTTTTTCAATTCATGGAAATGAATCAGACCTGTGATGGCGTCATTCAAAAGAGAAAGCTAATTAAAAAGGTCCCCTTTCCTTCCTTTTGGAGACCTTGTGGTAGTTTCCCCTTTTAGGAGACACAAGCCAGGAAGGAAGTTCTTCAGAACATCTGTGAATAGCGGTGCTGGCTCCAGTCTGGAGGAAGCTGAGTGATGATCATTCCTGGTGAAGACTGTTGGCCCCAGGAGATGTTTCCAGCTTCTTTGTCTTTCCCAAGGTCAGAATGAATGGAATAACCACAGTCTACTCCAAGCAGAGGCAACTGAGTTAAATATGAACATTAACTGGAGAGTCAATATACCTGAGTTGCTACCTGGGTTAAAGAATAAGCATGTTAGTAAGCACATGTGCTTACAGAACTTTTACTGTTAAGAGCCTCTAAATATGTCCACTCATTTTTATATCCACGGCCCCTAAAGAACTCCCATTTGAAAGATAGGGCAGCTAAGGTATAAGAAGTCAACCATGTGGCTCAAGGTTATTGAATCAGTCACTGAACTAGAATCTGAACTTGGTCTATTTGGCTGTGGCATGCACTCTTCACTCACTCTACTGCTGATTCACTCTTGTCCCCAGGACTTGTACATGCAAATAAATATAAATCAGTTTGAACCGACAAGCAAGAAGGGGACTGTGGCCATAGCAGGAGGTCTGGTAGAGTGGAGATCCGAAGAAAACAGAAGAAATTTTGAATTAATTAGTAACATTTTAAAACTGCAGCAATCTGCATAAAATACATTCAATTTTCAATTATTCTTAAGGAGGTCTGGAAAGTTCTATATTTGATATTGGAAGGTAGCAGTTGGAAGAAGAGAGTTGCTGCTATATCCTGATGAGTAATCCATGCAGTCTTCAGTTGACTTCTGGTCTCACCATACTCTCTTTTCTGCCCAGTACTACATCCGTTGGTTTTGTGTTCCTCCTCATCTAATTCATTTACTTCTCCACTTGACAACATAAACTAGAAAAGTTTGTGAATCTGTGACTCTTGCTTCGGACTTGAAAGACCTAGCTTTCAGTCCAAAGTGAAGTTGCTCTATATTGTCTTGGAATAACTTTCCTTAAATATGTTAAAGTTCCATTTTTCTTCTAAAAAATAGAATCAAGAGTAGGTATTGTAGGGAAGGGGCTCAGTGAGTAAAAGCACAAACATTAATACCTGAGTTCAGATGCTAGCATGGCCACAGATTTCTGGAATCCTAGAGCTTAGCTGAGGGCATGGAGACAGAAGAATCACTAGGGTTCAATGGCCAGGCATTCTAGCTGAAAAAAAAATGTTTCAGCTATGAATTCAATGGCAAACTTATCTCAAGGTGATAAAGCAGAGGGTGATCCCACAAGGGGACATTTACTGTCCTTCTTTGGTCTCTGTGAATGCCCATAGAAACACACACACACACACACACACACACACACACACACATACACACACACACACACACACACACACACACACACACATACATACACAAATACACACACTCCACCATCACCACACCATATACTCATAAACACACACAAATAAAGGGATATACTACAGCTGTTTTGTCTATGGATTGGGTCAAAGGAGTGGCTATCCTATCTATGACTGCTGTTAGCTATATGGGGTTAGTGACCTTGGACATAGAAGCCACCATAAACTCTCAACTTTAAATGAGGGTACAGTTTGTGAAGCACTTTATATCATAAATTGCTTTTACCTATAATGCCTTACTAACTGATTGGAAAAGCTGCCAATGATGGTAGACAGTAGAGGCTGTATACTCTTCTATGGGCTCTAGCTTTACATAGAGTTGGAAACTTATATCAAAATTAATTAATAATTTGTCTATTGTTGCCCAGCTATGTAACAACCAAGTTACTATGAGACTCTTAATCTTAACCACCTTGGACAGACCTTTCTTCCAACACATTGAGATGTTTCTACATCATTTCAGCTACAGATGCCAAAGTTCTCTCTTGAGGCATCACTTGACATGAGGCTTTCAGAATCTCAAAAGGAAACATGAACATCATTACAGTAGACTCAGCAATACACTAGGTAAGGAGCCATAGACACTGGCCTTTATAATAAGTTCTGTCATTGACTCCAGCTTACAGTCACAGTTTCTTTACTTATACAGTAGAGATGAAATTGTCTGCCCAGCCTACTTCTCTAAGTTACTATGAGACTCTGCTGAGAAATCAGAGATACCACAATGTCACTATAAGTTACTCTCAGGTTATGGGTGCCTTAATGTCTTAAGTAAACATTAGACTTCCTTTCTTTTTTAATGAAAGGGGAGTCTCATGTGTTTCAGGCTAGCCTCAAATTCATCATGTAGGTGAGAATGGCTTTCATTTCTGATCCTCCTGTCTCTACTTCCAAAGTGCTGAAACTGTTGGTGCACAACAGCATGCCCATTTTTTTTAATGTGATGTTAGATATGGAACCCAGTACTTGCTGTGCAAGTACTCTATATACTACATTTCTAGCAATATTAAACTTTCTAAGGGTGTGTTGGGAC
This sequence comes from Onychomys torridus, assembly GCF_903995425.1. Lineage (NCBI taxonomy): Eukaryota > Metazoa > Chordata > Mammalia > Rodentia > Cricetidae > Onychomys > Onychomys torridus. The sequence continues at coordinate 27,339,838 of NC_050458.1, read as the reverse complement.
TTTTGTCTCTATCCACACGGAGATATATGAAGTATCTGTACAGTAACACATTGGTCATCAGGAAGTCTCAGCTAAGGTGACAGAAGAAGTAGGCAGGAATTGGTTGTCTTCGAGGGTCATTGAGGGAAAAAATTAAGAATGTTGTTTAAACTGAATACTCTTGTCTGCAAATTTCACAATGTCATTGTTTTCTTACTGTTGATAGTACTCCATTGTGTATATGTACAACATTTTCTTAATCCATTCCTTGGTTGAGGGGTATCTGGGTTATTTCTAGGTTCTGGGTATTATGAATAATGTTGCTATGAACAGAGTTCAGCCAGTGTCCTTGTGGTATGATTGAGCATTCCTTGGGTATATGCCCAAGAGTGGTATAACTGGGTCTTGAGGAAGATTGATTCCCAGCCATACTGATTTCCAAAGTGGCTGTACAAATTTGCACTCTCATCAACAGTGGAGAAATGTTCCCCTTGTTCCACATCCTCTCCAACATAAGCTGTTATTAGTGTTTTTGATCTTAGCCATTCTAACAGGTGTAAGATGATATCTCAGAGTCATTTTGATTTGCATTTCCCTGATGACTACGGATATTGAGCAATTCCTTAAATGTCTTTCCACCATTTGAGATACTTCTGTTGAGAATTCTTTGTTTAGCTCTGTAGCCCATGTTTTAATTGGATTGTGTGGTATTTTGATGTCTAGTTTCTTGAGTTCTTTATATACTGTGGAGATCAGTCCTCTGTCAGATATGGAGTTGGTGAAGATCTTTTCCCATTCTGTTGTTTTGTCTTATTTACCATGTCCTTTGCCTTACAGAAGCTTCTCAGTTCCAGGAGGTCCCATTTATTAATTGTTGCTCTCAGTGTCTGTGTTACTGATGTTATATTTAGGAAATGATCTCCAGTGCCAATGCATTCAAGGCTACTTCCTACTTTCTCTTCTATCAGATTCAGTGTAATTGGATTTATGCTGAGGTCTTTGATCCACTTGGACTTGAGTTTTGTGCATGGTAATAGATATGGATCTGTTTGCAACCTTCTTCATGTCTACATTCAGTTGTGCCAGCAGCATTTGTTGAAGATATTTTCTTCTTTCCATGTATAGTTTTGGCTTCTTTGTCAAAAATCAGGTGTTCATAGGTATGTGGATTAATGTCAGGGTCTTCAGTTCGATTCCAATGGTCCACATGTCTATTTTTATGCCAACACCACACTGTTTTTATTACTGTAGCTCTATAATAGAGCTTGAGGTCATGTATGGTGATGGCTCCAGAAGTTGCTACTTATCCATGAACATGGGCGATCTTTCCATTTTCTGATATCTTCTTCAATTCTTTTCTTTTTTGTGTGGGTATCCATGCATGAAAGTCCACAGACTGCTTGTCTATGACTAGGCAGCAGTCTAGACTGTGACAGCTAAGAATTAGTGGTGAGGTGAAGGGCCATTGGGGTTGTGGCCCTAAATTCTGCACAGGTCTTTAGAAGCTGTGTTCCAAATAAATGACTCTTATTTCATCTCTGGTCTTCAGTTGTATTACCAGGATGAAAAGGGTTAGATGTCTCTAGTGGAAACCTTCCCTCTCATGACCTTTCCTACTCAAGAGTTTTCTCGATAGCTTTTAACCAGTGTTGCATTTCCCCTGCTCTCTCTCCTTTCTCCTCCTCCCTTACTGACTCACATAAGCTAAGTTTATTCCTCTTCCCTTCACCCAAGTCAGCCTGACCACATAAGGCTTTTTGCCTTATGCTTAAGATCCCCAATAAATAAACATAGGGTCTTAACAGCCAGAAAGTCAGATCTACTTAGTGTGATTGGTTTCTGCCTGGGCAGTTAATGCTGCAGGAAGTGTTTGAAGGAGCTGTGCTATCCTTACAGAGTCTCAGGCTGGATCCAAGAAAAAAAAATGTGGTTAAACTAAACAAACAAATGGCTCACTGAAGAATGGGGGGAAAAAAGAACTGGCTGCTTGTTCTTTTTCTAGCTAATGAATTGAATTGATACAGGAACTTCATCGTGTTCTCAGGGAAATCCTGTTGGCTGGGTCTCACTCCTCAGAACTACTAAATTTAGGTCACAGCTCAGTGGAGAACAATTACAGATCCTTAATAAAAGATAATTTACCCAGTGACAGCCAGCAAGACAGCTGGGCAGGCATTCTTATTTTTTTGTTAATGTTGTGGGGGCTGGGGACTTGAGTAGGGATGCATGTTGACAGAAGGTTACTTTCTGACCTTGCACATCCGTTGAATAATCTGCATCATGGTGTGTGGCAGCCCAAGCTATCACAGTAGCTGAAAGCTGGAGCTTGTGGCTTTCTTTTCTTTTAGTCTTTTTTTTTTTTTAATTTAGTTTAAGATTTTATAGTCAGAGTCTCATGGAGGCTAGGCTGGCCTCCAGTTTCCTCTATAGCTGTGGATAACCTTGAAATTCTAATCTTCTTGCCTTCACCACCAAGGTCTGGGATTTCAGATGCATACCTCCATGTCCACTGCCTAGTTTATACAGTGCTGGAGATCACCCCAGAGCTTCCAGTAATGCATAATTTTCTTCATCAAGGTAGAATGAAAAAGAAGCTGAGAAAAAAGAAAAAGAGGGGTTAGTGCAGGAAGAATAAACTAAAAAGTCCTTCATGCAAATTGTGCCTGCTTTCGGCATCCCAATACTTCCCTGCCTGAGGCTCCTTCAGCCCATTGCCTCTCTTCTTAAGCTATGTTGACTCTGCCAAGGCCTTCACACACTTCCCTGTCTCTGTCCTTTCTGACTCTCTCACAATCCTATGAGCTGGTAAGTTTCTCTCTCCCTTTTGAATCGTATATTCTTGCTTTAAAACTTAGTCTACTTGTCATCTTTTTCTGAAATCTTCCTGTCATCCTTGAACACATGATGTGACATCTTCATCTTCCTTTCCTTGACTTTTTTTTTTTCATTAGAGTGTTACTCATTGAGTACAGACTATGACACCATGTTCTTGGTGTCCCAGGGTAACATACTGCATCGAAATCTATGTTCTTACTCCTAATGACTTCTTTGTTTCTGAATACAATAGGCATTTCCCACATTTTACCTTTTCTGTGTTATCTGACTGCTTCTCATTTTTGTTTAGTTCTTTGAGAATGTTGTGTGATGTAGTTTGACCATATTCACCTCCATATCCTAACTCCTCCCAGATATACCCTCATCCCTACCAAGCCAACTTTGTGTTCACTTTTATTGAAAAATTAAAACCCATGTACTGTACTGCCCATGTACTCTAGGGTATGTGGCCTTCCACTGGCGCTACACCCTTGGGGGGGGGGGGCGCAGCTAGCAAGCTGGGGTCCTTAAGGCTCTGACTGATAGAAAGAAATCCACACAACCGCTGATGTAAGGCATATTCTGCTTAGGTGGGGACTAGTCAGCTAGGGTCCTCAAGCCCATGGCTGGTAGGAAGACATTGATAGGCCTGCCCAGCACTTTGCAGGGCTGGCAGGTAGATCCCGATGTGATGAACAAACATGTAGTGGAGAAATGGGAGAGAAAGAGAAGGAAAATGGTTCATATGCCGTGGAAAGAGGCAGAAAGGAAGAAATGAAGACAGTGAGGAGTAGGCTGATGGTGCAGGCCTGCTTGCTACCTGGGGCCAAGGTGAAGGTGGTGAGGAGGAGACTAATGGGAAAGTTCTGCTTGCCACCCAAGGCCATGGTAATGTCTGGGTCAGGGCTGCCACTTGGGGTCCTGTCAGAGTCTATGGCCCCACTGCAGCCAGGGTCTGAGTTGCTGTCCCTGGCTCCTGTTGCTGTAGAGTGCCATGCTGACTCCTGTGGTCTGGGCCACCACCTGGGGCTGTGTTGGTATCCAGAGGTCATGCTGTCACTACAGCTATGCCAATCTGGGTGGCCTTTACTGCTGCCTGGGGCCATGCTGACAACCAGACTCAGGTGCTGCCTAGGTCCATGGTCCCACCTCAGTTAAGGTCTGGGTTGAAGTCCATGGCCCATTTTGCCACCAAAAGCCACATGGAGCCTGGGGTCTGAGCCACAACCTGTAGCCTTATTGGTGTCTGGGGGCCATGCTGTTGCCAGAGCCATCTTGATCTGAGTGGCCAGGGCTTCCGCCTGGAGCCAGGATATTGACCAGGCTGAGGTCCTGCCTGGGACCATGTCTGGGTCCATGGTCCAGCTGCATCTGGGATCCGTGTTGAAGTCTGTGGCCCAGGTTATCACTGGGACCCACACAGAGGCCCAGGATCTGGGCTGCATCCTGTGGCCTCATAGGAGTCTGAGGCCCATGATGCGGCAGGGGTCATACAGATCTGGGTGGTTTGTGTTGCCACCTGGAGCCATGGTGGCATCCAGATCCAAGCTGTTGCCAAGGGCCATGTCTGGGTCTGTGGCCCTATAGCATCCAGGGTCTGGATTGTTGTATGTGCCTCCTGTTGCCATGAAGGGCAATGAAAATACTCAGGTCAGGTAAGTCACCTGATTCCAGATTGATGTCTGGGGGCCATGATGTAGCCAGGGACCTGTGCTGCTACCTAATACTATGGTGACATCATGGCCAGAGCTGCAACTAAGGGCCTTGCTTGGGTCTGTGGCCCTATTGCAGACAGGGTTTATGTTGATGTCCAAAGCTCCTGTTACCATCTAATGTCATGCAGATGCCCAACATATGGAGCCATATTTGTGTCCTAGGGCCACACTGTCACTAGGGCCTGTGCCAATCTGAGTGGACTGCAGAGCCATCTGGGACAATGGTGGCTTACAGACCCAGCTGCTGCTGAGGACCCATAATCTTACTGCAGCTGGGGTCTTTAGTGAAGTCTGAGTCCCATATTGCCACCAAAGGTCACATGGAGGCCCTGAGATGTTGGTGGTGTCTAGGGTCCATGCTGCCTCCAGAACCATCCCAACCTGAGTGGCCAGCACTTCCACCCAGTGGGCCCAAGCTGCTGCCAAGGGCCATGTCTGGGCCTGTGGTCCAGCTGCTGCGGGGGCCTGCATTGATGTCTGTGGCCTGTGTGACCTCAGAGGGCCATAGGAATCATGAGAGATGAAATCAGAGGGCTAAGCTAAGCAGGTCCGGCCCTGTGCTGACCCAGGGAAAGCTGCCCTTGTCTCTCGCTAGACACTATAGCAAGCGAGTTGGCCCAGACCCTCACAGGAGAGCTGGACCCTGCACTCAGGGGAGATGGCCACACCCCCCACCAGAGGCTAGGGTGAACTAACCCTGAGGACATAGGAGTAGGGGAGCTGACTCTGCCCCCTCAACTGAGGCAGGTGGCCCCAGTGACCCAGGCTGACTAGCTCAGCTATAACCCAGGACCATAGCCTGGCATTTGGTTGGCCCACCCTAACATCTACCCTATCTAGGATCTGCTGGAGCTTGTGAAGGGACTGGTCCTGTGGAACAATGCCTGCAGAATCTCCATGACTCCTTTGGCCATGGGATATCCCAGAGGAGTTCCCATGAGGATCCAGTGATGATTGTGTACCAGAAACCAGAGGCCTTGAATCATTCAGTGACTCATTGCAATGAACGTTTGCTAGTAAAGCTGAGTGGACAAAAAGGTGTATGATGTGACTCATTTTCAGCACCCAATGCCACCAGGATGAATGAAGAGATGTTGGAGAGGCGGGAAAAAGAAGCAAAGAGAATTGATTTTGTTTTGTTTTTGTTTGTTGGTTTGCTTAGTTTTGTTTTGATTAATTTTCATTTGTGGGGGACACTGCAGGGGCGAGGGGAGGATATGGGGGAACTGTAAAGTGAGAGGAATTGGGATGCATGATATGAAACTCCCAAAGACTTGATAAAGAAGTTAAATTAAAAAAAAATTTTGGCCCTCCCTCTCCCAGTAGCTTTCAGTCACCAACATCTCTTTAGATAAGGGTAGGACTCCATACTTACCTTCACTCTCCATACTATGGTTTAGTCTGGCATATGCTTGCACAGGCCTTGCACCTGCTATCACAATCACTCCGTGTTTATATGGGCATCTCTGCTGTATCCAGAAACCACTGTTTCCTCACAGCCTTCTACCTCCTCTGGCACTTATTCTTTCTCCCTCCCCTTATCCAACAGTCCCTGAATCTTCGGGTATGGTGCAACATAGATATTTCATTTTGGCTTAAACATGCCATAATAACTTTCTCCTCCTATTCAATGGTCCCTGAACCTTTGGAGTAGGGATGTGACACAGATGTTTCATTTTGGCCTGAGCATTCCATTGTAACTATTCCCTCCCTTTTGACAGGTTCTTTCTTCTCCATCCATGCAGGGGGTTGTGGGTGAATTTGTCCCTTGGTGAGTGATATAAAGTTCTCATTCCTCAGTGTGCAACCCTTACCCTTTGTTTTCCTGAATACTAAGAAAAACTCAGTCTTTAGTTTGAGGTGCAAACTTTCCACTACTGTGTCCTGTCCTCTCTGGGATGCCTGGATGTGCTGCCCCACCCCACACTGTTCTACAACTCTTTTCACTTGGGGAAGCTTTAAATGCTCATGAGCTTTGGACCTACTCTTCTCTTTCCTGTTTACAAGCAGTTTTGGATAGTATTTCTAAGCATTAATCTTTTTTCTTTAATCTGGTCTGCTTGTCCCTTGCTTATTCTTCAAGTGATGACTGACTTCGAGTGTTATTCCAGGAACCATCTCTGACCCCTTTCCAGATTAAATCAAAGGTCCTTTTTCCACACATGCAGAGCACTCAGTGGCCGCTCCTAACAACATCCTCACTCTTCAGTATTTGCAAGAGCGCCCGCCTTGGACTTAGAGCACTTTGGAAATAGGAATTACAGATTACTTGTTACCACCTTACCAGAAGCTCAAGACTATCATTTACAACAAGTATGTTTTCAAATGAACTAATACATATAAATAAGTGACCTAAGTAATGTAGAAGCAGAGATCATAGGAAAAGTGAAACTGACTTTAACATTTCATCTTATTCTAGTCAGAATGGCTAAGATTAAAAGCATAAGTGACACCAAACAGTGGGTGAAGAGGATATGGGGAAAGGGAACCTTTCTCCTCTGTTGGTAGGATTGCAAACTGGAGCAGTCACTGTAAGAATTAATGTGGAGAGTCCTAGCAAAGCTAAAAGAACATACCATATGAGCCAGCTAAGTTATTTCTTGGTATGTACCCAAAGGACTTAATATTCTTTGACAGAGATACTTGCTCAGTCATGCTCATTGCTACTCTATTCACAGTAGTTAGTGAATGAAAGCAGCCTAGATGTCAACCAACTGATGAATGGATATTAAAGATGTGGTACATATGCACAATAGAATTCTACCCAACTGTAATCATGAAATTTGCATGCAAATTGATGGAATCAGAAATATTATACTGAATGGGCAACCCAGACCCCAAAAGACAAATTCCACATGTTCTTTTTCATTTATGGACCCTAGGTCTGAATCTTTAAGTTTGAGTGCATAACCTGGAATAACTTTACAAGCCAGTGAAATCAAAAGGGGCTATTGTAGAGTGAGGGACTCTAGAGAGGAAGCTAGCAAGACACAGGTGCTACAAAGAAGGAGGTGAAAACTTTGGGGGAGAGACTTAATTAGGGAAGGTAATACAAAGGGAGAAAAAGAGAGGAACAATAAATAACAGTAAGGATGTTGGAAAAATCTATAAGGAAATCGATTGCTTTGCCCACATAGTGGGATAGTCACCCCTCAACCACACAAGAAGCCACAGACTATTTGACAAGAACTCCAGTGCAAGACAAGGGATACTTCCCTTCAAATTGTTAAGCAGAGGGGCCCAAGACACCCAAAACAATATAGGATATTTCTGTTGCTTGTGGTTCACTGTCAGAGCATAAAGGCAAGATCTCTATACACGTTAGTCACTGGAACTAGAGAAATCAAGCTGGTATTGATCTTGAAGCTTTCTCCTCCAGGCTTAACACCTATAATGTTGGAAGGCATTATGTGAGGTGACAAAGGATGAAAGTTATCAGCAGCCATAACCAGTTGTAGAGCCCAAGAACCACACAGTGGTGGGTCTAGCAAGATATATACATTGGTGCCACAGTGGCTTTCCTATCTTGGGGGCAAGCAACAGCTGTCTGATTCAACCTAAAACCTGCTCAGTTGGAGGGAATTCATGCTTTGTAATAAATAACCATATAAGAACATGTGGCTTGAGAGTTCATGGCCCTAGAGGGGGAACAATTATTGCCATATTGCTAAAATAATATAGTGTTGTTAGAGTTTTCCTGCCTGGCCCACAGTCAGGACAAATCTCTCTCACCCGCCAGGCCCATAGACGCTCATACCCAACCAAGTAAACACACAGAAACTTACATTGTTTACAAACTGTATGGCCATGGCAGGCTTCTTGTTATCTACTTCTTCTATCTTAAATTAACCCATTTCTATTAATCTATAAATTGCCACGTGGCTTGTGGCTTACTGGTGCCTTACATCTTCCTTGTCATGGTGGCTGACGGCTGGCAGCTTCTCTATCCAGTCTTCCCCTTCCCACCATTCTCCTCCTCCTTGTCCTGCCTACCCTATCCTTCCTCCTGGCTACTGGCCAATCAGCACTTTATTTATTTTAACCAATCAGAGCAACACATTTGACATACAGAACATCCCACAGCAATATAGCTCCCAACTGCCCTCTAAATACTCATCTTTATACCCAAAGTAAATGTTCCTCTCATATCTCATCAACCATGTCTCTCTTTGCAGCACTGTTAGAGAGACCCACAATCAATCAAAATGTAAGTGACTGAGGATGTTCAGACCCAGAGGTGATATCTGTAACATATCCCCTACATATAAGGATCAGGAAGCATCATTGATGAGGAGGTGGAGAGATTGTAAGAGCCAGAATATTGACACTATTGCTGCATGATTTGGAAGTAACAAGGATGTTGCCCCCATGAACTCTAAATTATACAGTTACCTACACAGTCCTGAAAAGGCCACACTGATTGACACACAGCATGGATGAAGGCTGATAGGTAGTTTATAGTTGCTGTGGGAGAAATGACCAGTATTTTGGGTTTTTTTGTTATTTTATTTTTCTGAGGCATAAAACTCAACCCTAAGGGTCAACCCTAAACATATGCAAATAAAAGGAACTGTAACTGAACTCAAGAGGTTGCACATGCGCATATGCGTGCGGGTGCGCGCGCGCGCGAACACACACACACACACACACACACACACACACACACAGACAGAAGAGTCTATGAATTTTAGAGGGGGTAGTTTGGAGGAAAATGAGAGGAGCTGGAGAGAGATGAGTGTTTGTAAAAAAGGTGGAAACATAGTATACTCATGCATGAAATACTCAAATTATGAAAAAGAAAAGTGTGAATACATGTTCAGCAATCAAGATCATAACTGTAAACTGTTATATGTACCATGGGGAAATACTCAGATATATTTATTTTTATAAATTAAAAGCATATTATACAAGTTTAATAATACTGGGAGGGGGAAAGGTAAAACAATATGGAATTTTGTCTACCTATATGTACCTAATAGCAGTCTCTCAATAAATTGGAAAACTCTCTGGAGTGCATAGCACAGTCCTGAATCTAGTATTTAATCATTTTACACTTTGGGGTAAATTCTTCTACCTCATGAATATGCTAGTCATATTTGCTATGTGAATTCCAGGTACTCTGAAGTGTTGTTTTAAAGGTCAAATTAGACAAAAATACGGAAAGGCTGAATCTCTCGATTTAATCTAAAAATGGTGAGCTTGTTTGTTTGTTTGTTTGTTTTCTCTCAGAACTATCCTTAGATGGGGATGGGGAGCATTAAAGAAATCTGAAGCAAATGATTAATGCTTTAGCTTAGATACAAAAATAGTTCTAGAACAAATGTAGGTAGAAGTCTTTGTGAGACAGAGGTACTACTAGAATTTGGAGAAGCCATTTAGAAACATTCTAGGAAAGAAAAAAATTCAATTTGAGAAGAAGAAAAAAGTATTGGATAAAGCAGCTATAATTGATTACTCAGTTTAAATAGTTCCATCACAGAATGACATGTAGTAAGGATTTTGCTTCCCCCAGAGAGTGTAAACAAATAAGGTAACTCCAAAACTATCATTTTGGTTTTGGACTCAGAGGTAACATAAACTGTTGGGTCAAGGTATGGCTCTAGTCAGCATGCAGTGTTTCTGAGTGTAGGAGGAAGAAGATATTTGGGGAAGAAGTGCAGGTGGTCACATCTATAGAGGAAAATACCAGAAAGATGAATCCTCAGAATTGGCATGGTGTCTCTTTGTGATACCATGAATAACACTCTATCTACAAAGAGAATAAGACTTCCATGTGGCTGGAGAAGACATGTCTTTGTGGAAAGAAGAATGATCAGGGAAACAGGGAACCCTGAGCTGCAGGGTGACCAAAGCTCACATATAACTGGAGGACTGGCTGAGAACTTGCAAAGAACATCAGGACCTTCTTGAATACTGAAGAATCGCCTTGTGGATAGCAGAGAGATTACACCTTGAAGTTCAGGAAACAATCCCTGGACAAATTATAATGAAGCTTAAAAAATTACCTTAGAAAAAGACACATGGCCTCCTTGTGTGACCTTAAATGCATTAATAGACTTCCTGAGGCTCAGTTTCTTTACATACAAAGCTGCAGTAGTAACTATTTCTACTGTCCAGTATTGCTTGAAGATTAAATAAATGTCTTTAGTACCAAGTGCCACTCACTGAGCACTGATCCTTGGCTCTAATATTCAGCACATTGCAAATATCAGATAAGTACTGGCAATATTGATGGTTTTGAGTTTTCTGTTCTCAGGAAAAATGTTACCTAGTATCTAAGCTCATATGCAGCATCTCTTAGTAGCCACCAAACAAAACCATACAAGGCAGGTAAGAAACAACTACATATAAAAATACCTTATTTCTGAACAATTAGCTAATATAGGGTTATTGGTAACATCTAAAGCACAGGAAATGACATTTTTTAATGGTTTTCATCACACAGAATGTTATGCAGTACTGACTTTGTCCAGCTGGCCAAGAGACAATGATTATAGCGCAGAAACTATTACCTGATCATTTCTGCGTTCTGTACTAAAACATAAGTCTGTTACAGAATCGAGTCACAATTAATATTATGTGTCCTTGAGTTCAATTCAGAAGGCATCCCTTCACCCATAGAATAAGAGAAACACTACACTCATTTCATTCTGTAGACAAATGAGCAACCTGCCACCGCTTTTCTGTTTAACACTTGATAAACGAAATCTTCCTTAACAAAAGAAACCAGTGCTTACCTTTCCTCTAGCACACCAGGAATTTCAGCCCTCTATATACTCTGCTGCGGCAGTTGGACAACGTACAAGCTGGAATGTTGAAATATCTTCAGAATGAAAACGCACTGGACCAAAAGTTTTAAATGAAGCGTGATCCAATAGGAGAGAGAAATCATTATAGTATATCATACATAAAGCCTTAGAGATCCCACAGTTTCCTTCAGACTGGGAAGAAAACATTGATGGTAGGTAAACCCTGTGGAAAGTTAAGTTCCTTTTCCATCTGAACCTGAGCAATCTGCTGTCATTTCTAGTCTTTTCTGGGCCCGTAGAGCTCAGTGCAGCCCTTTCTGGATACTGATCGACAACAGTAAGGGCTTTGGACCCAGACTGTCTTGAGGGTGGTCTCAGGTTTGTGTCAGGACAACTGGTATAATGGGGCAATTCTTCCCACTCCCTGTTTCTTACGTAAGATGAATCATAAAGCTCAGTGTATTCTGTGAGAGGTGGCGTCAAAACTTCATGTTATTGGAGAGAATTACAAACAGAAAATTTTCAAGGCATACAAATGGCAGATGTCTTCATCTTCATCTTACCTCTTCAGACTTCTCTAAAATACCTCGCTGAAGACTTTCCTTTCTCTCATGAATAGATAATTTAACAATGCCCATGTTTTTTTATCTTTTACCCAGAGAAGCATGACTCTATCTTGTGTGTGTGTGTGTGTGTGTGTGTGTGTGTGTGTGTGTGTGTTCACACACACACTCATTCTGTCTCAGTGCTCTATAGAATCTCATCTTAGTGATTCTATTAACACAACACTATCACTATACACAAGTTTCTGAGGTTGAAGTGACCTGTGATGGGTGTTACCAGATAATCTGCTCTATCTTTTCTTCAGCTCATAGGTCCCACTTTACAAAGGAGCATCATAAATCCATCAGTGCCTCTGAAGATTTAATTACGTACAACAAGCAAACTTTCTTATCAGGTTCTTTGCAGATAAACAATCTTGCTTTTGACTTCCAGGTTATTCCTGAGAATTAAAGAATATATTTTTTCACAGTTACAAGACCATGCTATTTCTATACCTAAAATAGCTTCTGTACATAAAATGAGTTTCCTCCTCAGGTACTACAAAATCACAAAATATTCCTTTTGTAAAAAACGGTCCACTCTCTGTATTATTTCTCACATGAAAACTTCTTCCTGAACTAATGCTACTGACTTCACAGTATAAAAATAAATAAATTGAAAAAAAAATCCTACCTTTTATGTTACAATTAATGTGTCTTTTATCATCTAAGAACACAAAATGTCCAGGCCTGACTTCCCCTTCATTAAACCTGAAAACAAGTTACAATACAAGAAAGGATTCAAGCAAGTGTAGAGGCAACCTGGCAATCTGTGTGCAAGTGAAAAGAAAGGAGTACTTGGGGAGCACAAAGTCTTCCTTCTGTGGTTGGATCTTTGGCATAAAACATGAAGTGCAAGAAACTTATGTAGGAGAGGTTGAGCTCTGAGGCAGGATGGGATGGGAAATAAACTCAGTAAAAAGAGCTCTAAGGAAAAAAAAGTGAGGAAAAAACAAATAAAGGAAACATATTTCCCCAGACATGGATACTTCAGAGGCTCCTCTGTGTTGTTCAATATGTCCCTTCTGCCCTTAGTAAAGAGAGATGAGCCTACTTTTCTGAGTAAAACTGCCGCATCAGGGTACTGAGATTTTGAATTAGCATGAAACATTTTAATAAGTTGGTTGCTAAGGGTCTTAAAATCCAGCTAACACAGAGGATCATAGATCCCTCTGATCTTAGCCCATGCCATCCTCAATGGTGCCATGGGTTCCTTTCCATCATCAACCTGTGCCTAGGAGGTAAGGGATGGTCAAAGCTAAATCTAGATGACAATACTGACCACCCATAGTTACAATTTGGGTGATAAGATGTGTAGACTCATCTTTCTTGCACTGAGACCCTGAAATTTCTTCCTGTCTCTTTCTGTTGATATTTCTGGGACTACATACTAACCTAACTGAGATGTCTTTTTAAAGGTCTGCATTTAATCTGTGAGATGTGTGAACTTCATAGAGACTTGTGCTCATATGGAAAACAGACTCATTTTATCATGGAGCTAAGCTCACTATAAGCAAAATGTGGAAGCTAGAGGGTAACTCTGTGGAGGTGGTTCTCCCTTCCTACCTTTTCATGGGTCCTGGTGATCCAACTCAGGTTAACAGACTTGGAAACAAGAGCTTTACCTATTGAAACATGTTACCATGCCTGTCCATTGTTTGACCAGAGTCCAGGGTTTCCTGCTCTGACAGCGATGTTGCTTCTACCATATTTCTTTAACTTTCTATTTTGCATTCAAAGAAAAAACTTGATCTGTTTCATGCATGGGTTTTAATACTATCTTGCTTTTATTAATATGTGAAAAGGAATGTGAACGTAATGGAAATGGTATTGAGATACACAGTGTCAAACGGCTCTGTTTCCTCATCTGGATGCACAACCAGTTACATTCTAGGCACTGAAGCATATGAAGAAATTTTTACCTATTATGTCTTATTTTTTTTGTTGCTGTGACAAAACACTGTGATAAAGACAACTTGTTTATCTTTTTTTTTTACATTTAAAATAGGTTCTTTATGCATACAGTATATCCTGATTACAGTTTTCCCGCCCTCTACTCATCACAGTTCCTTCCCATTTCCCTTCCTATCAGGATTCATCAGAAAAGACTTCTAAGAGATAACAACAAAACATAACAAAGGAAGAAAGGAAGGAAAGAAAGAAGGAAGGTAGGAAGAAAGAAAGACCTGTAATGTCTGTCTTTGGCATAAAGGACTTGGCATCCTCAATGACAAAAATATGCCATTCTAGACTAGAAGATTACTGATAACCCTTTATGTTCTAGTGATTTTGTTAAACTAAAAATGAAGGAGTTAGTAGCCTCTTCCTGCCTCTCTAGAAAGGCACAGAATGTGAAGAGAATCTTTTCTGTTCCCGAGAGGGGGCAAATCCAGTATTTAGTATAATGGGGAGGTACCATTCTACCCAAGAGAATATAATGTCTCACATGTTTGATATAGTCTGGGGTGATAGAATAGGAGGTCTGTAGGAAACTGACATCCCATAAGACTTAAGAGATTCTGTTTCTTTATTTTAAAGTATAACAACACATTGCAAAATTTTTGCAACCTCCCAAATCTTCTCATATCAGTGTAATTAAGAATAGGGTAAGCTGGCAGCTAAGGGGACAGAAGCATTTTACTTCATACACATATACAGAGAAGCTGCTTTGCTACACGTTATGAATGGCAGCAGAAAACACAAACACAACCCCATCCCCACTTCTGTGGAATATACCCGTGTGTTTCTGTAGCTTAGTGCCCATCCACAACATGTGCCTCCATACTGCAGATGTCCCATTCTTGACAACGGTCTGCCAGTAATGATGACTTTTCTTAACTTGTGATAGTCACATAGATCCATAAATTATTATTATTATTTTGAAAATGGACTAAACAGAGAGTTTGGAAACCATTTCTGGGGATAAAATCGTCTAAGGGACATGGTTTGTCCATGTTTTCTTTTTCCTCATTGACATGATGCACACAGTCCCTAGAGGCTTGAATTGTGATGGCTTGAGTCACATGGGAACCCATATCCGCTGACTAATGTCTGCATACAATTGCTAACATGAGTAAATTGTCCTATATCACACATATTTATATAGCATATAAAACAAAATATTATTCAGATAAGATATGTGCAACAGGTATGTTTTCTATGTGTATATGTATGTATTTAAAATACATTAACCTACTGAGATTCTAGCATTAATTTATTATTAATTTAGGCTTCCTTTTTAAAAATGCGCACTGATATGTGAAGGGCCAATGAATAAATCAGAATATGTAGTGCTACTCAATTTTGTGTCATGATTGGACTGCATTTACCTTCTTTAGGAATATAGATCTAAAGATCCAGAAAGACTTTATAATGAAAAGTAAATGGCCAAGAAGTAGACGTTGGAAAGGTTCTGGATTAGTGGATTTAGAGGAAGTCTGAGAACACAGTAAGTAGAAAGGCCACAGGAAAAAAAGCACATGGATGGCATCTTTCATGGAAAGCAAAGAAGCAAATACCTACATCTAAGGTCTCACTGGGGCATGAAGAAGAAATGGTATGACTGGAACATCAGGGCTGAGTCATGGCTTACCAGAAATGCTGACTTTGACATGAAGGCAAGAAGGACCAAAAGTTAATAATGTCATGTTGCTCAAACAACAGAGCAAGACCAGAAAACTATCCATCTCTGGTCCATTATTACTTCCAACTATCAAGTCCAAAATGTAGAAGGAATATGGATCTGTTGCACAATGGATGAACTAATGATCCATCTTCTTAGGAACCAGTTGCACTATTTCCATTAGAGCTGGGCTTATGTAAACATCATGAAAGTGGAGCTGCACTGATGTGGATAGGTTTGAATACTGACCCTAACCAAATGATAGGATGTGCTAGTGAAATGGTGGTTTCCAGCTTGGGTTGCTATGTGTGTGTGTTCCCATATGTATGCATGTATATATATGGATGTCAAACTCTGGTACTGCTTCTGGTACTGTCTCAAGTGTTTCTCATTAGGTAATTCATCTTAAAAATTAAAATTCTGAATCTAAATGAATATCAACCCCAGGAGGATAAAATGGAGGCACAGTAGAGTAAATAATGTAGTTCATGTCACACCTCAAGTGTCCATTTGAGGCAGGAGTTAAAGTAAAAATCTTTTCTATCAGAGTCTGTGATATCCTGGACATGAGATTATTATCTGATACTATAAAATATAGAAAGGCAATGTGTATTGGGAGAAAGAAAAATGAATTCAAAATTAGACTTGTGAAATTTAAGTTATTGGTGGAGCACCACAGCAGAGATACCAATATCTATACCATAATATTTTTGTAATAAAATAAATAAAGAAAAAGCAAAACTTCTGTGATGAACAACCACAGAAAGACTGAGTTCATGGCTATCGGTGTAAAGCTTGTACACATGAGTCTAAGAATGAAGGTTGGCTACCTGAAAGTGTTGGGTTGCACTGACGATATGATGAAACAGTATCACATGTCACAAAGAGAGTAGGAAAACTGGAAAGAAATGAAGATGGAGCCATTTCCTCTATGATACCCAGCTCAATGTGCCACTAACTTCCTCTTGATTTTCATCACAATGACATCTATTTTGTACAATCACACACACACACACACACACACACATATATATATATATATATATATATATATATATATATATATATATGTATGTATGTATGTATACTATACCAGTAAATTGTTTTTTATTAAATATCTAGATTGAAGAAATCTCTTTATAATGCAAAGGAAGAAAACAGTGTATAAACCAAATAAATACTATTTTAGTCAAAATTTTGAGGTCAGAACCACTTAAAGATTTTCTAGAACAGAATTGACTCCTATTTGAGTCTTATAAGTTACATTATTGTTCTCTGTACCTTGTGGTATAAGACTAGGTTAATAATAGAAAGATTTTGTATATTTAGTTTTAATCTTGGTTTTTCTTGTGTGTGTGTGTGTGTGTGTGTGTGTGTGTGTATGTCACATATATGTGTGTATATGTCTGAGCGGCTAGATTTGGGATCCCCTGGAACTGTGTTACAGGTGGTTATGAGCCACAGGACATAGGTGCTAGGAATCAAACTGATTTCCTCTGGAAGAGCAACATGTGCTCTTAATCACTGAGTCATCTCCCCAGGTCAATAAAAATAGATTTTAATCAGATATTTGTAAATAACCAAATAAATTAATGAAAAGCACACATGACCCACAGAGTATTCTTAATGAATATACATAGTACTCCCTGCCCCATACAATGTGGTTTTTACAGGCTTCTCCTATACACAGGTGCCCTCTTGTTCACTGTGATTCCTACAAATGCACATCTTTCTGCTTCAGATCTGACTCTTTTCTTCTCACAGTAACAGTAACAAAGCAGTTTTTCAGTTGGGTAATTCTTTAAAAATTTGGTAATTTTGGTTTGTTCTTTACTGACTTCAGGTAACAAGGAGAAAAGTTTGATAAATGAAAACTCAGGATGCTTAGAGAAAATAGGTTCCTTGATGCTTCCTGTCCTGTGAAGAATACTTTGCATTGCTAAGCACTTTCCTTGTTCTGGATACCTTAAATTCCTTTTATGGATCTTGAGCCCAGGAAGGTTTAAAGAAACTGCCCAAGGACCCAGTAACATTGTGCTGGAGTCACTTCTTTCAGTCCTGCCTGGTGTTGTTTCTCCTCCTCTTGAATAGAAGCTGTAGTCCAAGCCACACTACATGCCTCTCACTAGTAAGTTTCCCAATGGTCACAATGTGTTTGTGTGTTGCTGAAGGGGAACCATCTCTTTGCAGCTGCCCTATTCCCCATGGGCACATCCACCAAGTCCCTGGGAGGTGAAGGACACAGTTCTTGTACTTGCCATTACCAATTCACTACTCCTTGGTGACTGTGATTTCTCCTCTAGGGGCCAAGGAGGTTGAGTATTGCTTAAGAACATTCCAAGGGTTATTTGAGGCAACTATGAAGAGGGTATCTTTATTTTTATTTATCCCTTGTGGTGATATTTTATTTGTATTGAAATGTGGTGATATTTTATTTATTTATAAATAAAGTTTGCCTTTTAAAAGTAGATTCAATAATCTACCATTTATCTATATCTCCTCTCTCCACTTCAACAGCTGCTTTTGAATTGATATCACTTATTGTTTCTTTACTTTTTTATTTAAAGTACTTTTTATTAAAATTCTTATATGTGCTTGGCTTTGTGCTATACATTGGACATACAACAACAGATAAGATGTTTATTCTTTGTAAATTCAGCCAT
This sequence comes from Onychomys torridus, assembly GCF_903995425.1. Taxonomy (NCBI): domain Eukaryota; kingdom Metazoa; phylum Chordata; class Mammalia; order Rodentia; family Cricetidae; genus Onychomys; species Onychomys torridus. The sequence continues at coordinate 27,321,694 of NC_050458.1, read as the reverse complement.
ATAAACATGTAAATGTAGCATGCTGCATGAAATCCCATGATTCACCAAGGTAGAGAGGACAAGGAAGTAATCAGCCAGTCTTAAGAGCAAGGTTCAGAGCAGTGATGGTGCTGTGACCCTTCAACAGTTCCTCATGTTGTGATGATCCCCTAATCATAAAATCATCTTGTTGCTATTTCATAACTGCAATTTTGCTACTGTTATGAATCATAATGTAAATATCTGATATGTAGGATATCTGATATGACATCTCCTAGGGTCCACAACCCACAGGTTGACAACTGATGGTTTAGAGAATTATTTTTGCAGACTCAGAAGAACTAAAGCTAGCTTTTAAAGAATAGGAGGAAGTACTATGCACTTAACTCCCTTCTACGTGATGGAATTTTGTCTAGCTTGGGCTTGTACAAGTTTTGTGCATGCTGTCACAATGTCTGTATGCTCAAATTATAGCTGCCTTGCCATGTCTAGAAGATATTTCCTTGGAGACATCCAAAAACTTTGGCTCTTATACACATTACATACCCTCTTCTGTAATGATCTCCAAGTCTCAGTGACAAGATAAACTTTAGGAATGAGAAATCTACAGTCTTGTATTCTTTACATCTTGGCCAGTTATGGGCCTCTGTGTTCATTATCATTTACTATAGATAGAAACTTCTCAGAGGAGCTACAAGAAATGAATTGATCTATGGATGTAGTGATAAGTTATTAAGGGCCAACTTAATACCATATCCTTTTAGTAGCATAATAGCAGTAAAATTTTCCCTAAGGCCTAGGATCTGTCTAGCCAGATGTTATTGGCCCTATAATGGTGTCAATCAAAACATATTAATGAAACTGAAAACTTTCAAAAAATTAAGAAAAACAAACAAGAACAAAAAACCTCTAGATTGCATTTTAAGGTCAGATTGAGTAAGAGATAGCAAACTAGGTCTATCTGGAAGTGATGTGGTCTACATTCGCAGGGCACTTTCTGGAAACTGAGAGGTCTCTAATGATTGGACCATAGGCTGGGAGGTAGAGCAGGAAGGAAGCTGAAGAGATAAGCAGCAAAGGGGTTGAGGAGAGTTCTCTGCAACATGTAGAAGAGTTTGTACTATCTCTTGTCCTTCTGACAAGAACACCAACAATGGATTTTAATCAGGGAAGCCATATAGTCAATAGCCAATAGCCAATGCATTTGTATTAATCGGATGACATTGTGACGTTTTGCTGTTTTGAGTATTCATTCTGTTGAGTTTGGGGATTTATGCTGTAATAGGGATGATTTTGAAAATGCAGTTAGAAAGTCAGGCAAGAACATGAGACAATCAGGGCTTAGATGAAGGTAAATTTAATGAGAAGGAGAAAAGCATGCAGAGAGGTGTCACTGAGAAAACTACAAGGAAATATGTGCAGAGGTGAGCTACTGTAGAGGAGAAGTGTTAAAAAAAACCATTGCGTATGCTGACACCACACACCATGAGAGGGATTCTGGACCCTGAGAAGGAATCGGGGAATTGGAGATGGAGGCAGAGACACAGAAGTCATCAGCACATCAGTAGGAGCAAGACATTTCTAAAGTTCAAGCACAGACTTTATTCTGCAGAGTGAGAAAACATCGAGAAAGAAGATGGGAACATGTAAGGGTAAAGAAAGGAAGTGTCCCACAAATAGTTTCTTAGGGGCTGTAAGGAAAATCAGGAGAGAAAGCTTCACTAAGGCAAGGGGAAAACTTCATTTTAGAGAGTTAAAAGTCATCAGAGCAGTGGGGAGTTAGATAAGCAGTAGGAAGGGTCAGCTGGCTGTGCCACTTAGTGGGTCGCTAGAGACTCAGAAAGAACAATTTCTGACTAATGATGAGGCCCAAAGCCAAGTAGCAGTAGGTTGGAGGGTAAAGGAGAGTTGAGCAAGGAAGGAGAGAAGAGACAGTTATTAGTTTAAGGAGATGGCTGTAGGCAGAGTACGTGATGATCTTGAAGACTGCAAGACTCCACAGTGGTTTAACTATGACTGTATGTATATCAAGCAACCTGACTCAATAAAATTCCTTGTTGGGCTTTCCTTTACTGATTTCACATTGTGTATATTTAAGTAAAGCTAGGTACAAGTAGTATGCACTTGTAGTCCTAACCACTGTATGGCAAGAAGTTCACTTAATCTCAAGAGTTCAAGTGACAAGCATGATCAATACAGTAAGACCTAGCCTTAATCAACAGCAGTTCATTAAAAACTAGATTGCCAATTACTGGACTCCAGATGATAGCTTAGAGTCAGGTAAATACATATTTTATTCTTCAAGGCAAGTTGTACATGATTGTAACCAAGTGGCAATGTAGCAAGTTACCCTCCTACTGTTTTACAAGCAGTGGCAGAAGACAGAAGACTTTTAAGTGGAAAAACACACCCACTCATGATTGCTCACATTATATACAGGGACCAGAGGAATGTAATTTTCTCAAGTCAATTATCATAGCCTCAGTTCCTAGAGTATGACGTAAATAAGGCTGGGTATATGATGAGCACTATTACAGCAAACACAGCCTGGATTTAGTAAAAAACTAATCCTTGGCAGTGGGTAGAAAGATATTAACCATAATGGAGACAGTGAATAAGCTTTGCTCTACTCAGAAGAGAAATACTATCTCTGACTTACAAAAATATAGGAAAACCAGTCCAGCACAAGGAGGAACCATATTTCAGCTTATAAGGCATACAAAAATGAAGAGTGCTGATAACATTGTCTCCTGATAGCACAGAATACAAACTGCTTTGCCAGTATTAATTTTCTTCTACTTAGTAACAAAACTTCAGTGTCAAGCTGCAATGTGGTTACTTAAAGTTTACACAATAACCAGGCCTCTAGAAGTGTTCTTGAAACCAAAGATGAGTAGCAAACGGATAAGCCAGATTGACAGGATTCTGTCTCCCTAATGACACCGTGGCACTACTGTAGAAACTATGGACTGCTTACTTCTGGATTTCACAAACTTGGATATACCTTTATGTGCTTATGCCATCATACTTGGTTCTGTAGTTGCAACTATGCATTAATGCTTACTCTTAGCAATAGAATATAGTTTCTAATACAGATAGAGAGAAGGAGCCTCAAAGATTAGAATTATAATAATCAGTTTGCCATTAATTTACTCTGCTGGTTTGTGCATGTCCACATAATATTTCTCTGCTAAATGCTGTGAATCTCCCAGATTTTAAAATTTATGGGTCTTTAGTTCATAAATTTTCCCTTCATTTATGTGTAAATGTGTATTTGCATGTACTTTTGAAACATGGTTTTGTTGTGTAGTTCTGGCTTGAACTCACAATCTTCTTCCTTCAAATTTCAGAGTGCTTGGATTATAGCCATGGGATAACACTTCCAGTTCACTGTATATTTAAAAATTAATATGACCTGTTTTTCCTTGAACTCAGTACTCTTCTGAAAAATAACTGAGAGCAAAAAAATTAGGTAATAGTTTCATTTGCTCCCTCTTCCCCAAAAATATCTTATGTATGCACTTTGGGAATGCCTTGACCCAAGGTTATTACATTTTCCTGGATTTCCAGACATCTTTAAGCTTGGTAGGAAAAGGAGTTACCACCACCTCACAATAGAGCAAATATCTTGTCTCTCATAACTTTTATATTTCTGGTGCTTATCACCACAGAGTCTGGTATGCAACATTTCCTGGAGGAAAATACCAATGGAATGAATGAACAGATGATCTCATTTTAGAAAATAGATTGGAACAAGAAAGAGTTGAGGTATGATATCCCCCACTTTGGTCGGACCTGACAACTTCTTCCTCCACTGCTTTGAAGAATATGGCAGAGAAACTTTCACATAAAACTAATCTTTGATGATCTAAAGTACAAGAAATAAAAAAGATAAGAAACAGTTTGAGTTTAATGGCTTCTGATTATTATTTTTTTTCTTTGTTAAAGAACAGTGGGACATTTGTTCATTGGAAACACAGCTGTCAGTTTAAATTATGCCCCTGTTCAAGTGAATTGATATTGGATAATGAGGTCTTAGTGAATAGCTTCATATAATTTTGTCACCATGCTAAAAAAATTCCAATTGCTCTAACCTTTTCTTGTAAATTCTATTTTCTGAGCTCTTAATCACTCCTTTTGTTCTTATGTGAGATTGAATAAAAATGCAACACATATTATAGGATGACTTTTATAGCAACATCTTTCTGGTGTTCACCTTTCTATACATCATGCCATTGGTGACACTTGCATCAGAGTTAGTCTTTGATGACATACTAGGCAATTTTCTAC